>NC_036848.1:32660896-32836379 GCF_002910315.2 Salvelinus sp. IW2-2015 | reverse complement strand
TTAAGATACCTTAATAGAAAATGACTCACGTAAAAGTGGAAGTCACCCAGTAAAATACTACTTCAGTAAAAGTCTAAATGTATTTGGTTTTAAATATACTTAAGTATCAAAAGTAAATGTAATTGCTAAAATATAGTTAAGTATGAAAACTATGAATAATAAAAAAATAAAAATCCTTATCTTAAACAAACCAGACGGCACAATGTTCTTTTATTTTTTTTGCATTTTTTTAACGGATAGCCAGGGGCACACTCCAACACTTACAAACAGACATAAATTTACAAACAAAGCATTTGTGTTTAGTGAATACCCCAGATCAGAGGCAGTAGGGATGACCAGGGATGTTCTCTTGATAAGTGTGTGAATTTAACAATTTTCTGTCCTGCTAAGCATTCAAAATGTAACAAGTACCTCTGGGCGTCAGGGAAAATGTAGGGAGTAAAAAAAAGGTACATTATTTTCTTTAGGAATGTAGTGGAGTAAAAGTAGTCAAAAATATAAATAGTAAAGGTACCACAAAAAACTACTTTAGTTCTTAAATAATTTTTACTTAAGTACTTTACACCACTGCCTCTACCAACACAACTGTACAAGTTCAGGCTTAATTGGCGTGTGTGTGCATGTTGTGAGAGTGCGTGACCTTGAGTGTGAGCGAGGCGACTTACAGGCCCAATGCAGCAGTTTCTCAATATCAAATCATTTCTGTCTAACAATTAAGTGATTGTTTTCAATTAAAATGTAACAGAATCAAAAATAGCTTCTAAGCAGAGAGCAATTTCTCCTGCAAAAATTTGCTAGGACTGTCGGAGTGAAAACTAGCCRTTATTGGCAGAGAGGTTTGGAACTCTTTCTTATTGGTCTAATAACTAATTAAACAGGCTGGCCAAAACTCCATCCCACCTAAACAGGCAGACATTTCAGGTGGTCTTTTCAGACAGCTGGTACACTAAAAAGGCATTATCATCACAGAAACAATTATTACAACTACAATACATGTGTGGACTGCACTGGGCAAGACACGTTTTTGACTGCACTGGGCCTTTAAAACAACAAGCTATTGTTCTAAACCCCAAACAAATTGCACAAGAAACCCTAACTATGTTCTGGTGTAGAGTCACATTGAGTAACAGAGCGTGTTRAACCCCACAGCCTAGAGAGAACTGTAAGAGTTGAGAGAAAGCAGAGTTGGTTCCCTCCAGACTCAACCTGGAACCCATTATTACCAGGCTCCCAGCACTACAGAACTACACCATCTCGTCAACCCGTTCTCATGTCTTATCTAGCTGGCCCTCTGCTACTTTCACATACTTACAGTATTCCAGATACCCAGTAGGCTACTTGGGATTTCTTAAAAGTCTATAGTGTACAAGAGAAAGTAACCTTTCAATACAGTAAGGTTTAGTACTTAGCAGACCTGCAATTTTTCTTTTCTTTTATACATTTACATTTTTTAACCCCCTTTTTCTCCCCAATGACAATCTTGTCTCCTTGCTACAACTCCCCAATGGACTCGGGAGAGGTGAAGATCGAGTCATGCGTCCTCCGAAACATGACCTTAACACCCGCCAGCTTAACCCGGAAGCCAGCTGCATCAATGTGTTGGAGGAAACACTGTTCAACTGACGACCGAAGTCAGCTTGCAGGTGCCCGGCTCGCCACAAGGAGTCGCTAGAGTGCGATGAACCAAGTACAGCCCCCCCGGCAAAACCCTCCCTTAACCCGGACGAAGCTGGACCAATTGTGTGACGCCCTACGGGACTCCCGGTCACGGCCGGTTGTGACACAGCCTGGGAACAAACCCGGGTCAGTAGTGATGCCTCAAGCACTACGATGCAGTGTCTTAGACCACTGCACCACTCGGGAGGCCTAGTCTGCTATCTTCTAATGAGCAATGTACCTGTTATTGCCCTATAAATGTCACGATTATATCTGCCACATTAAACACTATATATACCCAAAAGTATGTGGACACCCCTTCAAATGAGTGAATTCACCTATTTCAGCCACATCCGTTGCTGACAGTCAGTAGCGGTACGTGGGTAAAATCACTGGGGAAGCCAATCACCCCCCCCCCCCCACCCTAATTTTGTTTTAAGCCATATTACAACCTGGTTTGTGATAACTGCGTTGCTTGCTCTATAACCTGTTAATTTACATGCCTTGCGACCGTGATCTATATTCTTAAAAGGCCAAGACAGTGGCATAATAAATTAAACCACACCTTKGATGTATCACAAAACCAGATAGCAACCACTGTCCAGCAAAGTACACAAAGCATATTGCGTCTGTGCGCGTTCGTGCAAGTAGAAAAACACCAATGCCATCCTCCCTTTCATGTTGACGAAACAGTATCACTCTGTCATACAGTACACAATTGTTTTTTTTATGTCCTAGACTACTTGACTAAAATKCTTGCTCGCTTGCTTAACTTCCACTCATGGGCAACATTAAAGGCATGAGCTCTGCWTTGTTTTTTTGCGCAGGCTGTACACACTTCAGTCTCTCACTTACAATTTCCCGGCTGCATCCCCTTTGTGTGGCCATAATCCCCCTAATAAAATCATGCATTTTGTGGCAAGTGGCCGTTATAATTCCCTTCTCCCCGCTGTGTGCCGAAGCACCGCTCACTCACATGGTTCTGTCATGTGATCGGGTCTTTCTCACAGGCTACAAGTGAAGACAGACACGTGAAGACAGACAAGTGAGGACAACTGTGCGCGTCCTTATCCAATTCTGCGGAGCATATTGGAAGAACTGTCCACATTTACCATTCGTCAGCCAACAAAATGAGTCGGCCTAAACGAACAGCAAAAGCACTAGCCTATGTCAATCTACTATCCCCCATAGGAAAATAAATAAATAAATCACCTATTCTATTATGTGCGAGAAATAAATATTCCAAAACAGTCTGGGACAGTTGTGTGATGCGATAGATTCCAAATTATTACAACCACTAGCATCAAAATACGCTATGAGGCTGACGCAACAGATCAAAAYGTTTAGCTTAAAATGTTGATAGCCTAAGTTTATTTCTTCACATTATAAGCGCAGCAATGCGCACACGATAGTAGGCTATAAGAAAGATTGAGTATGGTGTTTTCTAATGGAACAAAAGTGACCGCAAAAATGTATTAATACATAATGCTTTTATTATAAAAAGGTCMATTTTTAAATGGTGAAAATTCTCTCCCCCAAACTTGCTGCATATGTATGCCAGTTAGGCTCAACACCCATTGTAAAGCGGACTAATGTGCCTYATTTTAAGATTTTTTTGGGCTACTTTAGTTGTGATACAGACGAAGACGTGGATGTCGATTAAGGCCACCTCTCTAATTCAGAGGTGTTGAGTTAAATGCGGAAGAAACATTTCAGTTGAAGGCATTCAGTTGTACAACTGACTAAGGTATCCCCTTTTCCCTTACTGCACGCCGAGACATAAAAGTGGTATCCACAAGTTCCCCTGATCTGAACACGCTTAAAAATGACAATCTAGGTTTTCCTTTAACAGAACAAGCTGTTAGATAACACCGATGTTGGAGATGCACCTTCCTGAAAATCACAGGGTTAAGAACTTGCAGTGGCGTACTGCACATTGTGTGACAGTTAACATCCTACAATTTTACACATTTTGCAAATGGAGCAAAGACAAAATGCTGCCGTTGTAAAGCAAATTTCCAGCAATTCTACACGTATTGCCATGGAGCAGAGAGAAAGATGTGCAGTTTTATAGCTAAATCTCAGGCTATTATACAAAAAAAACAGCTAATTTCCTGTAATTCTAAACATTTTCACCATGGTGCGTTCATATGCTATCTGGTGAGGGGGGGGGGGGGGGGGSTTCAAGGSACAAAGTTTAACAGATTGTTCACACTATTCTATGTTTATTTAGTAACCTATTTGGTATATCTAATTAAAGCAAGTCTCTGATAATAAAGTGTGTGGGCCAATCATCTCTCCACCCATGCAATATGGCTGCCCACTAATGCCCCCTGAGACTGTGGGAAGCTGATGAACATGCCACCCTGGGACGTCGGACCACTTGATCCTGGTCATTAGCCAGCTATGCCCACATTTGGCATGAGAAACCTTTAGAAAATACCCTTAAATGTCAGCTTTCTTTCTGTTGAAATGCTTTCTGACACTTTGTTCACACTGCAACACGGAATGTCACACAATGTCCACCATAAGCCATTACGTTTCAGCTTTTCTGTTCAAATTATATATTCAGAATTCAAAAGCCTATACTAACCCTGACCCCAAATGAACATATTTTCATATTTTTCACTTGTTTTTTTGTCTTGCAACCTCCATCATCAGTAGCTGTGTGGCAGGAGGTGAAGACATTTACCTAAACACAGACCCTTAGTCCATCCACTTAATTCAAGTGGGAAAACTCATCCATTCCATGCTTTGTAAGCACTTAAGTGATCCCATGAACAAAGGACTTGCTTACACATCAATGCCTTTGATCAATACTTTGTCAAATGAAATGCACTACTGTAATWATATTAGGTACAACACGCTTCAATACGTTGAACACTATTCCCTTGATATGGTGACGATATAGACTATTCACGCAATCATTTTAGGAGGGGAGGTATTCCTTTAGTTTCCATGGAGCRATTGAGGAGCCGAGGTTCTGGTTCAGATTACATAAGTACTGCCACCATGTGATGAAAGTACGCTAACAGACTAGATCACAATGTTGAATAAAGGAGCCTAAAATCTGCTGATAAAATGAACTGATAAAGCATAAGGAGTATCAGGCTGAGGCAATACTTACACTATACAGCCTCACCCTAACGGTGTTCACTGTTCATACACACAAAACCACRTTTATCCAAGTAAAGGAAGGACAGGAAACAGCTGATAGCTAACTGGATATTCCAATTCCATAATGACCAAGAAATCTGCCTTGGGGCCAGTTCTTTCACAATCTAMATTTTCAAATGCCAGCAAAACTTGAGAAGTCATCCAAAAATACTGCCTGCTGTCACTAGATGGCGCCCAATAGCAGCCATGCTGCTGGCTTACGAGAACTCAGCCTGTGCTCTTGTAAACAACCATCAATTCAATTAGGTACTCAATTCTATTTACTAAATCAAATGACTTGTAAAATCTCTCTAGTTAAAAGCCAACATATTGTACTAGAGGTTGCTTGTTACAGTGCTTTCAGAGAATATTCACACCCTTTGACTTTCTCCACATTTTGTTGTGTTACAAAGTGGGTTTAAAATTGATTTGTCCTTGTTTGACAACAATCTACACAAAGTACTCTGTCAAAGTGGAACAAATTATATTGGTTAACAATTCATGAAAAATAACTCATCTTGATTAGATAAGTATTCAACCCCTTGGAGTTAATACATGTTAGAATCACCTTTAACAGCTGTAATCGCTGCCAAAGTCAATGAGCTTTGCCACATTTGTTGCAGTACTACAGTGCTTTGTTGTAAAAAGGATGCATGTTTTGGAATATTTTTAGTTTGTACAGGTTTCCCTTTCACTCTATAAATTAGGTTAGTATTGTGGAGTCAACTGTTTTTGATCCATCAGAACCATTAAACKCCGTAACTGTTTAATTGGCCTCATGGTGAAATCCCCAAGTGGTTTTCTTCATCTATGGTAACAGAGTTAGGAAGGAAGCCTGTATCTTTGTAGTGAATGGGTGTATTGATACACCATCCAAAGTGTAATTAATAACTTCACCATGCTCAAAAGGGACATTCAATGTCTGCTTTTTTTTTTTTTTTTTACCCATATACCAATAGGTGCCCTGCCTGGTGTTTGAATCTGTGTTTGAAATTCACTGCTCAACTGAGGGACCTTACAAGTAACTATGTGTGAGGTAAAGAGGTAGTCATTCAAAAATCAGGTTAAACACTATTATTGCAAATTATCTGACTTGTTAAGCAAATTTTTACTCTTGAAGTTATTTAGGCTTGCCATAACAAAAGGGGTTGAGTACTTACTGACTCCAGACATTTCAGCTTTTAATTTTTTACTAATTCATAAACATTTCTAAAAACATAATTCTGCATTGGGGTATTGTGTGTAGGCCAGGGCCAAAATCTCAATTTGATCAATTTTAACACAACAAAATGTGGAAAATGTCAAGGGGTGTGAATATGTTCTGAAGACAGCTGTATCTGTTTAACCGTTTGGAAATCAAAGCACTTTATATATCTAGTACCCCCATTTGAAGGGGTCATAAGTATTTAGACAAATTCACTTACAGTATTACATTTAGTCAAAAGTTTAGTATTTGGTCCCATTTTACTAGCACACAACTACTACATCAAGATTGTGACTCTACAAGCTTGCTGGATACATTTATTGGGCTGTGTTTCAGATTATGTTCTGCCCAGTGGAAATGAATGGTAAATAATGTACTGTGTCATTTTGGTAACATGTGAGTGACGAGCAACTGCGATGCTCCAGTTGATGAGGTATGTATGTAATGACTAAAGAAACACTGACCAGGGTGGAGGATACACACCCTTAGGCAGTAGTTTAATRAACCATATTCCTCCAGCCTCTAACACACACACACACCAAAGCTCTCCACAGGACATGACAAGAGGGATGTTCTTTCTGGACCTCTGCCATTTTCCCACAGTAGATGAGCTGGGGGGGGTCCCACATCAGTACTGTACTCACACAAATACAATACGTCATGGGGCCTCTATGATAAATTATCTTGCATATTTAGGATGTTTCCTAAACAGAGTGACTGGCAGAATGAAGATTGCATGATCACAGTTCCATCAAAAACCTTTTAAAAACAGTCACACTACAGGGCATCATTGACTCAATCAATAGATAAGGAAATAAATATGCAGTGCAGATGTGTCTTACGGATAGGCTAGCTGAAGGTCCTTCCTCAAAACAAAGCCCCAGGCAATCCTAGAGAAACAGGAGATTCCTCAAATAGTGATGTGTTTACTTCTCACCCTTTTTTGTGTAGAAGAGCATCTGGACAAACTGAAGTRTTACACTCCCCTAATCTCTGCCTAAACCGCATCACCCAACTGGGACAAAAACACGCCGCCTCGTCACATKCCACTAGAATAGCACAACATACTGCTATGGAGCAGGTAGAGAATGGCTCTACCACCTGCCTCTACAAATCAGCTATTCAGTGGCCTAGTGATGGTCCMAGACCCTGAGGACTTCCTGTATAGAAAGCTAATTAGGAGTACTATTGGACTTTACTGTGTGTGTGTCCAGTCCACGCACATATCTTTCTAATTTCCTAATCTATTACACGTCATCTAAATCAGAGTTTGTCAAACATCAGAGCCCCTAAGATTTTGTATTCAARGATTAGGTTCATGGAAGCAGGAAGCTACAACTGATCAGCGCTGATACTACTGACTCCTATCCCTGTTTTTTCATACTTTTCTTATGAGTAAGGCCATAGAGTCTCTCTCGCAAGTGACAGTGGTGTGCTAGTGAGTGTCCTTATCAGCGAATCCTGTCATTCTGCTCTCCTGACACCCAACAGACAGGAAGTGATACGGCCATGAAGGTTAGTCAGGACTGTTGTTTTTGTGAATCAAACTGCAGACTGTAGTTAAGGGGAGTTCAGCCGAGCCAAGACTGAAAAAGACCCCAGATAATGAGAATTGTGTGTGTAGTTAACACATGTCAAAGTTCAGATTTCAATAACGCAATCGCTATATTAGTCAGATCCTGTCGGAAATCMCACTCAATAAGGTAAAACTGCAAAGCCTATCATTTTATTAACATACTTTAATATAAGAGCTGTGTGCCATCTATACTGAACAAAAATATAAATGCAACAGTGTTTTTCCCATGTTTCATGAGCTGAAATTWAAAAAATGCCAGAAACTTTCCATAAGCACAAAAAGCKTCCCTCAAATTTTGTGCACACCTGCATTTACATCCGGGTTAGTGAACATTTCTCCATTGCCAAGATAATCCATCCACCTGACAGGTGTGACATATCAAGAAGCATGATCATTACACAGGTGCACCTTGTTCTGGGGACAATAAAAGGCCACTGTGCAGTTTTGTCACAGAACACAATGCCACAGATTTCTCAAGTTGAGGGAGTGTGCAATTGGCATGTTGACTGCAGGAATGTCCACCAAAGCTGTTGCCAGAGAAATTAATGCTAATTTCTCAATAAGCCGCCTCCAACGTCGTTTTACAGAATATGGCAGTACATCCAACCGGCCTCACAACGGCAGATCACATGTAACCACACCAGCCCAGGGGCYGAGGATTATTTGATTGTGGGGAAAAACTCATTCTGATTGGCTGGGCCTGGCTCCCCAGTGGGTGGGCCTATTTTCTTACATGCTACTTTCCAAGAAGCAACCTACCCTTCTCGTCATTCCCTCTGGCCAATAGTAAAACATCTGTTGCCAGGAGGCTATACATGTGCAAACTTACAGAGATGATGAGTGTTGGCATGAAAAACTGCTTAGGGGGGAAATTAAAGGAGTCGGTCCGGTCTAATTGGTAGTCCTGAAAAGCAAACAGMAAAAAGCACTGTCTTCGCCATGAAGATGTTTGATCCTGGGTGTACGTGAGCTGGGAGTGTGTTTTACAGGTAATCACATTCATGGTCGGCCTCCCGMGTGGCGCAGCGGTCTAAGGCTTGAGGCGTCACTACAGCCCCGGGGTCAATCCCAGGCTGCGTCACAGCCGGCCGTGACCAGGAGACCTATGAGGCGGAGCAGAATTGGCCCAGAGTCGTCTGGGTTAAGGGAGGGTTTGGCGGCTGGCCGGGATTTCCTTGTCCCGTCACGTGCTAGCGACTCCTTGTGGCGGGCCAGGCGCCTGCAAGCTGACTTCGGTCACCAGTTGGACGGTGTTTCCTCCGACACATTGTCTAGAAGCAATGTGGCTTGGCGGGGTCGTGCTTCGTAGGACGCATGGCTCTCGGCCTCTCCCGAGTCCATAGGGAAGTTGCAGCGATGGGACAAGACTAACTACAAATTGGGGAGAAAAAGGGATAAAAGTACAATCCCCGAAAAATATAAATATATGGTAACGGAATTACGCCGAGACTTAGATTTTTCACTTCACAAAATGTACACCAAACAAAAACTATTGATTTGACAGTTTAACAAACCATAGAAATCTATGCACAAGGACTATTTTWAACAAATTCCACAGAAAATTGTACAAACAAACATTTACAGGAAGAACTGTGCAGGTAAAAAGTTTGGTAACAGAATTACAATAAAATCTCCCTCAGTTTATTCTGCTAACTTTGTATCTGCACATTYTATCCAGTAATTTAGTTTTTACTGTGTAAATTGTTCAAATTAGTCATYGTGCATTGAGTTGCATGGTTTGTTAAACTTTGAAGTCAATGGTTTGTTTGGCATACAATACCAGTCAGAAGTTTCACCACACCTACTCATTCAAGGGTTATATATTTACTATTTTATACATTGTAGAATAATAGTGAAGACATCAAAACTATGAAATAACACATATGGAATCATGTAGTAWCCAAAAAAAAGTGTTAAATACATTTGAGATTMTTCAAAAGTAGCCACATATGCTGAGCCGTTGTTGGCTGMTTTTCCTTCACTCTGCRGTCGAACTCATCCCAAACCATCTCAATTGGGTTGAGGGTGGGTGATTGTGGAGGCGAGGTCATCTGATGCAGCACTCCATCACTCTCCTTCTTGGTCAAATAGCCCTGAAACAACCTGGAGATGTGTTTTGGGTCATTGTCCTGTTGAAAAACAAATGATCGTCCCACTAAGCGTAAACCAGATGGAATGGCTTATCGCTGCAGAATGCTGTGGTAGCCATGCTGGGTAAGTGTGCATTGAATTCTAAATAAAATCACTGACAGTGTCACCAGCAAAGCACCCCCACACCACCTCCTCCATGCTTCACAGTGGGAATGACACATGCAGAGCTCATCTGTTCACTTACTCTGCGTCTCACAAAGAGAGGTTGGAACCAAAAATCTCAAATTTGGCCAAATCATCAGACCAATTGACAGATTTCCACTGGTCTAATGTCCATTGTCSTGTTTCTTGGCCCAAGCAAGTCTCTTCCTATTGGTGTCCTTTAGTAGTTGTTTCTTTGCAGTAATTCGACCATGAAGGCCTGATTCACGCAGTCTCCTCTGAACAGTTGATGTTGCGATGTGTCTGTTACTTGAACTCTGAAGCATTTATTTAGGCTGCAATCTGAGGTGCAGTTATCTCTAATGAACTTATCTTCTGTGGCGGTCCTCATGAGAGCGGGTTTCATCATAGCGCTTGATGGTTTTTATGACTGCACTTGAAGAAACTTTGGAAGTCCTTTACATTTTCCAGATTGACTGACCTTCATGTCTTAAAGTAATGATGGACTGTCGTTTCTCTTTGTTTATTTGAGCTGTTCTTGCTAGAGTTCGGCATGGCCGATTAATTAGGGCCGATTTCAAGTTTTCATAACAATCGGTAATCAGCATTTTTGGGCGTCGATTATGGCCAATTACATTGCATTCCACGAGGAAACCTCGTGGCAGGATGACCACCCGTTACGCGAGTGCAGCAAGGAGCCAAGGTAAGTTGCTAGCTAGCAGTTAAAATAAATTCATGTTAGCAGGCAATATTAACTAGGGAAATTGTGTCACTTCTCTTGCGTTCATTGCACGCAGAGTCAGGGTATATGCAACAGTTTGGGCTGCCTGGCTCGTTGCAAACTGATTTGCCAGAACTTTACATAATAACATAACATTGAAGGTTGTGCAATGTAACAGCAATATTTAGACTTCGGGTTGCCACCCGTTTGATAACATACGAACGGTTCCATATGTCACTGAAAGAATAAACGTCTTGTTTTCAAAATGATAGTTTCCGGATTTGACCATATTAATGACCAACGGCTCGTATTTCTGTGTTTATTATATTATAATTAAGTATGATTTGATAGAGCAGTGTGATTGAGYGGTGGTAGGCGGCAGCAGGCTCGTAAGCATTCATTCAAACTTTACTGCGTTTGCCAGCAGCTCTTAGCAATGCTTGCTTCACAGCGCTGTTTATGACTTCAAGCCTATCAACTCCTGAGATTAGGCTGGCAATACTAAAGGGCCAATTAGAACATCCAATAGTCAAAGGTATACGAAATACAAATGGTAKAGAGAGAAKAGTTGACACGTCATAATTCCTAKAATAACTACAACCTAAAACGTCTTAACTGGGAATATTGAACCACCAGCTTTCATATGTTCATGTTGTGAGCAAGGAACTTAAACGTTAGCATTTTTACATGGTACATATTGCACTTTTACTTTCTTCTCCAACACGGTGCTTTTGCATTATTTAAACTAAATTGAGCATGTTTCATTATTTATTTGAGACTAAATTGATTTTATTGATGTATTACATTAAGTTAAAATAAGTGTTCATTCAGTAGTTGTAATTGTCATTATTACTATTATACACATCCACACAGTTGAAGTTGGAAGTTTACATACACCTTAGCCAAATACATTTAAACTCAGTTTCACAATTCCTGACATTTAATTCTAGTAAATATTCCTGGTCTAAAGTCAGTTAGGATCACCACTTTATTTTAAGAATGTGAAATGTCAGAATAATAGTAGAGAGAATTATATATTTCAGTTTGTATATCACATTCCCAGTTGAGTCAGAAGTTTACATACACTCAATTAGTATTTGTAGCATTGCCTTTAAATTGTTTAACTTGGGTCAAACGTTTTGGGCAGCCTTCCACAAGCTTCCCATAATACATTGGATGAATTTTGTCCGATTCCTCCTGACAGATCTGGTGTAACTGAGTCAGGTTTGTAGGCCTCCTTGCTCGCACACGCTTTTTCAGTTCTGCCACAAATTGTCTATAGAGTTGAGGTCAGGGCTTTGTGATGGCCACTCCAATACCTTGACTTTGTTGTCCCAAGCCATTGACCACAACTTTGGAAGTATGCTTGGGGTGATTGTCCATTTGGAATACTCATTTGCAACCAAGCTTTAACTTCCTGACTGATGTCTTGAGATGTTGCTTCAATATATCCACAATTTTCCTACTCATGATGCCACTATTTTGTGAAGTGCACCAGTCCCTCCTGCAGCAAAGCACCCCAACAACCTGATGCTGCCACCCCCAAGCTTCCGTGCTTCACGGTTGGATGGTGTTCTTTGGCTTGCAAGCCTCCCCCTTTTTCCTCCAAACTAACGATGGTCATTATGGCCAAACAGTTCTATTTTTGTTTCATCAGACCGAGGACATTTCTCCAAAAAGTATGATCTTTGCCCCATGTGCAGTTGTAAACCGTAGTCTGGCTTTTTTTAATGGTGGTTTTGGAGCAGTGGCTTCTTCCTTGCTGAGCGGGTCATTCAGGTTATGTTGACATAGGACTCGTTGTATTGTGGATATTGATACTTTGTACCCGTTTCCTCCAGCATCTTCACAATAGTCCTTTGCTGTTGTTCTGGGATTGATTTGCACTTTCCGCACCAAAGTACGTTCATCTCTAGGAGAAAGAACGCATCTCCTTCCTGAGCGTATGACGGCTGCGTGGTCCCATGGTGTTCATACTTGCGTACTACTGTTTGTACAGATGAATGTGGTACCTTCAGGCGTTTGGAAATTGCTCCCAAGGATGAACCAGACTTGTGGAGGTCTACAATTATTTTCTGAGGTCTTGTCGGATTTCTTTTGATTTTCCATAATGTCAAGCAAAGAGGACTGAGTTTGAAAGTAGGCCTTGAAATACATCCACAGGTACACCTCCAATTGACTCAAATGGTGTCAATTAGCCTATCAGAAGCTTCTGAAGCCATGACATCAATTTCTGGAATTTTCCAAGCTGTTTAAAAAGGCACAGTCAATGTTGTGTATGTAAACTTCTGACCCACTGGAATTGTGATAGTGAATTATAAGTTAAATGGGCCTCCCGGGTGGCGCAGTGGTCTAAGGCACTGCATCGCTGTGCCACCAGAGATTCTGGGTCGAGCCAGGCTCTGTCTCAGCCGGCCGCGACAGGGAGGCCCATGGGCGGCGCACAATTGGCCCAGCGTCGTCCGGGTTAGGAGGGTTTGGCCAGCAGGGATATCCTTGTTTCATCGCACACTAGTGACTCCTGTGGCGGACGGCGCAGTGCACGCTGACCAGGTCGCCAGGTGTTTCCTACGACACATCATCGTCTTTAAACAATTGTTGGAAAAATGAAATGTGTCATGCACAAAGTAGATGTCCTCACCGACTTGCCAAAACTATAGTTTGTTAACAAGACATTTTTGGGGTGGTGAAAAACGAGCTTTAATGACCCCAACCTAAGTGTATTGTAAACATTTATATATAATATAAATGTTACATTTTTTTTTTTTCTTTTTTTTTTTATCTTTATTTTAACAGGGAAAACAGACTGAGACCTAGATCTCTTTACGGCTGTGCCCTGTGTAAACATGTGACATGTACAGTTTTAGACAACAGACAAGAACATTTCAAAACATACACAATTCAACAGAAACAATCACAGACAACATCATATTGATCCTCCATAAACATTTTAAAATGGGCAAGGACACCAGAGTGTCTAACTTAAGTTGGATCTGCAGTTTGTTCCAATAATAAGGTGCAAAGGAACTGAAGGCAGTCCTACCCAACTCTGTGGAGACCGCAGGAGTCTCTAATGTAATCCACATCTGTGATCTGGTTTTAAAATTAGTACATCTTGTGGAAATTAATGATGATTATGGAGGTAGTTTTAAAAAAGTGCTTTATAAATAAACAAGAGAGCATGTTGCTCTCGCCTCACAGATAGAGAGACCCAACCCACATGTTGATATAGGATACAGTGATGAGTTCTGTAACTATCACCCGTGATAAACCTGAGTGCACAATGGTAAATAGCATCCAGTGGTTTTAATGTTGTGTTTGCCGATGCATGCATATAGATAATATCACCATAATCTAAAAACGGACATAAAGTAGCCTGCACAATTTTTTTCCTATTTACAGAGGACAGACAAGCCCTGTTTCTGTAAAGGAATCCTATCTGAATTTGAGCTTTTTTCCCAATTCAGTAACATGTTTTTTAAAAGAAAGCCTATCATCTAACCATACCCCTAAGTATTTATATGCAGAGACCTTATTGATTTGAGTACCATCCAAGCTAGTGATATCAAACGTGTTTCTAACTGGGAGTTTAGACCTAGAAAAAACATGACATTTGTTTCTTAGCGTTTAAAACAAAGTTTAAGCTGTAAAAGAGACCCTGTTAGTATCCTAAATCAGACTCCAACTGCATTAAAGCTTGGTCCGCTGTTGGAGCAATAGAGTACATAACTGTGTCATCTGCATATAAATGGATTTACAATATCTGACATCATCACCAATGTTGTTTATATAAAGTGAGAACAATAGTGGCCAATTATTGAACCCTGAGGGACCCTTTAAGTAACTGTAAGGGTCAGACTTGACCCATCGACCATGACGGCTTGAGTTCTATCTTTAAGATAGTCATAAAACCATCGCAGCAGCATCAGTGCCCAGTCCTATAGATGACAGCTTACTCAAAAGATAGCATGGTCTACAGTGTCAAAAGCTTTGACAAATCTACAAACAACGCAGCACAGTGCTTTCTATCGTCTAAGCATTTGCAATATCATTTACAACAAGCATAGTGGCCGATTGGTACGTGTTTAATCTAAAACCAGATTGATTGTACTAAGAATACTGTTAGCAGAAAGAAAAGATTGTAACTGTTTGTTGACTATAGATTCTAGAATCTTTACCAGACAAGGGAGCCTAGAGATGGGTCGATAGTTATCCAAATCACTACCGTCACCTCCCTTATGTAATGGCAGAACAAAACTGCTTTCCACACCTTAGGGATATTTCCTGTGCTTAATGTTAGATTAAAAATGTGTGTTACTGGACCAGCAAAAATAGGTGCAGCACACTTAAGTAAGTACGGGTCTAAATTGTCAGCGCCTAAGGATTTCTTAGTATCAATGGCACACAGGGCAATTAGAACCCTGCTTCAGTTATTTTCTGGAAACTAAAAACAGGGTTACCATTTTTCAGAGTAACGGTTGAAAAGCAAGACGAAAAATCAACTAACTGGCCAGTACCACAAAGTCCACTTTTCCTTTCAAATAAAAAACCAGCAGAGATGAAATGCTTATTAAAAGCATCCACAAATATCATTTTTTTCAGTTAGAATACAGAAGTCTGAGGTAATTTGCTTAGGAAGAGAAACAGCAGAATTCCCCCGTTTCAGTGAATTAACGGTTTTCCAGAATTTTGCAGGATCTCCTGCAGAATCTGTCATAGCATTAAGGAAGTAATTTGATTTTGCCTTTTTGACAGCTGCAGTACATTTATTTCTCAATTGCCTAAAAAACAGCCAATCAGCTGGAGTACCTGTTTTCCTCGCCAAGGCCCAGGCCCGATTCTTTTGCAGGAAAAGACCTGACAATTCAGGAGAGAACCAAGAACTGGTTCGGTTTCTTTCTGTGATTCTTAAGCGGGCATGTTTATCAGACATAGAGGTAACAATAGAAGGAAAAAAGCAAGGGCTAAAACCGGGTCCAGAAAGCAGCAAGTGGATAAAAGCTCAGAGTGATATAAGTCAAGGATAAAAGCTTGCTGTGAGAAAATGTTATAATTTCTCTTAGAGATTATACAGGATCAGAGTGTTTCAGCCTGGTATCTCTAATACAAGCAATAGGGCAGTGGTCACTGATATCATTTGCAAAAACCCCACTGGCTGTGTATTTATGGGGGTATTTGTTAGAATAATGTCTAGAGAGTGGATTTTACTGGGTTCTTAAAGTTGGGACGGGTTGGTTTAGTTATCAGCTGAGTTAGATTTAGCTCAGTACAAATGCCTTTTAATTTATCGGATACTGTGAGAGCCAATCCAGGTTAAAATCTCCCAAAATCAGTAATTCAGAGTTTGCATAATTAGACAGTATATCAGATAATTTGCATAGAGTACAAGGAGGAGCTGAGGGGGGGCGATATACCCCTGCTAGAGTTAATGAGCATTATTACCAAGTACCACGTTAAAACTAGACATTCATATTGCTTTGAGACAGAGGTTGATATGGACACAGAAACATTTAAGCAGCATTTAACATAAATCGCAATACCACCACCTCTACCAACTCTATCAGTTCTATAAATATTGTATCCAATCAACTGAACATCTGAATCTGGCACAGAATCACACAGCCACGATTCAGATACAATCAGAACGTCAACATTTGATTGTGAGACCAAAATTTCAATAAAGTCCAACTTTTGGATCAGGCTTCTAGCATCTAAATGAATTATTCCAATACCATTGCTACGGGAATTCATATCAGATGGAGTATCCAAGGTAGCACCTGAAGCTGCACTAGATGAGCAATAAACCATTTTCGAGCTATTGACAGAGCTCAATTTTATGGGGACAAGATTACTACTAACAATACCTCTCTGCATGTGAGTAGTATTCGCAATACGGTGATTGGACAATAAACAGAATTGCAGAAGGGTTGTTAACTGTAGTTTGTTCCATATTTGCAATTGAGGAACTAATTAATGAAACTGGGAGAGGAGCATTGAACACAGTCTGATAGGGGAGCGTACAATCCCAAAAGTCAACCCCGAGAATACACAACGTCAGGTATCAAAGGCTCTACATGAGGCAAGAGTAAGAGACATGTTGGTGGAGAGGATGCTGGAGCCATACCTGTTAAGATGTAAATTGTCCGAAGAAATAGACCTGGTCGGTCTGTAAAAGCTGCAAAGTTATCCACAAAAGGAATTCTCATCGTGCAGCAGTATCCCTTAAGCCAGGTGTGTAATTGGCGTATACGACTAAAAACCATATCCGTGTAGCGGGGATGGAAATGGACCGGAAACAACACACTGCTTCCCAGATTCCAGCAGCGTATTTAACAATGTTTTAAAATCGTCTCTCAATTTCTCTGACTGCTGGAGTTTAATGTCATTTGACCCAACATGGACAATGACAGTTGAAGCGGCGGAGTGCTTGCTAATAAGAGTCGGTCATGGAATCTAGGTCAGAGATCCTAGCGCCAGGGTAGCAGAAGGTCTCAGCTTTCCGGATTGAAACGTTTCGGACCATGGATGAACCCACCACGAGAACGGAAGGACTACAGATGGGTTTATTGGGTAAATGACGGGGCCTCTCCCGGGTGATCTGCCTCCTAGCAGGTTGAGGGGGCTAGCAGCTGAGACTGACGACCTAGTGGCAGCAAGGAGCGCAGATGAGTGTGCTTGGGCACTTCCACCTGAGAGTGAGATGGCAGCAGTAGAGATGAAGCGGAGGGACCCTGTACAGTATGATTGGAATGCACTTCCAGGTCTTCCAGGACCTTGAATCTCCTCCCCAATTGTAGCACCTCCGAAACATTTGATGGATTCCGTTTCCTGGAGTGCTTTCCTCCCCGGACAGCAATCCAGGCATCCTGAGGCGGAGTAGAAGGGGTGGAACAGACCAGGCCCTTCGGTTTAGCTCCTAGTCTGGACCATGGCTCATTTAAGGGAACTGAATGGAGTTTCACAGTTACAGGCTCCCCCGAAGTGGAGGTGCCGAGCCAGGGGCAGGTGACGTCGTCGAATTTGGAGGTGGTTTGTATAACCATGGAGTCCAGGAGTTCTTCGTCCTCCTTGATCTGGCCCAAGACAGATACTCTCCCCTCCAGCTCAGCGACTCTCTGGCTCAGGTACTGGCAGGTGGTACATCCAGGGGCGAGCGAAGCCATGAGAGACAGGTGGGTTTGGGCCCGAGGCTAGCAGTTAGCAGTTTGTTTTTAGCCTAAAGCCAGCTTTTTGTCGAACTTTTCCAGAGAGAAAAAACACTTTTTCTCCTAGCACTTTTTCACTTTTTCGACCTAGCCAACATATAAAGACCAATTTTTTAACCAGAAGATTGTCACTCGGGTCCGGTCTCGACCTGGACCAGTCAAGGTACGGGGTCGGGTCGAGGTCTGGTTGTCCTCAGGTTTGGGTCTGTTTGGTCTGTCTTAAAAAAATAAAAATATTGGGTCCGGGTCTGATAATCCTCAAGTCCGTTTTGGTCCTGGTTCAACTTTTTGGAGCCAAGAAGACTTCTACCTCTGAGCCAAGGGTTATGTGCCACAAACAAAGTTAACTTCCTACATACATATATCGATTAATCGGCTAGAGATATATATATATATCCGATTTATCAGGTATCGGCTTTTTTTGGTCCTCCAATAATCGGTATCGGCGTTGAAAAATCATAGTCGGTCGACCTCTAGTTCTTGCCATAATATGGACTTGGTCTTTTACCAAATAGGGCCATCTTCTGTATACCACCCCTACCTTGTAACACAACTGATTGGCTCAAACACATTGAGGAAAKWAATTCCACAAAATGAACTAAAGGCACACCTGTTAATTGAAATTMATTCCAGGTGACTACCTCATGAAGCTGGTTGATAGAATGGCAAGAGTGTGCCAAGCTGTCATCAAGGCAAAGGGTGGTTACTTTGAATAATCTTGAATATAAAATATATTTTSATTTGTTTGACACTTTTAGKGTTACTACATGATTCCATGTGTTATTTCATAGTTTTGATGTCTTCACTATTATTCTATAATGTAGAAAATAGTACAAATAAAGAAAAACCCTGGAATGAGTAGGTGTGTCCCAGCTTTGACTGGTACTGTACATCGCAGCGTGACTCCGTTATTGTGAATTGCCCCTTTCCTCTCTCTGAGTTCACTACTCCAGTGTTGCCCAGCTAAGATCCCTTCACCATATAATCATGTGCGTCTTGGCTCACTTAATTTGCTGTGGAAATAAACACAGGAACACTGGATACCTTGGAATTTCTCACATGAAACTCCACTTAAATTATTGTATCGTTAGAAACTCAAGGGGGGTTAGGGGGAGAAAAGCACAAGATTCAGTGAGCATTCTGTTTTGTTCCTATAGTAACGCCATATGAATAGCGCAGATCGTGTTGACAGGCGCTGTGATGATTACCCTTTTCAACGGCCTCCCTATTTGCAAAGATGCGAGCCTTAGATAAATGCTGCCCATATTACACAACAAAGGCGCCATAACAACCCTGCATTTCTAACCACTGCAGTGGCCGGGTTAGTTACCACARACTCTCTCAACACAGATGGTCACTCCGTTGTCGCATTTAGTGTATGCACACACAGTGGTGTCCGTTAAACATCCATGGCAGTGGTTTATTTGACAAGGGAGGTTGGAAGCCAGATAACTGCACTTTCTCCGGCCCCATTCATCTAAACGCTTGGTGACAGGTCCTCTCAGCGTCGCAAAAAGTCCTCACACCACATTTAGCACGTGGTCCATAGGAAATTAACCTTAACACAGAACCGGGCCTCTCTCGCTCCGTGGATATTACGGATTTCCATGGCTATAACTTCAATGGAATGGTAGCTCAGGCTCTCAGTAATATTGGGATCAGAACTAACTGGCCCCAAATAATTTTTCCACTGCTGCGGACAAAAAGAGAGTGCGACTGTGGTTCCGCTTACTCTTCCTGCAGAGTATAACAGGTGGAACATTTAAATCAGAGAAGAAAAACTACTAAAAACATAGTYTTTTTCTGTGAACCAATGATTTGTTCTTTTAGTTGGGAGGGATTGAATTGCTGAAGCAYAATAATGAGCAAAATACTGCACACTACAAAAATAATTGCAGAATGTATCAAGATTGTAACACTATTTGATGGAGTAGATTTTATGTGTGGGAGCTAAACCAACACTTTCATAACATAAAGCCGCTGCAGCTGCACAGAGCTCTGATAACAGAGGGTTCTTACATGAAACCTGTAGCCTGGGGGTGAAGAACAAACGTGCTTACCTCCGAGAGTCTGACTCCGGAGTAGCCGAGCAGCCCCCTGCAAACACGTAGGCTGATGGCCAGAGTCTCCGTGCCGTGCCCTCTAACTGAWACGATGGGTCTCTCACTGGGGTGCCAGGTCCTTCTGCAACTAGCCTCCCAGGCCCTATCACCCAACCCCCGCTCCCCCAGAGATGTGGCGCTGAGCTGGTCTACGGCACTAGCATGTTTAGGGTTAGAGTAATCCCAGCATTTGCATCCTGCATCCAAAAACATCCCCTGCCCAGTGTCATAAGATAACTTCAGATACAGAGGGAGGGGTGAGCAGCGGCCTCTGCTGCCCTGGTCGCTAACTTCTKGCTGGTGAGAATGTGGGCGTGCTTTGCTTTGACTCCAAGACATGCTGTAGTCTGAAGTGACAAAGTCATTTCTGGTCTCGGCAGACTCCAGCACTGTCCCACGACACACAGCAGCTTCTATGTCCTCAGATGCCATAGTGATGCTCAATGTCCCAGCTGTCCCTTCCTGGCACGGAGCTTCAGATCAGACTATTTAAAGGTGGAGGATAGGGATGGTCTTAATCAGGAACATACACAGCCAGTAATACTCCTCCGGACAGAAGTGAAAATAGAAGCTTTTACAGCTGACAAACCAGCCCGGAGAACAGGTGACCCTTGGCAAAATTAGGAATTTCCCGAGAGAACTGTCCGGTGTTGAGAGCTTGCATATCCCTTCTTCAGAGTGGGGTGTGTGACAAGGCAGTCACTGAGGCTTTGGCTCGCTCCTCCCGAGTCCAACAGCCATGCCTGCTTTCTGGATCTGAGAAAAGCAGAAGACAAAAGGGAAACAGATTAGCACCAGAACAGACACAATCACATACTGTAACATAAGCCAAGTTCCTTTGATACTTTTACTTTGTAGAGACTGTCATCATGCTGTTAGAATGTCAGTTATAACAACCTAGTTCTGTTGTGTCTCTGCATACACTATTTGGGTTTTGTCATTTGTGTTTCACATTAACACCAATGGACAAGGGGGGGGCTTTTTTCTGAAGTCTTTCGTCTGTCTCCTACCTGGACAACATCCACTACTGAAGCGCAGGTTGACTCAATCATTCCCCT
Source organism: Salvelinus sp. IW2-2015 (assembly GCF_002910315.2). Classification (NCBI taxonomy): domain Eukaryota; kingdom Metazoa; phylum Chordata; class Actinopteri; order Salmoniformes; family Salmonidae; genus Salvelinus; species Salvelinus sp. IW2-2015. The sequence goes on along the minus strand of NC_036848.1, from coordinate 32,815,448 downwards.
CGTTTACATCCACGGGGAGGCTGGTTTAGGGTCATGAAATATTGTATGGATGAAGACGGGTGGGTGGCGTTCGGGTTGAATAAAGACAATAATTTTTTTAATGGAGAAACGCATCATTCTTGTGCAATTTATAAGCTACATTTAGATTTTTCATTATTTTTAGGCTAACTTTTGGTGCGCCAAATTGTCTAAATGTCAAAAATCGGCAAAATGATTTACTATTAATTTCTATTGGGCACAAAATAATCTGAAACACAACCAAAACAAACAGCAAATGCATCCAACAAGTTTGTAGAGTCACAAGCTTGATGAAATCATTGTGTAAACTTTTGACTACTTTAATACAGATAAGTGAATGTCCCAATATTTGTCCCCTAATATTGGACTAGGTAAAAATAAATAAAACGGTTCACCCGATATGGATGAAAATACCCTCAAATTAAAGCTGGACCTTAACTTCGGTTCTTGTATAATTTCAAATCGAAAGTGCTGGAGTACAGAGGCAAAAAAARGTCACTGTCCCAATACGTTGAGCTCACTGTATAGTCGGGCAGTTGTGGGTGGGTTATTAGCCATTGTGGGCAGGTACATAAAACAAACAGCTGATGTCCACATCCACTACTGCGGAMGGCAGCAGAAAATCCTGCTGTAAAAAAGGCGTGGGTAATTGGAATGTAAGGCCTGCACAAGGGAGGACCAGTTCAGAGAAGTTGGAGAATTGGGTCCATTGATCCTGGGTCAATTTATCTAGTAGTCAAGGCCGAGTAACCCGCCAACTTCCCACACAGACACTCAGTAAAGCAAGGTGTCTGAAGAGCAACAGCCTCTTTTTAAAGATAAATGTCAAATTATGTAAGAAATTAAAAGAATCAGCTGTAATCAGATGACAGAAAACAAGTACCAAGTGATCGGAGCCTGTGTTAGTTTAAATCTATTAAATGGGCAACCCTAAACTTGAAACAATAATTCCTGTTGAGGCTATGCAGAGTTTATTTATATTATGTTACAAAACAAGTGTAGGCCTAAATTCACTGGTCATTGTGTAGAAYATATTTTGGGTTCTGATAGGGTTTCACAGTTAAACTAAGCTCATGAAGCATGTAAAAGGTTGTAATTCTTCAAGAATCACTGGATTTCATTCATTTATAAGTCTAAAAATGGATGTAGCAACTGCAGATTGCCCCTCTAACAAAAGGCAGTTTGTTGTTGCTCCATGGTGTAAGGCACTGACTGTACAGTAACTTTGTGTGACAATATACAGTACCAGTCAAAAGTTGACACCTACTCATTCAAGTGTTCCTTTATTTTTAATATTTTCTACTTAGTAGAATAAGTGAATACATCAAAACTATGAAATAACACATATGGAATCATGCAGGGATGCACGATATCGGCATTGGCCGATATTAGCTAAAAAACAAAGCCATCATCGACCAGATGTCTAGTTTAACGCCGATGTGCAAAACCGATGACAAAGCTGACATGCATACCTATATAACGTAGGTACATGACGTAATAACGCCACATAAAATTTAGAGCTACATGGGCAACACAGCATTCCTAACCTAGCCCACAAAGTCTACTGTGTGAATCAAGCAGTCATTTGAAAGAGTAAGAACATTTCAGCGAGACAACTCAAAGGCAAAATTCATTMAAGCCAAGAYAATTGGAATTCATTGCCCTTGACAATCAACTGTTCCCTGTCGTGGGTGATGTTGGCTTTCGCCGACTGGTCGAGTACCGGTACACAATACCAAGTGCGCTATTTTKCAGAGGTTGCCCTACCAGAGTTACACAGTAATAGCATCACGACTAACATTTGGACCAGCGATATCAGCCCCATGAGCATGCCGAGTCTGACAGCACAGTGGGTCGTCGAGGATATTGTATACATTCTGTATACTTCTTTGGACACTGTTAACTAACCTCCAGACGAGCATCAATGCCATACAACTCTCCTTCCGTGGCCTCCAACTGCTCTTAAATGCAAGTGAAACTAAATGCATGCTCTTCAACTGATCGCTGCCAGCACCTGTCCACCCATCCAGCATCACTACTCTGGACAGTTCTGACTTAGAATATGTGGACAACTACAAATACCTAGGTGTATGGTTAGACTGTAAACTCTCCTTCCAGACTCACATTAAGCATCTCCAATCGAAAATTAAATCTAGAATCGGCTTCCTATTTCACAACAAAGCATCCTTCACTCATGCTGCCTAACATACCCTCGTAAAACTGACCATCCTGCTGATCCTTGACTTCGGCTATGTCATTTACAAAATAGCCTCCAACACTCTACTCAGCAAACTGGATGCAGTCTATCACAGTGCCATCCGTTTTGTCACCAAAGCCCCATGTACTACCCACCACTGCGACCTGTATGCGCTCGTTGGCTGGCCCTCGCTTCATATTCGTCGCCAAACCCACTGGCTCCAGGTCATCTAAGTCTATGCTAGGTAAAGCCCCACCTTATCTCAGCTCACTGGTCACCATAGCAGCACGCGCTACAGCAGGTATATTTCAATGGTCACCCCCTAAGCCAATTCCTCCTTTGGCCGCCATTCCTTCCAGTTCTCTGCTGCCAATGACTGGAACGAATTGCAAAAATCACTGAAGCTGGAGACCCATATCTCCCTCACTAACTTTAAGCACCAGCTGTCAGAGCAGCTCACAGATCACTGCACATAGCCCATCTGTAAAAAGCCCATCCAACTACCTCATCCCCATACTGKKRTKYWWWKGMKCMWWWRMAYMMCAGTATCTCACTTGCACATTCATCTTCTGCATATCTATCACTCCAGTGTTTAATTGCTAAATTGTAATTATTTCACCACTATGGCCTATKTATTGCCTTACCTCCCTTAGCTTACCTCAATTGCACACACTGTATATCCTTTTTTCCCCCTCTATTGTGTTATTGACTATGTTTGTTTATTCCATGTGTGACGCTGTGTTGTTGTTTGTGTCGCACTGCTTTGCTTTATCTTGGCCAGGTCGCAGTTGGTTAAATAAAGGTGAAATAAAAATAAATAAAAAGTTTGTACTGAGGAAAGTCGTATTGCATGCTCATGAATGTGCTGGTTGTCATACTGCTGCCGCCAATTCAATGGCATTTGAGAACATGAACACACTAGCTAGCTCCATTCGAACAACTGACTGGAGAAATAAGCTCATCAACTACGTCTACAGCAAACRTGATACCCTCTGTCATGGCATTGAAACGCCTGCTCAACAAAACTGCCAACATATGCTGTGAACAAGCAATTCGGTGGCATTCTCTTTACTGTGTGGCCACCATACTCGATGCCATGTACAAGAACCGCTACTTCGATGCAGACAAGAAACAGGGTTTACATGAAATGTTACATACACAGCTGAACAAGATGGAAACGGACAGTGACAGTGTGCGCCGAGGAAGAGAGGCCATGGACAGACAGAGCTGAAACTTCACTTTTTGACATGTAGGACGGAATCCTGGTTGAGAATGAAAACGACTGGACAACAAAACAGCACAGCAAGTAAGTGAAAGAAATCGATTTTAATGATGTTTTACTGGTAATGGGGACATCTGTAAATGCCAAGAAAACGTTTTGGTCAATCGGTGTGTAACCTTTATTTAACTTGGTAAATCAGTTAAGAACAAATTCTTCATTACAATGACAGCGTACCCCGGCCAAACCCTAACCTGGACGGCGCTGGGCCAATTGTGCGCCGCCCTATGGTCCTCCCAATCACGGCCAGTTGTGATACAGCCTGGAATCGAACCAGGGTCTGTAGTGATGCCTCCAGCACTGAGATGCAGTGCCTTAGAACACTGCGCCACTCGGGAGCCCWTGACAGCGGTTCCACACGTTCCYGTGACGTTGTGTGGGAAAAATATTCTTCTATATTCCATTATATTCTTAGCCTACTATAAAATGTAGGCTTTGTGTGTTGACTGTGATCAGGGTAAGTGYGTTGTCTGTTAAATGAACAAWATAACTATGGATTTCATGTGCATGGCACAGCCATGTAGTACATTGGCTGCACAAACGAGTAACATAATTCAACTCAAAATTATGCTCATATTTTCTGTACAAAATACATTAGTAGTCATGTTTTAGGACCTGCCTAAATGGATCTCTTTGTGATGGTGTATATTAAAATGGATTTATTAAAACAGACGTGCCCCCGTATCGGCCCACGCCTATTCCCACTCCTTAACTTGCCGACGTGTGCACGTTAGGTATGAAACGTTTATCCCAGCCAAAGCATGTGGTAAAAATGGGACTATATGAATTTTATTCCTGAAAACATTGCCWGATTTTTTTCTACAGGCAACATACCGTTTACATATGTATAGATTGCATACTGTACTGTTAGTGATATTTGGGTTGTTAGATTTGTTCCGACATTTCTTAAAAATATACAGTACCAGTCAAAGGTTTGGACACACCTACTCATTCAAGGGTTTTTCTTTATTTTTACTATATTCTACTATGTAGAGTAACAGTAAAGACACCAAAACTATGAAGTAACACATATGGAATCATGTAGTAACCAAAAAAAAGTGTTAAAGAAATCTAAATCTATTTTATACTTGRCTCTTMAAAGTAGCCACCCTTTGCCTTGATGACGGCTTTACACACTCTTAGCATTCTCTCAACCAGCTTCATGAGGTTGTCACCTGGAATGGGTTTTAATTAACAGGTTTCCCTTCTTAATTTGTGGAATTTCCTTCTTAATGTGTTTGAGCCAATCAGTTGAGTTGTGACAAGGTAGGGGTGGTATACAGAAGATGGTCTTTTACCAAAGTCCATATTATGGCAAGAACAGCTCAAATAAGCAAAGAGAAACGACAGTCCAGCATTACTTTAAGACATGAAGGTCAGTCAATTCGGAAAATTTCAAGAGCTTTGAGTTTCTTCAAGTGCAGTCGCAAAAACCATCAAGTGCCATGATGAAACTGGCTCTCATGAGGACYGCCACAGGAAAGGAAGAACCTGATCACCTCTGCTGCAGGGGATAATTTCATTAGATATAACTGCACCTCAGATTGCAGCCTAAATAAATGCTTCAGAGTTCAAGTAACAGCATATCTCAACATCAAYTGTTCAGAGGAGACTGTGTGAGTCAGGCCTTCATGGTCAAATTGCTGCAAAGAAACCACTACTAAAGGACACCAATAAGATGAAGACTTGCTTGTGCCAAGAAACACGAGCAATGGACATTAGACCGGTGGAAATCTGTCCTTTGGTCTGAGTCCAGTGGCGACCCGTCATTCAAAGCAGGTGGGGCTTGCCTGTCATGCATATTATTTTGGCATTAATACGGGTCACATATCAATTTGTAAACAATGTAAAAAATGTATAATTGAGTTAATAAAGTCACATACTCAAGAGAACAGAGACCATGTTTGTAAGGCAGCTCCAAAATGCAGGTGTTTCAGCCTAGCTCAGTGATTTCTGTTGTGGTGGGGCAAGCCAACAGATAATACGGAGCATTGCGCTGTGTTTGGCTCAGTGTTCTGTCACCCATGGGGACACTACATCACTGCCAAGTCTAATGGTAGAGCTAGAAAAGTCTAGCCCCTTGGATGCTGCCATAGAGTTACATTAGAAGTGCCCATCCATGAAGGCTCAAGGTCATTGGCCACAGATAAAATGACATCAAATCACATTATATGTACAGTAGCTTTGATTGGACTGATCATGTCAACATCATACTTTCAAAAATCTTAGCTAGCAGTCATCATCATAAATCAAGTCGACAATCTACTGGCAAATCCTTTTAAATCCTTGTCATAAGAAGAGAAATAATGAAGAGAAATTATAGATAAAAAGTATCAGTGCTCATCTGCCATTGGACATAAACATTACACAAGTTGGAAATCGCAACTTCAACAATGAGTGGTTTGGAAGGAATCAGTGACAGCCAGTGGCTAACTGCAAGCATTGCAAAGCAATCACTAGCCTGCTATTCAGTAGAGTGTCTGTGTGGTCCCAAATCTGGGATTAAGGGCTCTTTTCCAAGTTAAAAAAGATAAACATTCAACATTGGCCATGCTGTCAATGAAGCATGATTTGTGCTGCGCTCAAAACAACTTAACTTGGAACTAAGAAGTCTTGAACTCACTGAAGTCAAGTTACCTGGGAAGTTGGGAATAAAYGAGCTCCGACTGGGAAAATAGGTTATGAACGGTCATCCAACTCAGAATTGTAAACCCGGCCTCTTTCTAAAGCTACGACCTGACGATCAATGACGTCATCATGATTCAACCTTGTTTCCCCCCCGAGTTCCAAGTTGTTTTGAAATCACCATAAATCCAGAGAATACCGGACTTTGATGACAAAATTTGCCCACGAAGGACTGCCGCGCCACCTTCCTGTTCAAGCGAGCACAGGAGAAGGTGAGTCCAAAAAATGTATTGTATGCTGCTGCATAAATTATGTAATATGCCAGGGAGATATGTACACTGTAGCTAAGAAAGTAATACTAAGTGTGTGGTGTGAAGTAMGCTGTTAGTAGCCCATGTGCCTCACCCTAATAATGTGKTCCCTTTTCCCCCTCTTAATTTCATCTACCATTCTGACTTGGTGGTGCACATGCAGCCCATAACCTGTTTTAGAGAAATGTAATCATTGAATATTATAAGAGCTTTCATTGTCTGCCTATATGCCCCCTTCATTTATCCTACGGTTCTGACTTGGTATACAGGGAGAATACTGGAAGAACGACCCATGTTCTGAATTCTGTTGCTGTACATTAAGTGCTAAACAAATAGTTATATTGACTACGTTCATCCTAGCTCTTAATCGAAATGACGGATTGCCTCTTATCCGCTTGTCGTCGCCTTATGCCATAGTTTGTACATCTCAATTGTCATTAGAAAACACATTTGTTTAAGCAAGTCAGCCATATCAGGAAAAAAAAGGCAGTAAATGAGGCTCAATTAACTGTTTCACTACCAGACAAGGCTCAGCTGATAGCCAAGTGTAGCATTGGTAAGATGCTGTTGTTGGAACAGCTTTATGTAGGCCCTAACAGTTTGTGGGCACCGTTTGTCACCGTTATTGCTCAATTAACGTATTGTTTAGTGGCTTTGCTGGCATGCATCCCCAAATCTTGAGGGGTTTGCCCCACCAAGATTTGCATGCCAAAATCACCAATGGATCAGTCCAAATTTGAGATTTTTGGTTCCAACCGCAGTGTCTCTGAGATGCAGAGTAAGTGAACAGATGATGTCTGCATGTGTGGTTCCCACCATGAAGCATGGAGGAGGTGGTGTGATGGTGCTTTGCTGGTGACACTGTCAGTGATTTATTTAGAATTCAAGGCACACTTAACCAGCATGGCTACCACAGAATTCTTCAGCGATACGCCACCCCATCTGGTTTGCGCTTAGTGGGACTATCAATTGTTTTTCAACAGGACAATGACCCAAAACACACCTCCAGGCTGTATAAGGGCTATTTGACCAAGGAGAGTGATGAAGTGCTGCATCAGATGACCTGGCCTCCACAATCACCCACCCTCAACCCAATTGAGATGGTTTGGGATGAGTTGGACCGCAGAGTGAAGGAAAAGCAGCCAACAAGTGCTCAGCATATGTGGGAACTCCTGCAAGACTACTGGGAAAGCATTCCAGGTGAAGCTGGTTGAGAGAATGCCAAGAGTGTGCCAAGAGTGTGCAAAGCTGTCATCAAGGCAAAGGGYGGCTAATCTCAAATATATTTTTGATTTGTTTAACACTTTTTTGGTTACTACATGATGCCATGTGTTATTTCATATTTTTGATGTCTTCACTATTATTATACAATGTAGAAAATAGTACGAAAAAAAACACTTGAATGAGTAGGTGTCCAAAATTTTGACTGGTATTGTATACAAAAATTTTACTGCATTGTTAGAAGTAAGTAACATGGGCAGTTTCATGCACCTGCTATAACATCTGCTAAACTGTGTATGGGCCAATAAACTTTGATTGGATGACTAGGTCAATTCAAACATGGATAGCATTGGCTGTGACACTCTGTCCTGAGCAAATGATTCATTTCTGAGCCAGCAATGAAATCAGACAATTAGGCCTACATAACTCATCTGTGCAGACTGAGGTTCATTTATCAAATTAATTTCAATGAATGGACTTAAAATAATCACCAAGATGAGACATACAAGAGCAGAGCATCGTGATATGTCTGTACCCATAAACATTGTGAAAATCAATAAAGTTACAAAGGCGGTAAGTAAGGAATCACTAGTCATTTGAAGCATGCCTTGGCACGTGTATGCATGTGTGCTCCAACTTGCTTTCTCTACATTTAGCCAAGACTTAGCTACATCTCGCAGAAAATGTGTATAACTTACCAAAAATGTAGGCAAATGTAGTGGAAACTCGCGGTAAACAGTCCTCAAAAGCGATTCAATTAAAAAGTGATAGGACTTTTATCCTCCACGACGAGTCACGAAACCGTGAAAGTTGCCGAGTGAGATGAAAAGGGCACCCTTAGCAGCATTGATTAGGACCTGCTGTTGTTGTGTTGGTAGTTGGTAGCCCATTTGCTGCGGTGGCGGTTGGACAATAGCCGCTGAGTAGTTAAGATATGCAAATTCAATGCACTGTCACTACATTGGAATGTCTGTGGCTAGTGTTTCACGAGGCAATTAGTTTGACAGCGGCCTTGTCCAAATACTTATACTTGCGTTTTAAATAGTAGACATAAACATTTTTTTTAAATAGTAGACATTTTCGGTATGCGAAAAAATAACGTTTTATAGTATGTGAAAATGTTGTATGCTTTCAATTCCAGTATTTCATACAAATTTCGGATTTTCATCTAGTAGGATTTTGCAGCGCGCTATTGAGGAAGATAATTATCTTTCTAGACCCACGTGTATGACAATAGCTGAACCAAAATGAACGATTGGCGGGAAACAACGGAATTGTGCATTAGAGTATGCATTCTCAGTGGGATGAGCCTAGCATGCTGATATTTGTTGCGTACTACAGTCGTTTTTACTAAACAGTACGTTGTAAATAGTATGTAGTACGCAGTTTAAGTAGGCAATCTAGCATTAGGAGTCTGTATATTGGTTAGACTCCCTGAGTTGTGCATCATTCTGGTGTGTGGTGAAGGAAAATAACTCTACCACTATAGAGCTCCACAGTGGGGGTGTCGTAATACCCATAAAACCTTCCGGTCAAACAAAGAAATGGTTCCAATCGTTTTTCCACCATWAATTTTTCCCATGGGGAATTTTAGAAACACTTAAAATAAGGGCTGTGTTTCTTGTCGGCTTACCCCAGTGTGATGTTTTGATAACCATRCAAATCTCACTAGGGCAAGGTGACTTTTATCAATATATTCAGATCTATTTACTCTCACAATCGAAAATACTAATTCACATCAAAGTAGACCTCATGCAGGTATTGTGTTAATGTAAAACTTGCTCAAGACAGTTCACAAAATGTACTATTTAAATAAATGTAGGTAGTAAATTAATTGCTAAATTTAACTAACAATAGATAATTCATCCAGAGATTCTTACCTTTGCCTCAATTCGGCAGTCTCGTCCAGACATCATGGCATTTCTAGTTCTTTATGATAGCCACATTAGCAGCTAATTAACGTTTCAATTTTGGGGGGTAAATACAGGTGACTATATTGATAAAAGTCCCCTTGTCCTAGAGAAATGTACACGGTTATCAAAGCGTTATGCCAGGGTAAACCTACACGAAACACAGCCCTTATTTTAAGTGTTTGTTGATTTGATTGAATATACTGTACTCTTTACCATCTACTGCATCTTGCCTATGCCGTTCGGCCGTCGCTCATCCATATATTTATATGTACATATTCTAATTCATTCGTTTACACTTGTGTGTAAAAGGTAGTTGTCATGAAATTGTTAGATTCCTTGTTAGATATTACTGCATGGTTGGAACTATAAGCACAAGCATTTCACTACACTCGCATTAACATCTGCTAACGATGTGTATGTGACAAATACAATTTGATTTGATTTGAAGAAAGTAATACTAAGTGTATGTTGTGAAGTAAGCTGTTAGTAGCCCATGTGCCTCACCCTCATAATTTGGTCCCTTTTCCCCTCTTAATTTCACCTACTGTTCTGATTTGGTGGTGCACATGTAGCCTATAGCCTGTTTTAGAGAAATGTAGTCATCGAATATTGTTCGAAATTTCATTATCTGCTTATATGCCGCTTTTATTTATCCTACGGTTCTGACTTGGTGTACAGGGAGAATACTGGAAAAACGGCCCATGTTCTGAATTCCGTTTTACGGGCTCCTAACCAACTGTGCTATTTTGTGTTTTTTCGCATTGTTTGTAACTTATTTTGTACATAATGTTGCTGCTACCGTCTCTTATGACTGAAAAGAGCTTCTGGATAGCAGAACAGCGGTTACTCACCTCGAACTGGACAAAGATTTTTCTTTAATGAGTCCRACCCGAAGGATATACTGCTTCTCCGAGACCAGTCCCAAATCCCTGTCGTTCGCGTGAAGAAAATACGGAAATACAGGGGGCGGAGATCAGGGTGCCTTGTGAGAATTTGTCGGCGAGTGGGTAACCCGCCTCTACCATCCGTTCTATTGGCCAACTTGCAATCACTGGAAAATTAACTGGATATGCACTCTCAACTATCCTACCAACGGGACATTAAAAACTGTATATCTTATGTTTCACGAGTCGTGGCTGAATGACGACACAGATAATATACAGTTGGCCGGGTTTTCCGTGCATCGGCAAGACAGAACAGCTACGTCTGGTAAGACGAGGGGTGGTGGTGTCTTTTTGTCAATAACAGTTGGTGCGCAATGTCTAATATTAAAGAGGTCTYGAGGTAATGCTCGCCAGAAGTAGAGTACCTCAAGATGAACTGTAGACCACACTGTCTACCAAGAGAGTTTTCATCTATTTTTCGTAGCCGTCTATTTACCACCACAAACCGATGCTGGTACTAAGACCGCACTCAATGAGCTGTATTAGGCCATAAGCAAACAGGAAAATGCTCATCCAGAAGTGGTACTCCTAGTGGCCGGGGACTTTAATGCAGGCAAACTTAAATCTGTTTGACCTCATTTCTACCAGCATGTCACATGTGAAAAAAACTCTAGACCACCTTTACACCACACACATATAAAGCTTTCCCTCGCCCTCCATTTGGCAAATCTGACCATAATTCTATCCTCCTGATTCCTACTTTGAAGCAAAAACTAAAGCAGGAAGTACCAGTGACTCACTCAATATGGACATGATCAGATGACGTGGATGCTACGCGACAAGACTGATTTGCTAGCACAGACTGGAATATATTCCGGGATACATCAAGTGACGTTGAGGAGTATACCACCTCAGTCACCGGCTTCATCAATAAGTGAATCGACGACGTCGTCCCAACAGTGATCGTACGTACATATCCCAACCAGAAGCCATGGATTACAGGCAACATCCGCACCGAGCTAAAGGCTAGAGCTGCCGAATTCAAGGAGCGGGACACTAATCTGGACGCGGATAAGAAATCCCGCTATGCCCTCAGATGAACCATCAAACAGGCAAAGCATCAGTACAGGACTAAGATTGAATCGTACTACACCGGCTCTGACGCTCGTCGGATGTGGCAGGGCTTGCAAACTATTACGGACTACAAAGGGAAACCCAGCTGTGAGCTGCCCATCTGAGCCTTTTATGCTTGCTTCAAGGTAAGCAACACTGAAGCATGCATGAGAGCACCACCTGTTCCGGACGACTGTGTGATCACGCTCTCCGTAGCCGATGTGAACAAGACCTGAAAAATAGGTCAACATTCACAAAGCTGCGGGGCCAGACGGATTTCCAGGAYGTGTACTATGAGCATGTGTGGACCAAATGGCAAGTGTCTTCACTGACATTTTCAAACTCTCCCTGATCCAGTCTGTAATACTTACATGTTTCAAGCAGACCACCATAGTCCCTGTGCCCAARGAAGCAAAGGTAACCTGCCGAAATGACTACCACCCCGTAGCACTCACATTGGTAGCCATAAAGTGCCTTGAAAGGCTTGTCATGGCTCACATCAACACCATCATCCCGGAAACCCTAGGCCCACTTCAGTTCTCATACTGCCTCAACAGATCCACAAATGACGCTATCTCAATCGCACTCCACACTGCCCTTTCTCACCTAGACAAAAGGAACACCTATGTGAGAATGCTGGTCATTGACTACAGCTCAGCATTCAACAGCATAGTACCCACAAAGCGCATCACTAAGTTAAGGACCCTGGGACTAAACACCTCCCTCTGCAACTGGATCCTGGACTTCCTGACGGGTCACCCCCAGGYGGTAAGGGTAGGTAACAGCACAACTGCCACGCTGATCCTAAACACGGGGGCCCCTCAGGGGTGTGTCCTTAGTCCCCTCCTGTACTCCCTGTTCACCCACGACTGCGTGGCCAAGCACGACTCCAACACCATGACATGGAACTTCCTTCCATCTCATATTGCTCAAATAAAGAGCAAACCTGGTTTCAAAAAACAGATAAAGCAACATCTCACGGCACAATGCCTCTYCCTTATTTGATCTAGGTAGTTTGTGTGTATGCATTGATATGTAGGCTACGTGTGCCTTTTTAAAAATGTATGTAGTTCTGTCCTTGAGCTGTTCTTGTCTAATGATGTTTTGTATTATGTCATTCTGTGTTATGTTTCATGTTTTGTGTGTACCCCAGGAAGAGTAGCTGCTGCTTTTGCAACAGCTAATTGGGATTCTAATAAAATAMCAAATACCATCAAGTTTGCTGACGACACAACAGTGGTAGGCCTGATCACCGACAACGATGAGACTGCCTGTAGGGAGGTCAGAGACCTGGCAGTGTGGTGCCAGGACAACAACCTCTCCCCCAACATGAGCAAGACAAAGGAGATGATCATGGACTACAGGAAAAGGAGGGCCGAACACGCCCCCATTCACATCGACGGGCTGTAGTGGAGCGGGTCGAGAGTTTCAAATTCATTGGTGTCCACATCACCAACAAACTATCATGGTCGAAACATACCAAGACAGTCGTGAAGAGGGCACGACAACACCTTTTYCCCCTCAGGAGACTGAAAAGATTTGGCATGGATCCCCAGATCCTCAAAAAGTTATACAGCTGCACCATTGAGAGCATCCTGACCGGTTGCATCACCGCCTGGTATGGTAATTGCTCGGCATCTGACCGTAAGGCACTACAGAGGGTAGTGCGTACGGCCCAAAGCTTCCTGCCATCCAGGACCTATATACAAGGCGCTGTCAAGAAGGCCCAAAAAATGGTCAAAGACTCCATTCACCCAAGTCATAGACTGTTCTCTCTGCTACTGCACGGCAAGAGGTACCGGAGCACCAATTCTAGGTCCAAAAGGCTCCTTAAAAGCTTCTATCCCCAAGCCATAAGACTGCTGAACAATTCATGAAATTGCCACCCGGACTATTTACATTGCCCTTTGTTTTTACACTGCTGTTACTCACTGTTTATTATCTATGCATAGTCATGTACAAATTACATCGACTAACCTGTACCCCCAAACATTGACTCGGTCCCAGTACCCCCMTGTATATAGCCTCGGTATTGTTATTTCATTTTTTATTTCATTTTTTACTTTCGTTTATTTAGTAAATATTTTCTTAACCAACAATGTAGTTTAAGAAATAGAGTTAACGGCTTGTATGTAAGCATTTCACGGTAAGGTCTACACCTGTTGTATTCAGCGCATGTGACAATAMAATTTGATTTGATTTGATTGTACAGCAGACCACAGGGCCAGGACTGAGCAGCCCAGCAGCTAGGGATTGCCTAAATAGGTATCTCCCCTGACGTGGGCATGTTTTCAATACAGACTCCTTTTGTTGTACATTATTCCATATAAGGCATCCAGACCTTATGAAAGTTGCCGGGTATACCATTAATATTAAAACAAGTCTAGTGATACTGTACATAACTTKACATTTCTTCCATACATTGTGGGAGGATAACCAGCCTTCCAGTTAATGGCAATGCATTTATTAGCCACTATAAATGCTAGGTTACACAGTTTCTTCAACATTTCCAAGCAAACAAAAATAGGGAGAAGGGAGAATCTGTTGACATGCTGAAATAAAATAACATACTCTATGCCAGAATTCAGCCAGCCTTCACAAAACCACAACATATGCAGATATGTCCGCTTTTGTGCTTTACACCTCCAGCAGCATAATACAATTTCTGAGTGCATGATATTCAGTTTCACTGGCGTACGCTCTATGGATGGTCTTAAATTGCAGTAATTTACAGTGCATTCGGAAACCAAGCCATAAGGTCGAAGGAAATGTCTGTAGAGCTCTGAGACAGGATTGTGTCGTGGCACAGATCTGGGAAAGGGTACCAAAACATTTCTGCAGCATTGAAGGTCCCCATGAACACAGCGGCCTCCATCATGCTTAAATGTAAGAMGTTTGGAACCACTAAGACTCTTCCTAGAGCTGGCTGCCCGGCCAAACTGGGCAATCGGGGGAGAAGGGCCTTGATCAGGTAGGTGACCAAGAAGCCGATGGTCACTGACAGATCTCCAGACTTACTCTGTGGAGATGGGAGAACCTTCCAGAAGGACAACCATTTCTGCAGCAATCCACCAATCAGGCCTTTATTGTAGAGTGGCCAGATTGAAGCAACTCCTCAGTAAAAGGCACATGACAGCCTGCTTGGAGTCTTGAGAAACAAGATTCTCTGGTCTAATGAAACCAAGATTGAACTCCTTGGCCTGRATTTTAAGCTTCACGTCTGGAGGGAACCAGACACCATCCCTACGGTGAAGCATGGTGGTGGCAGCATCATGCTGTGGGGATGTTTTTTTAGCGGAAGGGACCGGGAGACTAGTCAGGATCGAGAGAAAGATGAGAGGAGCAAAGTACAAAGAGATCCTTGATGAAAACCTGCTCCAGAGCGCTCAGGACCTCAGACTGGGGGGGGAAGGTTCATCTTCCAACAGGACAACGCATGAGTGGCTTTGGGACAAGTGTCTGAATGTCCTTGAGCAGCCCAGCCAGAACCCGGATTTGAACCCGATCAAACATCTCTGGAGAGACCTGAAAATAGCTGTGCAGCGACGCTCCCCATCCAACCTGACAGAGCTTGAGAGGATCTTCAGAGAAGAATGGGAGAAACTCCCTAAGTACAGGTGTGCTAAAAACCTGTTTTTKATGTTTTCATTATGGGGTATTGTGTGTAGATTGATGAGGGGGGGGGGAAACTATTGAATACATTTTAGAATAAGGCTGTAACGTAACAATATGGAAAAGTCAAGGGGTCTGAATACTTCCCGAATGGACTGTATGTCTGAGATTATATGAACAGGACTGGGCATTCTAACTTATCTATATCCATTCATCAATAGCGTCTCCCAGGTCTTCCTCACATTTTTGTTTTACATGTTTTGTGTCATTGGGAAAAGCCTCTATCAACCCTTGATACAGTTTGGAAATCAATTTTGGATGTCTGCCTTATAATAGCATCTGGCTTGTMCTGTGTTAGCTGGACAGAGAGAATAAAGTGTAGTATCTGCAAAATTCACCTCACCTCTGTCACAGATTGGTCTTCCCTGGTTGCCTGACCCGCTGAGACCCCTGTCACCATCTGATCCTCCTAAAATGAGGCATGACAAAGAATTAACTTGGTGTACATTTATACATTATATTATGCAATAATAGAAAATGGTTCAATAATTGAAATGACTATTATTCTCAGATCCCAGACTGCAGCTTTAAGCTTAAGCTGCTGTCATGTAGCTACTGTAGATCTACCCTTCAATTCAAGATGGAACTTTGTATAATTCACTGATATTGTTGATATACTGCAAAATTCACCACAGCTCCATTGACTGGTCTTCCCTGGCTGTCTGACCCTGCTGGGAATCTTCCCACTCCTAAAAGGTAGGCTATAAAAATGGCTCAAGAGAAAGTGCAAGTCTCTCCTAMTCTGCTCTCTTTAACTACATCTAGCATATTGGCTGATATAGCCCAGTAATACAATCTAAGGGCTATGTGAGAATCTCTGGTAATTGAACATATTTCGTAAGTTATTTTTGCGCATTTGATATTGCAAATTGGACACCAAATAGTAGGGACCATGGCTGGCAAGTGTGCTGCGTCACATAYGCCTAAAATAACATCGCGAGACTGCGGTTGGGTTTGGGACCAGTTCTTTCAGTACCGGGTGGGAGTCRGACAGAAAGCCAGCAGGAGCAGGATGAAGAAATCCGTCCTGCAGACCTCTACCACRGATATAACAATGAGACCGATCTTTCACTGGATGTATAAATATGAAGCATCCGCTTGGCGTTTTCACTCACTACCAAATATGGTAGTGAGAGGAAGCCCACTGGCGGGCAATGGGAGAAGATGRAACGAGATTGATTTTGGCCTACATTCTGCAAATGTTCTCATCGATGAGATCTCAATACAGTTTTCTGTTCCCAAAACTAGAATCTGTTATGAACAGAGTGGACTACGTTTTGTAGACTTTAGCTTTTGCCAAAGTTTTTAAAAATGGTGTTGTTTAGGAGTGCAAAGTCATATTGAGTTATTGCACAAGCGGATTTCAGAGTAGGCGTTCCCTAATCGAAAAATTAAGATGTATGCTAGAACGGGCCAATAGGATCTCGCTAGCTCGTGTTTGGCTCTGCCCACCTCCTTGCTTATTCTGCCCACTATCTGGTCCCATTGGAAACGACAGGCTGTGGTCTATCTTGGTTTGGTTATAAAAATCTTTGCCTCTACTGTGCACCATGACAGTGAAGCCTGTAACTTAACAGCTGTTTATTACTGACTGTGTCAGTGTGAAAAGTAAGAGAATTAGCTGGGGAAACTGACAGATCAATAAAGTTACATTGTCATACTGACTAACACAACTCACATTACACTGAAAAAAACATCAGAATATCAATCTCCAATCGTTTGGTCGATGGTTTCATCGTTTGATTCAGGTCTRGTTTGATTGAGGCAAAAATAATAGCTAATGTAAGCAAACTTCTGGCCAGCGCTCTCTCTCTCTCTCTAAACGGTACATCAAGGAGCGAATGCTAGCCAAGTTCATTTTCTTCTGAAACGGGACAAAACAAAGGCTACAAAACATTTCCATACAAACAACTGCTGTTAGTAGTAGTAGTAGTAGAAGTAGAAACCTCATATCATTATCTGTCAGATAACTAGCTAGAGCTGACGTGGCTGTGGTAGCTACTCACTAGCTTAGCTTATGTATTCACCTCAGWCGAGAGAGGATGAAACATTAGCTAACGTTACATGTCAGTTACAATACTAGCTCTGCAAATAACCCCTAGTTGAGTTTTTTTCTGTTACGTTAAACAGCAGTTACCTTGGCTGCTACATCAGTCAACTAAAGAGTAGGCAGTTTCTGTTTTGCTACCTTTACAACTCGGTGAAAGAGCGCAACACGTACACACTGAACCATGCTCAACTCTCCCGTGCTGGTCCAGCCAGCCATCCAGAAGCTTTGCCTTCACACAGCCTGTCAGCCCGCTCTGTGTCCTAAAGCACACCGGAGCCACGCTTTGTATCACATTCCAATGTTAAAACTGGGGGCGACCAAAATGAAATTTCAGAATGTGGGGAGGACATGTCCCCCCCCATCCCCAGTGAAATTTGCGCCCCTGCATTCAGTACAAACCGCCACTCAATGTAAGATGTATATCTAACTGGGAAACGCACCTCTGGCCTGGTGTGTGTGTGTGTGTGTTGTGTTGTGTGTGTGTGGTGTGTGTGTGTTGTGTGTGTGTGTGTGTGTGTGTGTGTGTGTGTGTGTGTGTGTGTGTGGTGTGTGTGTGTGTGTGTGTGTGTGTGTGTGATGGGAGAAGCTGGGCAGGGAGGGAGGGAGGAGGGAGGGAGGAGGGAGGGAGGGAGGTATATTTCATCTCACCACTTCCCAAAATTGCTAGTTGTCAGCTGCCTTATGTTAACCTGGTAAAGTGAGATTGTTTTCCATTATTCCCTCTGAAGGGAACTCGTATGCCATCCAGGAAGAATGTGCAGCGCAAGCCCTCAACTCCCAATCAAATGGCACATTAATTCAACTGATTTACCATACATTTTTGCATTACAGTTCACCAATTAAACCAGATTCTTCACAATTGACTGAAAACTGCAGCATGAGTCAGATACACATGTATAAAATACTTTATGGGCTTTCATTATTCATGTCCACAAGTTATTTTGCAACATGAGGGTATCATCGGATGGCCACAGTGTCTCCTGACCCCCCTGTCTCAGCCTCCAGTATTTATGCTGCAGTAGTTTATGTGTCGGGGGGCTAGGTCAGTCTGTTACATCTGGAGTACTTCTCCTGTCTTATCCGGTGTCCTGTGTGAATTTAAGTATGCTCTCTCTAATTCTCTCTTTCTCTCTTTCTTTCTTTCTCTCAGAGGACCTGAGCCCTAGGACCATGCCTCAGGACTACTTGCATGATGACTCCTTGCTGTCCCAGTCCACCTGGCCGTGCTGCTGCTCCAGTTTCAACTGTTCTGCCTCGGCTATGGAACCTGACCTGTTCACCGACGCGCTACTGTTCCAGACCTGCTGTTTCAACTCTCTAGAGACAGCAGGAGCGGTAGAAGATACTCTTAATGATCGGCTTTGAAAAGCCAACTGACATTACTCCTGAGGTGCTGACTTGTTGCACCCTCGACAACTACTGTGATTATTATTATTTGACCATGCTGGTCATTTATGAACATTTGAACATCTTGGCCATGTTCTGTTATAATCTCCACCCGGCACAGCCAGAAGAGGACTGGCCACCCCTCATAGCCTGGTTCCTCTCCAGGTTTCTTCCTAGGTTTGGGCCTTTCCAGGGAGTTTTTCCTAGCCACCGTGCTTCTACACCTGCATTGCTTGSTGTTTGGGGTTTTAGGCTGGGTTTCTGTACAGCACTTTGAGATATCAGCTGATGTAAGAAGGGCTATATAAATACATTTGATTTGATTTGAACATGAGTGTAAGGCAATATCATGACAGATAATTTACCACAAAGGAGACTTTTTAGGTACCAGTCTTTACGGTATCTGCACAAACAGTTCAGCAGTTCTTTTAAAGATAATTGCTTAAAACAAGATTAAAACAAGATGAATATGCTATTTAAGCCTACCTATTTTATTAACACATTACCACTTCAGCAATTGCATTTTACACAACGGGGACTGTTCCAATTATTCCGCTTGTGTAATAACATAAACCGCTATGCAATTGCAAAGCTATAACTACATTATTATGCATTAACAATGTTACCAAAGTAATTAGTGTTACTACACAGSCATAAGCAAATTAATGTTACCCATATGTTTAAATTGTTTAGAAAAAATCAATGCATGAGAAGTGTGTTGAACCAATGATGTGTATAAACCCTGGATGACTGACAGSGGCGCTGTATTGATGTCACGTTCTGACCTTAGTTCCTTTGTTTTGTCTTTTGTTTTAGTTGGTCAGGGCGTGAGTTGGGTGGGTAATCTATGTTTTCTATTTCTGTGTTGGTTTTCTGTGTTTGGCCTGATATGGTTCTCAATCAGAGGCAGCTGTCAATCGTTGTCCCTGATTGGGAACCATATTTAGGTAGCCTGTTTTCTGTTGGGTTTTGTGGGTGGTTGTTTTCAGTCTTTGTGTGTCTTCACCAGATAGAACTGTTTCGGTTTTCACGTTTGTTGTTTTTGTATTTGAAGTGTTCCGTTTTTTGGTTTATTATTAAATTAAGATGAACACTAATCACGCTGCGCTTTGGTCCTCTCCTTCTTCCACCGACGACAGCCGTTACAATTGAAGCCACAGTGCAGCCATCTTGGCACTCCTCAATTGTAAAAAATATTTTGGAAGCTATAGAAATGCATTTATTAATGTCTACATTCGTTTCTGACATGTTTATTATATTACAGACACCTTAATGCAGACTTTTACATGATATTATGTGAGCTAAACATAAAAATGACAAAATAATAAAATGTTCTTTGAAGTATTTTGTTTTCTACTAATGTTACTGTCCCCACTATAACAAAACAATACTTAAATACATGTAATTTTGTCCTTGAAACATTTAATTGAAATACTGTAGAATTCCATAAATTCCTGTAGAGGACTGCTCTACCAGAGAGTTACAATATGGCCGACTGGTGGCTTCAAAGCCTCTCCATGGCAACTACACAACAGCATCTGCAACCGAGGGTTTATATATGTCATTGGTCTGAACAAATGGTTTATATATACACTAGCTGACTGACGGGGGGCTGTTTTGAATCCACGCGCCTCCATCCAGGCACACCCCCACCGTTGAAATATTTAGGAAGATATAGAAATGCATGTATTAATATCTACATTTGTTTTTGCCACTATTATTCTTTTACAGACACCTAATGCATACTTTTAAAGCTAAAGATGTAAAATAAAAAATATATAAAACATTTTCCTGACAGTATGATATATTTTATAGTACTGATGTTACTGTCCCCACTACAACAAACAAATACTTATAGTAACTGCCCAATGTTTCCAATTTCTATGAAATATGACCTATAATTACTTATAATATGAATGAAGTAGTTTCCCTTCAATATGAGAGAAATTGTTTTAAAAATTGTTATAAGTATGTTAAAAAGCAGCTTTTCTGTGGGCGTATACTGGTCATTAAAAATATTCATGCAAGTAGTGTTAGGCTAGCTCATCCTTCCTCTAGACTGCTGATTGGCCAGCTCATCCTCCTCAGGGAGATTACATCAGTGGCGATTTTAGCATGTAAATCTTGGTGGGGCCAACACCCCTCCAAAATATGGGGATGCATGCCAGCACTACACAACACAACACTAAACAATACATTAATTGCACTATAACGGTGACAAACGGTGCCCACAAACTTTTAGGGCCTGCATAAAGCTGTCCCAACAAAAGCATCTTACCAATGCTACACCTGGCTATCAGCGGAGCCTTGTCTGGCAGTGAAACAGTTCTTTCAGCCTCATTTACTGCCTTTAAAAAAAACATAGCTGATATGGCTGAATTGCTTAAGTAAATGTGGTTTCTACTGACAAGTGAGATGTACAAACAATGGCATAAAGGGATGACAAGCGGATAAGAGGCCATCCGTCATTTCGATTAAGAGCTTGGACGGACGCAGTCAATATAACTATTTGTTCAGCTCTTTTGAATATGTACAGCGACTGAATTCAGAACATGGGCCATTCTTCCAGTATTCTCCCTGTACACCACGTCAGAACCGTAGGATAAATAAAGGAGGCATATAAGCAGACAATGAAAGCTCTTATAATATTTGATGATTACATTTCTCTAAAACAGGCTATAGGCTACACACCAAGTCAGAACAGTAGGCGAAATTAATTAAGAGGGGAAAGGGACCAAATTATTAGGGTGAGACCCATGGGCTACAATCAGCTTCCTTTACAACAGACACTTAGTATTACTTTCTCAGCTACAGTATACATATCTCCCTGGCATATTACATCATATGTATGATGGACTCAACTTGTTGTGCTGTGCTAACTTGAACAGTAAAGTGGCACGGCGGTCGTTCGTGGGCAAAGTTTAGTCATCAAAGTCCTGGTATTCTCTGGATTTATGGTGGGAACTCGGAAAAAAACAAGGTCGAATCATGATGATGTCAGTGATCTTCAGGTGGTAGCTCTAGCAAGAGGCCTGAGTTCCCGACTTACAATTCCGAGTTGAATGAGCGTTCAAAACTTATTTTCCCAGTCTGAGCTAGTTTTTCCCCCGAGTTCCGAATTTACAGTTGTTTTGAGCGCAGTACATACCATGCCTGTCTCTTATACACATCTAGATGTGTATAAGAGACAGGCTCTAGAAAGTTCCGACTTGCAATTCCGAGTTGGAGGACCGTTCAAAACTTATTTTCCCAGTCTGAGTTCCCAGTGGTCTTGAACGCACTGTAGTCAGATTTCTCAGTTACGAGTTAACAGTTGTTTTGAGCGCAGCAGAAATCATGCTGGATTGACAGCATGGCCAATGTGGAAYGTTTATCATTTTAAGCTTGGAAAAGAGACCCATAAACCGAGAATTGGGACCATACAATCACACATTCAACAATGACTGGTTTGGGAGGAATCAGTGGCTAACTGCAAGCATTGCAAAGCAATCACTAGCCTGCTATTCAGTGAATAGTATCTGCAATCCAGAGTTTATATACATCATTAGTCTGAACACATTGCATGTTTTTAAAGTTCCTTCTGCCCTCTGCTGGCTACACATTTTGTACATGGGTTACACAGAAAATAATCTATACTGTTTCAAGTTATCTGTCCCATCTACAATACAACAATACACAAGCGTTGTCGTTCAATGAAGGGTCAAGAGAGAACCATGGAAAGGTCATGGCAAAGTCGAAAACCTCAAACGCAGGGTAACATGACAATGGTTCCCCTKAGAGGTACTACTCTGAAAGGCTCTGACTCAGTGTTTTGTGAAAAGCTATAGTGTAGTCTTGTTTCTACCATTGTTCATAACTGAGTACTTCGTTTAGCCAGGTTGGAACAACTGTGTGCAACATTGGCGTAAACTTCATTCTGTCAGACCTGTTCAATCACAACAGGAATTGCAGCCATGCTCATGTATGATCAACTGGAAAACGTAAAACTTCCTTAGTTCAAGAGATCAAGACACATAGGTGAAATGTATATGTAATTTATTTTAGAATAAAAAATGACATCCTGCATTGTGTATGAATATACAACTTTTAGAGTAATCCTTAAATCTAATAAAACAATCTGAAATAGTAATATAATAATTACATAGTTGAGAAGGGATTTAGTAAGGCATGAAGGTGGTAACATTCTATTCAGCAGTCAAAAAATAAGTTAAAAARCTCATCTGTAATGCTCTCCTCTGAGCATGTGCATCCAACTTTTCAGTTTCAATCAAATCACTATCAATCAAATAAATATCCAACATGAACCACACAAAGGTTTAGACATACTATATGTCTCTGTGTCCACCTTAATTGAGGACAAACACGTTGTGAAATATGGTCCCATAAACAGTTAAGTCATTTCAACTTATATAAACAATGTATGAAAAGGGAGAGCACAGTGGGCTCAGAATTACATTGAACAATTAAATGGTTCATTTAAATTGTTCGTACTGTTGCGAAAACCAATTTATGTAGACCTACGAGAAAATGATTGAACACAGTTAATGTTAAGAAGCATTTTTGCCACATATTTGATAAACAAGTCATACATTCAATCAGTCTGAGAAAGTGCTTTTGATAAAGCAGAAATATGTATTTGATTTCTATTGATAAATAAATACTATAAAACAGCAGTCACACTGGCATAACTAGGAGTATAACACGTACACAAAGCATCATAACTGACACGGCATGTAACAGAAATGTGCAAAGTCAAGTGCTTAGTTCTAAATTAGTAGTACACATTTCAAAAGGAAGGCAACAAGTGGTTTTCTGTGGTATACTGTCATAAAGCTATTTGTACTGTAAATATCAAGTTTCCATCATATTATACTATTTAACTACTGTAGGCAGCATAAATGTGAGATGCATAAAGTCATCTGACTATGCAGCTTACTCCTTGGGTCAACAAAATAGTATTGCTAGCTGTGACACATTGCACAAAGCAAATCTTTTTAAAAACTTAGCATTTTGTAAAAAATTATGTCACACTTTTAACATTTCCACAAAAAAACTATTGTGACCAGCAGTGTATTAAAATAAAGGACATCAGCCTATTTTAAATTGAAAAACATGCTAATATAAGYTTTGCTGATTAACCTCAGTACACACACAAATGGTTCTACAGTGCCTTCAGAAAGTATTGATACTCCTTGACTTATTCCACATTTTGTTGTGTTACAGACTGAATTCAAAATGGATTACATTTATATGTTTTCTCACCCATCTACACACAATACCCCATAATGACAAAGTGAAAACATGTTTTTAGAACTTTTGCAAATGTATTGAAAGTGAAATACAGTCATATCTAATTCACATAAGTATTCACACCCCGGAGTCAATACTTTGTAAAAGCACCTTTGGTGACGATTACAGGCTTGAGTCGTCTTGTGCAAAGCTGATACAGACATACTCATCTATATTTGGGGATTTTCTCCCATTCTTCCTTGCAGATTTTCTCAAGCTCTGTTAGATGGAGAGCGGCGGTGAACAGCAATCTTCAAGTCTTTCCACACATTTTCAATGCGATTCAAGTCTGGGCTTTAGCTGGGCCACTCAAGGACTTTCACATTCTTGTTCTGAAGCCATTTCAGCATTGCTTTTGCTGTATGTTTGGGGTACTTTGTCCTGTTGGAATGTAAATCTTTGCCCCAGTCTGTTGTTTGCACRCTAAAGCAGGTTCTCATCAAGGRTTTGCCTGTATTTGGCTCCATTCATTGTTCCCTCTATCCTTACCAGTCTCCCAGTCCCAGCCGCTGAAAAGCTTCCCCATAGCATGCTGCCACTGCCATGCTTCACGGTAGGGATGGTGTTCAATGTGTGATGAGTCATTGCTGTTTTTTCCAGACTTAGCGCTTTGCATTTAGGCCAAAGAGTCAAATTTTTGTCTCATCAAACCACAGAATATTTTTGTATTTCACGTGCCTTTTTGGCAAACTCCAGGTGTGCTGTTGTGCCTTTTTCTCAGGAGTGGCTTCAGTCTGGCAACACTCCCATAAAGCCCAGATTTGTGAAGTGCTGTAGACACGGTTGTCCTTCTGGCAGGTTCTCCCATCTCAGCCAAGGAACTGTAGTTCTATCAGAGTGGTCATTGGGTTCTTGGTCACCTGCCTTACCAAGGTCCTTCTTGCCTGGTTGCTCAGTTTGGTCAGACGGCCAGCTCTAGGCAGTCTGGGTAGTTCCATATTTTTCATCACAATTCTATCTCGGAGATCTATGGACAGTTCCTTGGACTTTACATTTACATTTAAGTCATTTAGCAGACGCTCTTATCCAGAGCGACTTACAAATTGGAAAGTTCATACATATTCATCCTGGTCCCCCCGTGGGGAATGAACCCACAACCCTGGCGTTGCAAGCGCCATGCTCTACCAACTGAGCCACACGGGACTTCATGGTATAGTTTCTGCTCAGACATGCAAGTTGTAGTGACATCTCAAGGATGATCAAAGGAAATTGGATGCACCTGAGCTCAATTTGGAGTGTTATAGCAAAGGAGTGTGAATACTTATGTTAAATTAATTATTTCTGTATTTGATTTTCAATAAATTTGCTTATATTTCTAAAAACATGTTTTCACTTTGTCATTATGGGGTATCGAGTTTGAATTCAGGCAGTAACAAAATGTGGAATAAGTCAAGGGGTATGAATACTTTCTGAAGGMACTGTATGTAGTGCCACTGCCAAATAAGGGTAATTTGGCTTGTAACCATAGCGGAACCCTTTTTGAAGGTTCTATAAAGAACCATGTTCATAAGGTTCTAAATGGAACYTTTATGGTGCTATAAAGAGGGTTAGCTATATTATCTTTAAAATTACATGGGTGTTATTATTGTGTTAATTTACAAGTTGAATCAGGTGTGCTAGCTCTGGACYGGCTGGGGGTCCCTGAGAAGAGAATTGAGATTTAGTCAACCGTTGACACGAGGCCTTACATAAGTCTCTCACAAGACACTATTACTGACCAGTCATATTTAACATGCAATGACATAACACAACAGATTATATCAACTGGAATGACACTCACTCTCGGCTGCACAAAAAGAGCTGTGAGAAAACCACGCCCCAAAATATTAGAATGAGCCACCTCCCCTACATTTGAATTATCACTAAAAGATTAAAGCACCGTTTTCTGAACTGCAAAGAACCATTAAAGAGCTCAAATGGTTCCACATAGAACCATCACCCTTACCAAAGAACCCTMTTTTCTAAGCGTGTTGATGTAAATACTAAAAAATGTCCCGTTTTGTGCTCAAAACCTCACAGTAACATTTGGATGTAATATTGCTTCTTTGGTTTACATAACACTCTTGACTGCTGAACATTAACATCATATTAATTGATAACCTTTCATTTATTCCTGGAATAAAATATTTGTCTGATGTGTGGTTCACGGCTCTTTCTTGGGTGTGTGTTGCTGTACCACTTCCTTAGAGCCACACCACAGGTACTGACGACCACACAACATGCCCCACCGAGACTCCACATGGTGGGCTTACGGTTGAAAAAAAAGAACTGGAAAATAAAGGCCAGGATCACGTCAACRGTCCTCATCAAGGCCACAGGGCCGGCCTTCTCAATCTGAAGTGCTTTGGTGAGAAACGTTTGGCCAGCAATACCCAGGATTGCAATCAGCATAAGGATCCACCTGTCTCTCCCACAGAATGGAATGGTCCATTCACCAAGTATAAACAAAGTGATGACACACTCAATGAAACCAATGACCGCATAGTACCACACAGACAGATAGTAGTGGACGCTTTTGCCCATTTTCCTGAGTATAACTAAAGTGCAGGCTGCTCCTAACGCTCCACCGAAGGCTGCAATAGTSCCCTTGAGATGATTGGTGTAGTCTCCCTCTATTCCCTCTATACGAGCACCGAATATGAAGGGAGGCCTGGCTATCATTATGACACCGGCCAGAGTGAAGACAGTGAAGACACAGTCCCAGATTGTGCATTTCTCTTTGAGGAAGATCCAGGCTAACAAGGCGGTGAACACTGGGTTGCTGAACATGATGACTGTTGCATCAGCCAGGGGCATCTGCTGTACTGCATAGAACAATAGGATCATGGCGTTGGAACCCAATAACCCTCTCATCACCAAATAGATACGCTTGTCTCTTGGTCCAAGGAAGCCAGTCCTGAAAAACAGTTGATAGGTTAAATATTTGCATGGGATTATCAAGGTTCAAGGGGTCAAGTGGTCCAATATAGTATAAATACAGTTATGTAATAACTTACTTGTAATAGATAAGCATAGGCATCACAAACAGCATCTGGAAGAAGCAGCGAAAAGCACTGATTTCTACAGCATGGACTCCATCTATTGTCTTCACCAGAAGAGCTATAATGGAGAAGAATACTGTTGCCAGCAGGCCATAAAACAGGCCCAGTCCTGGACAATGTTTATTCTCTGAGGACAGAGGGAGAAGGACACATGAACTGGTTAAAATAGCTTGAATGGAACTGAACATTAACCAACTAAGAGGGAAGTAATTTAATAGTTGTTTGTCTGAGATGGGGAAGAGGTACAGTACTCAAATGTGATATCAAAAGCCACTTTGTTGAAAAGAATCCCCGCTAAAGCTGAATTACTGGCAGCTTCTTGACAAATTGAAAGCTGCAGGGTGATTTGAGGTGTTGAATATGATTAGATATATCTACCTGGGAGTTGGCCTGTCACACACTGTACCTACTGATTACTCATGTTTATTGCCAACATAGAAAGAGGGCAATGAACCAATGTCCCGGAGGGAGACTCAAATTGAACAGGAAGTATAAGGGGCCATTTTAGCATGTACTGACTAGATATATGGAAAACAGTGTGGAAGGACGCAGAAGAGCATTACTCATCTGAGAACAGACAACACCATTGTCAGACTTCCTTGTGAGTTTTAATAACACCCTGTGAGTACTGTAGGTGCTCATTCTTTCCCACGTTGTAATCATACCTTAAATCAGAGGTCTCCAACAGGTAGATTGCAAGCTACCAGTAGCTCGCAGCGCACCTACTGTATCAATAGCTCGGCCAATCTATTCTGAAAGTRCATTCATTTTTTCATGTGTTCCATCTGTCATAAACATAAAGCTCCCGGCTTTTACTAAGCCACATTGACAATATCCCTGGTTAGGCACTTTTGTCTTAAAAMGTCAAACGTAACACAGTCYGCCAATTCATTTCCAGCAATATTTCCTCTGTCTGTTTGGTGTGCACGTCTATCTAGGCTGTATAGCTGGCTATTTGTATGTAACCAGGTCAGTTGCCCCAGTATCTCTGTCTGAGAGACCTCTCTAACGCCCAGGAAGCTCAGATTCAAACTCCCATTCACCAGTTCTGCAAGCGTCATAAAAAACATTCGTTACTCACCAAATATGGACTATCTCATTTACTCCCGTTACGGCCAGTATGGACATCCAAAAAAGGTATGAATATAAATGTACAAGCAATCGAAAAAATGCCTCTTCGGCACCACCAATGTATTGAGCTGTTGTAGACTTCAGACATGTGCGTGGCAGTAATATGTGAATTACATATGCATTTTTTTCCCGGTTACTTGTACATTTTTATTTAGACATTTTTTGGAAGTACATACTGTACATAGTGCCTTCAGAAATTATTCACACCCCTTGACTTTTTCCACATTTTGTTGTGTTCCAACCTGAATTTAACATTTATTAAATTGAGATGTTTTGAGGCCTACTGAGTGGTGCAGGCTCTGTCGTAGCTGGCCGCGACCGAGAGACCCATGGAGCGGCGCACAATTGGCCCAGCGTCGTCGGGATTAGGGGAGGGTTTGGCTGGGATRTTCTTGTGCCATCRCGCACTAGTGACTAAGGCACTGCATCTCAGTGCTAGAGGCGTCACTACAGACACCCTGGTTTRAATCCAGGCTGGATCACAACTGGCCGTGATTGGGAGTMCCATAGGGCGGCGCACAATTGGCCCAGCATCGTCCGGGTTTGGACGGTGTATGCCGTCATTGTAAATAATAATTTGTTCTTATCTGACTTGCCTGGGTAAATAMATKTATAAAATAAAAACAAKGAGGATTTCCAATGCCTTGCAAAGAAGGGCACCTATTGGTAGATGGCTAAAAATAAAAAAGCAGACAGTGAATACCCCTTTGAGCATGGTGAAGTTATTAATTACACTTTGGATGGTGTATCAATACAYGACAAAGATACAGGCATCCTTCTTAACTCAGTTGYTGGAGAGGAAGGAAACCTCTCAGGGATTTCACCATGATGCCAATTGTGACTTTAAACAGTTACAGAGTTGAATGGCTGTGATAGGAAAAAACTGAGGATGGATCAACAACATTGTAGTTACTCCACAATACTAACTTAATTGACAGAGTGAAAAGAAGGAAGCTTGTACAGAATTCAAATATTCCAAAACATGCATCCTGACTGCATCAAGGCTCTAAAGTAATATTGCAAAAAATGTGGCAAGTTATTAGCTTTTTGACCTGAATACAAAGCATTATGTTTGGGGCAAATCCAACAAACACATTACTGAGTACCAACCTCCATATTTCAAAGCATAGTGGTGGTTGCATCATGTTATGSGTATGCTTGTAATTGTTAAGGACTGCAGAGTTTTTCAGGATAGAAAATAAATGTAATGGAACTAAGCACAGGCAAAATCCTAGAGGAAAACCTGGTTTTCTGCTTTCCACCAGACACTGGGAGATGAATTCACCTTTCACCAGGACAATAACCTAAAACACAAGAAGACAGTGAATGTTCCGGAGTGGACGAGTTTCCGTTTTGATTAAATCTACTTGACCTGAAAATGGTTGTCTAGCAATCATCAACAACCAATTTGACAAAGCTTGAAGAATTTTGAAAAGAATAATGGGAAAATGTTGCACAATCCTGGTGTGGAAAGCTCTTACAGACGTACCCAGAAAGACTCAAAGCTGTAATCACTGCCAAAGGTGCTTCTACAAAGTATTGACTCAGGGGTGTGAATGTAAATTTTTGAAAATGTAAATTTGAATGTAAATGTGAATGTAAATTTCTAAAAACATGTTTTCATTTAGTTATTATGGGGTATTGTGTATAGATGGGTGAGAACATTTTGAATTCAGACTGTAACACATCAAAATATGTAATAAGTCAAGGGGTATGAATACTTTCTGAAGGCACTGTACTGGCCGTAACGGGAGTAAAGGAAGATAGTTGATCAGTGAAACATATTTGGTGAGTACAGAACGTATTTTGATATTATAACACTTGCAGAGCTGGTGAATGGGAGAGCTTCCTGGGTGTTAGAGGTCTCTAACGCAGATACATTTTKGCCGTTTCTCTATGAATAAGTGTAATATGAGAGTAAAAAACAGAACAGTCCCATACCAGTACATTTTTTTTTACTGAGAACAGAATTTGGGAAAACACAGAAGATCATTTTATGGGGCCTGTCATTCCAAATGCTGTTTATTAGCCATTACACCGAGTGTACAAAACATTGCCCTCGGAACAGCTTAAATTCTGCGGGGAATGGACTCTACAAGGTGTCGAAAGCATTCCACAGGAATGCTGGCCCATGTTGACTCCAATGCTTCCCACAGTTGTCAAATTGGCTGGATATCCATTGGGTAGTGGACCATTCTTGATACACACGGGTAACTGTTGAGCGTGAAAAACCCAGCAGCATTGCAGTTCTTGACACACTCAAACCGGTGTGCCTGGCACCTACTTATCATACCACGTTCAAAGGCACTTCAATCTTTTGTCTTTCCCATTCAGTGAATGGCATTCACACTCTGAAAGACACACATTCTCAGTTTTCTCAAGGCTTAAAAATGCTGCTTTAACCTGTCTCCTCCCCTTCATCTACACAGCTTGAAGTGGWTTTAACAAGTGACCTGGATTGACCTGGTCTGTCTGTCATGGAAAAAGCAGTTGTTCTTAATGTTTTGTACACTCAGTGTATCTTACCAGGTATAACAGAGCAACCTCTTGTTGCCTACACCAAGTACCCGGGGAAGAGTTGCAGGGTAGAGAAGAAGACAAGAATGTTCCTATTTGAAAGCTATATATACAAATATATATATAAGTAGCTACTACATATTTTTAAGTAGAAAAGGTTATAAAAAATGATTAAAAAGGTTGGAGACCCCTCCCTGCCTTTTAAGTTATAAGTGAGAAACCCATGTTACATGTTTTTAAATAAATGCCTAGGTATTTCCTGGTGTAAAAACTGGGTCCACCATCCTAGAGCTACATCATGTAATTAATCCTGGTGGGAAAATGCCTCGTCATCCCTTTGAGGATGATGAAAATGTTTAAACGGATTACCATTCGATAATTCATAATCAGACAGATTAAAGTGGGGGTGAAGCGGCCACAATGATGCAATATAGGCTATTAGGTAGTTTAATYTGAACGAGTTAGTGAGGCAATATTTATTACCAGTATAGTAATTAGAGAACAACGATTACGTCCGTTACATAATGTACTGCTACGGAGGTCGTCATTGGCTGCTCCGCTGGTTATAATTTATCATTACCGTCTACCTCAAAGGTCATACAACTTTACCTAGATGGAAGCAGATCCAGTCATATAATGGACTGTGTTAATAAACCACAAACAAGTGTGTTCAAGTGGTTACGTTGGTAGACCTCTAAAGATAGCTAGCTAAATTATATAAATTATCTCTAGTTTTAGCTTGAAGGCTACCTGTGGCAACTGTGTCTCCTGCGTCCGTTGAGATGGGATCCCCGCGGCCGCCAATTCTACAACACAAGGGAGGACATAATCTTTGCTTCGCACTGCTTTCCACTGTTCTAGTCCTTGCCTCTTCATTACCCCGCTCATCATGACTGTTACTTTGTAAATKAATCCTCTCAGTAGTGTGTTCATCGTCGTCGTCATCGCCAACTTTGTGAAATACAACTTTAATGTCCCCCTGTCTAAGGTGAACGGCCGATAGAACTCTGTCGTCTATACTATTACTGTCCTTCAAATCCCCCATTGTAAAATGCAACTGCAACAGGTGAGCATGCCTTGGATGTATTTTACACCCTTTATGTCTACGAGTGAGTGAGTTGTCACACCGGTTTAATATGTAACCTTAGTGGCCACTGTAGTAGCATGCAATAGTTACTTTAACCACGGGGGGCAGCTCCAGTGGGCAGCTCTCCAGGGTCATGGCTAGAAGSGATCCAGCGTTTGTCAAATTAACCTCAGATTTGACTTTTGGTAGCAGGTTAGGATAATTAGTTTAAGGCTAGGAAAAGAGTTAGGGGTAGCTAAAATGCACAAGTTTTTTTTTACTTTTGACGTTAATTTGTCAAAAGATGGATCCCTTCTAGCCGCGCTCAAGCAAATGACATACCGATAAGGGGCAAGCCAGTTGGCCAACCAAAACGTTACCTTAAATTCAGGTCAAGTTCAACAAACGGTTCAACCTTCACCTTATTCAAAAAATCTGAAAGAATAGTGGACATTATTGGGGTACTTAACTAAAGTGCTCTTCTTGTTATAGAATGATCAAGATTTGAATATGTGKAGGCCTGTGGAGGCTGGTGGGAGGAGCTGTAGGAGGATGGGCACATTGTAATGGCTGGAATGGAGTTTTTGGAACAGGGTCAAACACGGTTTCCATATGTTTGATACTGTTCCATTTATTCCATTCCAGCCATTACAATGGGCCCGTCCTCCTATAGCTCCTCCCACCAGCCGCCACTAGTGTAGGCTAATGCAATTGTGGTGTTTTATTAAACAAGGACATGAAGATAACGCATTTATGGTTTTATGAAATGTGTTTATTACTAGCCTACTATACATAAAATACAGCTAAATTAAAAACAAAAGACACTCTTACTACATATTAGAATACACATGTTTTTTGTAGTATTGCAGTTACATATCTTGACCTACATTAAATTCMAAATGTAATTTCAAAATCTAAAACTAGCTCCATATGAAAGATAACATGATTGGAGTGGTCCCCTCTACATACAAAATGCGGTATCGTATAAATGAATTGACTCATTATAAAAACGTAAACATTTTATTTGGCAAATTGTTTGTCAGTTAAATGTTAGATTTAACATTTGACTTACATTTGAATGTATTCTCGTTATTTGCTTYACCTAAAGCACAGCTATTGTCGTAGTGTAGGGCTTAGTTGCAGTAAGTCAACAATTGCTTTGTCTACGWGGAAGAAAAGAGGAGAGTGATGTGAAAGGAAGGGATACAGTAGATGTTTCTAGCAAGGCATTCATCAGGAATTCTTATTAGTGGACTATATCATGCATATAGCCCGACAGTATAGTCATCCCCTCCAGTGTTCAGTGATACTGCATTTATCAACTACACACTCCTTAATTGTTTTCATTAATTAATTATTACTCAGGTCAATCATTATGTGCTCGTATATCTGAGTTTTCCCTCTAAAGCTGGAGGCCAGCARAAACTCTCTGTTGTCAATGGACACCAGAGAGAATGCCCTTGGTGCCTGGATGTTCAGGTCCTGGAAGTGAACAAATTGGCCCCTCTTCAAATCCCACTGATAGACCTGCGTCAGGGAGTAGTCGCTGCCGAGGATGGCGTACTGCCAGTTGCCGATGGAGACTGGCTGGAACACCATGGAGCCCCGCGAAGGCATTGTCTGTACCTCTTTGAACATGGCGCCGTCCCACCTCATCACCTTGGAGTCCCCAATAAAACGCGTCAGGCAGATGAAAAGTTCACTCTTCACCTTGAAGTGCTTGACCGCAAACACATCCTCCATTTCGGGGATATCAGTGCGCCTGTCGAACTGCTTCAGACTCTTGCTCCACTGGTAGACGACAGGCCTCTGGGAACTGCTGGCTAGGATCAGATGGGGCTTACCAGAGATCTCTAGGTACTCCACGTCTGTGTCACGGTACCAGAGATGGAGGGACTGGTGAGAGTAGAACCCATTGCCGTTCCACTTGTACACTGTGGTATAACCGGCCTTGGAGCTGTCTGCGATCACGAAGAAGGACTCACCGTCTATGAGGAAAGTCTCAATGTCATTAGGTTTCCTGATTTTTAGGATGTCAATATCCTGGATTTTGATGAATTTGTTGGCTGAGATGTCCCGCTTGTAAATGTGAGAGCCACCAAAGAGCTGGGCTACGAAGATGAACAGCTGATTATCAATCACCATGGGTTTGCATACCACAGTGGATGTACCTGTAAAACAAGGACCAAAAACAAAGTATTAGAATATAGGAACATGAAGTCAATATTCGCGAGAAACACTAAATACATATASACTATAAATGTTATGATCCACAAGATATAGTATGACACTGTATTCACACATAGTGATATAAAATAAACATTGCTCACTTTGAATGCTGTCATAGGTTCTGAAAACAGTTTCAACGTGATCCCATTCCAGGAAGCTGCACGTTCCAGTAAAGGGCTGGGCAAACACAACAAATGTATCCATGCCAAAGGTAAAGGACTCCACTGAAATGGACTCAAACATCAGTGGCTGATAAGAGGCAAACTCTGAAATACAAAACAGATTTAATGTTTCAATGTTTATTCGCCACGTGCAAAACCAGTGTAAGACAGTACAGTGAAATTCTTACTTGAGAACTATTTCCCAACAATGAAGCAATAATAATATAGATCATAGAAAATGGAATAAAAAAAACAAGAAGTATGATGTAAGTTGAACACAAGAATGCAAGTACAGTGCCTTCAGAAAGTATTCACAGCCCCTGACCTTTTCCAMATTTTTTTGTGTTACAAAGTGAGATTAAAATGGATTAAATTGTAATTTTCTTGTCAACAATCTACTCAAAATACTCTGATGTCAAAGTGGAAGAAAAATTGAATACCACTTTGAG
This sequence comes from Salvelinus sp. IW2-2015, assembly GCF_002910315.2. Lineage (NCBI taxonomy): Eukaryota > Metazoa > Chordata > Actinopteri > Salmoniformes > Salmonidae > Salvelinus > Salvelinus sp. IW2-2015. The sequence goes on along the minus strand of NC_036848.1, from coordinate 32,780,896 downwards.
CACGGTKAAGTTATTAATTACACTTTGGATGGTGTATCAGTACACCCAGTCACTACAAAGATACAGGAGTCCTTCCTAACTCCGTTGCCGGAGAGGAAGGAAACCGCTCTGGGATTTCATCATAAGGCCAATGGTGACTTTAAAACAGTTACAGAGTTTAATGGCTGTGATAGGAAAAAACTGAGGACGGAAAAACAATATTGTAGTTACTCCACAATACAAAATTCAAAAGGCACTCGAACATCTGTGCTATCTTTTTTGAAGGTGCATGTACTGCGTGTACTGACAGTCATAGACCGTTTTGCCAACATGAAATAGAGGAGGAGGCATTGGCATTCACARGGCCGGCTACAGGCATAAGCGGTCGCTTAATTTTCATTTTTTGGAACTCCATCAGGGTCACAAATTACTATTGAGAGTAAGAATAGTAGAATACACCAGGAGCAATTTTTTACATGTGGTTTTTTATCCTTCAGCAGTTTTTCTCTTAGTATGTCAGTCACTGAAAGACACTCAATTAGCCATGCCAGCTAACAATTTTTAGATTGGTAGTTAATCTGGCTAGACTATCTAAACTTGTAGTATTCGTGGCCGAATACTGAAGGGAACGCAGGGCACATGCCCAGGGCCCTGACATCCAGGGGGCCCCCATTGATTTTGTCAGTCATTCTCACATTAACATGGCATAAGTCATGACAAAATGTTTAGATTGTAGGAAATTAGCATTTTTTTCTCACTGCCCCATGGTAGAATTAGTCAAATTTACTTTAAATCCTAAATGTTTCTCACCGCTGTCAAGAGGGTGGCCACTAAAATGTCTTGCCGCAAGATGGGGGGGGGGGGTCAACCAACTCTAGTTTAGGGTATCCAAAAGGCTAGACTGGACATTCATCTAGCGTACAAGTAGGGTGAGTCAACATGTTTTTTCTACTTGCTCGCATGGCGCACACACACACACACACACACAGAGAGAAATCAATAACATGGACCGCCACATGATAATTTGCAACGTTGATTGGACTAAAACATTTTTGGTATCTTTAAGTTTGTTTTCACTGTATTAGACTAAGCATGAAATAGAATTTGTCACATGCTTCGTAAACTAACAGTGAAATGCTTACTTACGAGCCCTTCCCAACAATGCAGAGAGAAAACGAGATAAATAGAAAAATAATAAATAATAACACRAGGAATAAATACACAATATTTTTAGAAATGTTTTGGCAGCGTTTACAGCCTCGAGTCTTCTTGGGTATGAYGCTACAAGCTTGGCACACCTGTATTTGGGGAGTTTCTCCCATTCTTCTCTGCAGATCCTCTCAAGCTCTGTCAGGTTGGATGGGGACATCGCTGCACAGCTATTTTCAGGTCTCTCCAGAGATGTTCGATCGGGTTCAAGTCCGGGCTCTGGCWGGGCCACTCAAAGACATTCAGAGACTAGTCCCGAAGCCACTGCTGCGTTGTCTTGGCTGTGTGCTTAGGGTCGTTGTCCTGTTGGAAGGTGAACCTTCTCCCCAGTCTGAGGTCCTGAGCGCTCTGGAGAAGGTTTTCAACAAGGATCTCTCTGTACWTTGCTTCGTTCATCTTTCCCTCAATCCTGATTAGTCTCCCAGTCCCTGCCACTGAAAARCATCCCCAAAGCATGATGATTTTATTTTAGCACTTACCTCAGTGTTAATCCAGGGCTTTTGATTGGGGRAGCAGCAAACTTTCACTGTGGGGAAAACGTCTGCAATGCGTTTCCTGATGAAGCCGGTGACTGAGGTTGCCAGCTCATTGATGCTATCGGTGCAGTCCCAGAACATATTCCAGTCAGAGCTAGGAAAGCAGTCCTGCAGTATAGCTTCCGCTTTGGGGATAATWTATCTATCTTCCGGCGCCAACAGAGATGGCCGCCTCACTTCGCGTTCCTACCGCCCCAATAGGTCCACAGACGACGCAATTGCCATCACACTGCACACTGCCCTAACCCATCTGGACAAGAGGAATACCTATGTAAGAATGCTGTTCATCGATTACAGCTCAGCATTTAACACCATAGTACCCTCCAAAACCCGTCATTAAGCTCGAAACCCTGGGTCTCGACCCCGCCCTGTGCAACTGGGTCCTGGCTTCCTGAAGGGCCGCCCAGGTGGTGAGGCTAGGTAACAACATCTCCACCCGCTGATCCTCAACACTGGTCCCCACAAGGGTGCATCCTCAGCCCTCTCCTGTACTCCCTGTTCACCCACGACTGCGTGGCCATGCACGCCTCCAACTCAATCATCAAGTTTGCAGACGACACTACAGTGGTAGGCTTGATTACCAACAACGACGAGATGGCCTACAGGGAGGAGGTGAGGGCCCTCGGAGTGTGGTGTCAGGAAAATAACCTCACACTCAATGTCAACAAAACAAAGGAGATGATCGTGGACTTCAGGAAACAGCAGAGGGAGCAGCCCCCTATCTACATTGACGGGACAGTAGTGGAGAGGGTGGAGAGTTTTAAGTTCCTCGGCGTACACATCACGAACAAACTGAAATGGTCCACCCACACAGACAGCGTGGTGAAGAAGGTGCGACAGCGTGGTGAAGAAGGTGCAGCAGCGCCTCTTCAACCTCAGGAGGCTGAAAAATTAGGCTTGTCACCAAAAAACACTCACAAACTTTTACAGATGCACAATCGAGAGCATCCTGTCGGGCTGTATCACCACCTGGTACGGCAGCTGCTCCGCCCATAACCGGAAGGCTCTCCAGAGGGTAGTGAGGTCTGCACAACGCATCACCGGGTGCAAATACCTGCCCTCCAGGACACCTACACCACCCGATGTCACAGGAAGGCCAAAAAGATCATCAAGGACAACAACCACCCGAGCCACTGCCTGTTCACCCCGCTATCATCCAGAAGGCGAGGTCAGTACAGGTGCATCAAAGCGGGGACCGAGAGACTGAAAAACAGCTTCTATCTCAAGGCCATCAGACTGTTAAACAGCCATCACTAACATTGAGTGGCTGCTGCCAACATACTGACTCAACTCCAGCCACTTTAATAATGGAAAAATGTATGTAATGCAATTTATCACTAGCCACTTTATATTATATAATGTTTACATACCCTATATTACTCATCTCATATGTATATATTGTACGCTATACCATCTACTGCATCTTGCCATCTTGATGTAATTAAATGTATCACTAGCCACTTTAAACAATGCCACTTTATACAATTTTATCATACCCTACATTACTCATCTCATATGTATATACTGTACTCTATACCATCTACTGCATCTTGCCTATGCCGTTCGGCCATCACTCATTTATATATTTTTATGTACATATTTATATTAATTCCTTTACACTTGTGTGTATAAGGTAGTTGTTGTGAGATTGTTAGGTTATATTACTTTTTAGATATTACTGCATGGTCGGAACTAGAAGCACAAGCATTTCGCTACACTYGCATTAACATCTGCTAACCATGTGTATGTGACAAATAAATTTGATTTGATTTTGATCTACCGTCATTGTAAATAAATGTCCACGGAACGCGTCACGGGTACTTCCTGTTTGAGCTTCTGTTTGTAAACAGGAAGCATGAGTCATGATCTGATTTGCCTAAGGGGGATAATGGTGGSCCTTGTATGCTTGCATGTGGGTTGAGTAACAGTGGTCTAGGACTTTATCGCCCTTAGTAGCAAAGGAGACGTGTTCATAGAAGTTAGGAATCAAGTGTCTTAGTGACACGGAAATAAAATGACTGGCAACAAGAAAAGCAGCCTCGTACAGTTCGTTAAGTGACAGCTTGTTGTTGTAGTAGGCCTGAGGTGGAATATATACATCAACACTCTCGAGAGGTAGAAGGGTCTGTATTTCACCATCGTGGAAATTCCAAGACGGGTGAACAATACATTGTTGGTGATGAAGAGACATACCCCTCCCCTATTGATTTCCCTGAATCCAATGTCCTGTACGCTCAGTGAATGGAGAATCCATCGAGTTGGATAGCTGTGGGGGGTCTGAAAGCCATGTTTCAGAAAAACAGAATATTGCAGTTACGAGAGTCCCGTTGACAGCAAAGCTGCGATCAGTCTTCCATCTTATTATCAAGTGGCCAATAGAATACAGGGAAGTGGTGGCCGGTTTTCCCTTTGCCTTAGTCCCACCAGGATGCCCGCTCTTCTCTTTTTCGCCTGCATTTCCTCTTGGGTAGCCCGAAGATTTTTTGATTTGATTTGATAGGATCAGAGGTACACAAAGAGCCCAGGGCAGATGACTTGAAGTCGAAGTTGATAAGGATTACCATCACTACCAGAGAAGGCAACATTACTGGCATTCTTCCTTGGTGACTGTTTTTAGTGTTCTGTGGGCTACTCTAGGTACATACTCTACAGTATTAGTGTTATCATTTTCACTTTATCCTGACTGGTAATTAATTTACAGTCTTTGAGTCTATTGTGTAATGGCCACTGCTGAATAGCGTGAAGCAGCCGTGGTTAAGGAGATTAACATTGCAAGGTGTGCAATGCATAGTCACTTTAACTCTACCTACATGTACATATTACCTCAATTACCTCGACTAACCGGTGCCCGAGCACATTGACTCTGTACCGGTAACCCCTGTATATCGCCTCGCTATTGTTATTTTACTGCTGCTCTTTAATTATTTGTTACTTTTATTTCTTATTTTTTACTTAACATGTATTTTTCTTAACTGCATTGTTGGTTAATTAAGGGCTTGTAAGTAAGCATTTCACTTTTGTATTCGGCGCATGTGACAAATAAAATTTGATTTGATTTTAAATAATTGCACCAATCACCTGCAGTTATGCAGTCAAAAGACCCGGGCACAAGGTCATTGATCAGTTTCCCTTGGAAAAGCGATGGCCCACTGCAGTGGATCTGATCAACCATCGCATTGGTGGTATGCATCCACTCCACCAGCCACTTTAGTTTGCAGTCACATTCCAGGTTGTTCCCTTTCAGATCCCTGGTAAAACAGGTTAACACAGTATGCATAAATCAAAACCTGAATATTTTGAATGAAAATGAAAACTTTTTTGTTTTACATAAGTACACTTTAGATGGTGATGTTGCAGATTAAGCTGCTGGTTATGCGAAGAAAATAAAACAATACTCACACTTTAACCAAAGCATCCATGCCCTTGAAAACATCTTTGGGTAATGTACCCAGGTTATTATAGGCCAGGCTCCTGATTAAAAAAGGGGAAAACATTGTGTTTTAGACCACAAAATACAGTATGTCCTGAATCAACACAATACATTGTGTCTGACTTCCAAAAAGATATGTTCTTGGAACTCAGCATTATGTTTCCCCTTGTCATTGGGTGGGCCCTGACCGTGACTTCAGTCCAGGCAGTATGAGTAAGGAGGAGAGGTTACAGAGCAGATATCATATTTTGTTTTGCTCCCCAGGACATATTGTTCTTGGTTATAATTAGATTTTCAAGAGTACACAGTACACTCAGACAATCTACTGAAAATAGTGAAAGGCGATACATTCTTAGAATAACGATTCTGCAAACTTATATGTCCACTCATGTTTGTCTTTTTTTCTATAGAAAGGAGTGTAGGGGAGACCGGGGATGGTGGTAACAAGGGACAGTTGTAACACTTGCAATTCCTCCAATCAGGAGCGAGGTAGAATCATATGATTYACTGTGCACATGCTCAGTTTAGTCCTGAATCCTCATGTGAAGAAGCAAGTCACTGTGATAAACTCTGCAGATTCTATTGACAGAGAATCAGATTTTGAGGTAAGAAAGTAATTATTTTGACCAAATGTGTTTTTGTGATTGTATAAAAGTGTAGTTTCATTCACYGAACTTATATCAGGTTTATAACCAGTCTGTGTAKAGATATTTGATGTAAGTTAGCGATGGTAAAGTGTTAACATTTAGCTAAAATGGAGGCTAGCTAATGGCTGCAAGGGTCAGGGTTAGTTGTAACATGTTACAATTAACCCCGACTAAAACTGGATGTTTTTGGTACATGTTTTCTTTTACTTTCAGCATGCCTAGATCATGGAAAAGAAAGACAGACAGGGGAGTACCTCTCCACACTTTGAAAATAACGTAAAAGGAACTAACAGAGCAGGGGAAATCAATCAGATCAGTTGCAAAGTTGTATGGCATATGTCATGTGATGCTGTGCAGATTCTGCAAAGAGAGAAAGAAACCACTGGAGAATGGGTCGAGAGAGCTTGTAGGCTACCGTAGTGGAATCAGGGTCTTCATTGACGAGCAGGAGCAGAAGTTGTACCTCAAGTATCTCTTGAGGGCAGCTGATTTATGCCCACTGCTATCCATGCCACCTCTCCAGCTGCCTCCCAGGCCACCTCTCCAGCTGCCTCCCAGGCCACCTCTCCAGCTGCCTTCCAGGCCACCTCTCCAGCTGCCTTCCAGGCAACCTTTCCAACTGCCTTCCAGGCCAACTCGAGGCCAGGTGGAAACGCCTGATTACTCTTCTGATTTCAACCCAGTTGATGTACACCCATTCAAGCACTCAGAAGGCAAATCAAATGTTGCTCTCCCTAAAAAAAACTGATCGAAAGAAGCAAGCCAAAACAAACAACAAAAACTGTCCTGCTTCAGATAAAAATACAAAATAAAGCAGATTGAACCAGAAGATTCAGATTCCTTCAATGAGGAAAACTTCTGCATTGTGTGCATGGAGCACTTTAACAATTCCAAGTCCAAGGAGGTCTGGTTGCAGTGCTAKGAATGCAAATTATGGAGGCACCAAGCCTGTACCACTGTGACTCTGATTGAATGTTGGACATTTAATCAGACACTTAATCACACACACACCAGAAATGTTCAGGTGTTTAGTTTAGCCTAGTTGTTGTTTGGTTGAGAAAGACCATTTAGTGGAGGGTTAAATAACTTGCCTAGTTAAATAAAAATTTACAAAAATATATATATATATATTTATATTTATTATTATTTCTGCCAAACAAATATGTTAAACATGGCAATGTTGCTCTCATGGTCTCAATAAAGGCATTCAAAAATKWGTTGCATGTCATGATTTATGCACTTTTTCAATCTGTTACAATTCACCCCAAGCACTTTTTACAACTAACTCAGATCATGGGGTAGATTGTAACACTTCACTCCTTGTATTTAAGACAACACCATGCATTTGCAGTTTGATTTACATATATAATAAAGTGTTACAACCATCCCCGGTCTCCCCTATTAGCAAATATTCTGAAATGAAAACTGGAAGTATTCCCAGTCAGCGAGGTCACCAAGTTTACATAGACCCACCACAGTGTCCTTTGGCAACTTGATATGGCAGAAGTGAGGGAGACTAACCTTGCTTAATATCACTGGAATAGGATTTGCATCATATGCAGTTTTCACAATAATACAACTGAGGTACATTTGCTTAATATTTGAATGTACCTATGGGAGGCCTCAGTGAACAATGGTTTTGATAATGCTATGCACCACGGGAAAAGCAACAGAGGTGCGGACTAGAGTCACATGACTTTGACTTGAGTCTGACTCAAGTTCACAAAATTGATGACTTGAGACTGGATTTGGAAACTCAAGACGTGGGACTCAACTTTGCCTTGAGACTGATGACTTGAAATTATCTGGCCAGGTTGTGTAATGTTTTGTCATTCATTTTGTAGCACACTTACTCTCCATGCAGCCAGAGACTTTTGACCAATGACCAGACATCAGCATTGGCGAGCAAAGGCGGGCGCACATTTCCCGATTAGTGACCATAAAGCACTTGTTTCATTTTCTCTGGTTTTGTCTGTCAAAAAACTGAGTAGCCTGCGTTCATATGATCCATATAAAATACAGTTTAGCAATCTGCAACGGACGCATCTTTGCCAGAACAATAGGCTATCTGGTGATTTAATTGATCATTTTCATATTTCAGATGATAGGCCTTGGTTAGGTGAATTATATACCTCAGTGGTGGGTACTGGTTATATGTCTAAAGATAACTGTAACCTAGCACTGCCTTCAATACTTGTMGGATGAACATGTMACATATTAAATAAATGACGATATTTGTGAGGAAGAAAAGGCTACAGGCAGACCATGCCTTCCAACTGATCCTCAACCTCTGCTGCATAGGCTACAGGAAGGCGGTGACATTGCAAACATGAATGACTTTCAGCTCAAAATGCTGGTGGAAAACATAGTTTATTTCTTTATATTGCGTTTAAAAAATGCATCACCGTGTACGGCTGTAATGACAGGCAACATTCGCGCAGCGATTGTGCGCGCTTGTTCGACCTGTGTGCGCGTGCTTGTACGTGATCACCAAACTGTTGGAACTGCATGTATGCCAATCCTCCCTACAATTTGACGCACCCGATTCTATAGCTGTACAGCAAATCAGCAATATGTTCGCTAGTTCATAGGTTCACAAACTCTTTGATCCGCAACCTCTAAAAATGAGTGTTTCAAAGCTTGCGGGTCAAAAAGTTTGAGAACCTATGATTTGCTGTAAGCTATAGGATCGGGTGCGTTGGATTGTCATATGCAGCTCCAAAAATTGTTTGGTGATCAAAAATATTAGGCTAACTGTTTACTTTGYAATCTCACCCGCAATGTGGCATCAAGCAACAATTACTAGCATAGGCCTACTGTTCTTTTGGTAAGTCAATATTGCGTGAAATTCATAATTTACTTATGAAGGAATTTGTTGTTAAAATGAATTAGTACATCATCAAAATGTGTTGTAGACAAAATAATGAAAAAGGCTGTCTGGTAGCCTCAATTGACAAATATTTTGTATTTGAACAAGTCATTGCATGTATAGATATTTTTTTTTAACTTGATTTGAGACTTGACTTAAAAAAACGTGTGACTGAATGCACGTCTTGGACTTGACTCGAGACTCGACTCGTCCTACTTGGGACTCAACTTGAGACTCAGACTTTGAGACTAGCTTGTGACTCGAAACATTTTCAAGTATGGTTAACACAATATGCAAATGACACAAGGCCATTGTTCTAACACATTTCCCATGATTTCGGATTGTAATTAAGTAAAAAAKGACATTCTTATACTTACAGGTGTATAACTGCTTTTAGGCCCCGGAATGCATATTGTGATATTGATGCAATTTTGTTGTTTTCGATAAACCTGTGAATGAGTTAACATTTAATAACATATTTTGAGATTTAATCATCATATGATGCATTTGAGGATCGTATCCATTAGAGAGAGTACAACTCACAGGTACTCCAGATGCGGTAGACCTAGGAATGCATCCTCATCAATTGAGTCAAATGTGTTGGCAGTGAATAGGCTGTTAAGAAAATAGTTTACATTCCATCATTTCTATAACATTTTTGCTTTTACTCACACTTGAATATACATATTTCACATTGTGGTTGAGTTTCCAAGCAACTCACTGCTAAAAAATGTGAACCACTTCATTTTCATGTAGCCTAATCCTTCTGTTCACACTTGTAATGTTTTCTTACTCTGAGTTTCCAAAACACTGTTTCACAAGCCTATAACAATAACATATGTGATCCCAACAAAACTTGTCATAACATAGCCTATTCAGTATTATTAATATTGCCCACAAACTCTTGACTCATTTTGCATCATTAGCCATGAGGGAAAAACAACCATGTCACAGATGCATGTTTTCCTGAAATGTTTTCACACTGTAGCCTATCATGGTGAGATATGGGTGGGTCCTCAGACAATCGATTTACTGCAGTGGAGTAACAGTATTCCGAKAAAAGTTTTTGGTTTAATTTCATTGAGCAGTTTTTATTTCAGCTAAGCAGCCAATATCCTACGCCCCACTGAGTTCATGTAGTGTGTTATTACATAATCATGCTCTTCCTCTGAGGTAGCAGAGCTGTGCTTTGTTAATGCACATGGACCATCATGTTAACATATATTATAAAACATCGTTTAGTAACGTCAAACTCACAGAAGATGTAGCGCTGGAGAGTGTAAGAAGCTTCCTCCAGTGATTTGGGTGAATCCTGATTTGAGAAAAGATCTGAATAGAAACATGGCACAAAAGATTCATGTTATTGATAATATATCAACCATTTAATTTGATTTGATTGTAGCCGTACATTATTTCGATTAGCTGCTTTATTTGCGGTGTTATTTATTCCATTCAACATGTTCCTAATACTCGACAAAGAGAGATTATACGATATCCCCATCATAATGCCATTGCCAATATTATTATTTAAATAATTTACAATATTTAATTCCAAGCACTTACAAGGAAAAGACATCAGGTGGAAAGCTGTGAGGGAMCGATCTTATATTTTCACACAATGCATTATCTTTGGTGCACGTACAAGATGCGGGGCATCTAGGTTGCTTCACTCTTCTGCTCTCCGCTAAAAGCAGGATGGTGGCGACGCAAAGCAAGACCGTGCATTCTTTCAGGGTTTTGTTTCCATATCCCATCCTTTTGGTGCTCTCTGGTGACAACCAGTCCGTCGAAGATTTCTGAACATGAACCTCAATTAAATATCCAAACTTAAAATGTTTCAATGTCAAATCTTGAATGTCTGTATTTGCTTCGAGTTATGCAGTGATGTATGCAGCTTGTATCTCAATGACCAGGCACTCATCCAAAAGATTCGTTCTGCAAGGCGCAGTATGTAAATGCAGGACAGGGAAAATACGACAAAACGTCACCGATCCTTGGACGGATTAAAATCCTCCAAAATACGTTGTCATTCCAAAAGTGAAAATGTACACAATGTAGGCTACACAATTTTATATTGTATTTTTTTGTAACTAGGTTGGCTCTGTTTTATTATGAAACTCTGACTGAGCATCTATTTGGCTTGTGCATATATAAGAAACGATGAAAGCCTCAGTCCCTAGAGAGAGAGCTCAGAGAGCTGCGCTTATTTTATGACTGGGTGGTATGGAGCCCCACAGTGGAGGTGTCCTAATACCCATAAAACTTAGCTGTCGAACAGGAAAATGGTTCCAATTGTTTTTCCACAGGGGACTTTAGAAACACTTAAAACAAGGGCTGTGTTTCATATAGGCTAATCCTGGCGTAACGTTTTGATAACCATGTACATTTCTCTCGGACAAGGTGACTYATCAATATAATTGGCTCTACATATACTCAGATTTGAAAATGCTAATTAGCATCAAAGTAGACTTCACACGAGACTACAAATCCCTGCAAGCTACTGCACGTCATCTCTAGCTGACACCTTTGCTAACAGGTATTGTCAATTTAAAACCTGCACAAGACAGTTGACAGTTCAGTCCATTTAAAGAAATGTAGCCAATTATTCATTACTACATTTAGCTAACATTATATCGTTAATACAGAGATTCTTACCTTTGCCTCGATTCAGCAGTCTTCTCCAGATCATCATGACATTTGTAGTTCTTTATGATAGCCACATTAGCAGCTAATTAGCATTTCATTTTTGGGGGGGTAAATACAGGCGAATATATTGATAAGTCACCTTGTCCTAGAGAGATTTACACGGTTATCAAAACGTCACTMCAGGGTAAGCCTACACTTTACACACATTTGAAGTGTTTCTAGAAAACTCTATGGGRAAAATGAATGGTTTTATGGGTTTTTCTGCGTTCAAAACAACTGGGAACTTGGRAAAAAACAAGCGCTGACTGGGAAAAATTGATTTGAACAGTCATCCAACTCGGAATTMCAACTCGGGAACTCTGGCCTCTTTCTAGTGCTACGACATTCCGACTTGAAGATCACTGACATGATTTGACTTCGTATTTTTGAGAGTTCCCAGTTAMCGTAGCAGGTTAGGAAAATTAATGTAGCATGATAGGATAAATAGGTTAAGGTTAGGTAAAGGGTTAGGGTTAGCTAAAATGCTCTCTTAACCAGCTATGAAAAGTCACTTCCAGTCGTAGCTGTACTCCATCTAGTCACAACTGKGATGCAGGCTATTATTAATGCTCGCACAAAATCCATGAATGTTTAATGCGGAACGGCCTATTCATTAGGAGGGTCTGTGGAAACAGTCAGTGGGACATCCTTACCGTAAACACTAACTTTAGCCCCTACCCTTACCCTAACCATCCTTGGGACATCCATACCCTACATAAGGGACGCTTGTGGCATTTCCCTTATGGTTGATGAAGATCTCCATATGGCAAATGGATGGTCCCTTACTAGAAATCCTCGGGTGTTATTAAAATAGGCCGACGGCCACAGGTCGTTCCCCAGGGCCCGGTCTTCCGSGAAGTCATGAAATAAMATTTCCAKGACACATCGTTTCCGTGATATAACATTTTWGACTTTTTCCTGTTGTTTCGGAAAATTCCACCAGATGGCGACTGGCTTTATATGGCAAATGGACATCACCAAATGGACATGGCCGTTTCTCGGAAACGGATCAGACTTCRAAGACAAAACTCGGTGAGCACAGGGGTGGCCAAATGTACCTTTAGCCCAGAAACAAGATGGCGTCGAGGCCACAATGCTCTTTGAGTTAATGCACATTTTGTGGGATTAAAGGTCAAAAATGGTAATACAGCGCTAATTTGACCGGAAAAGTACATAAACCTACGGTGTAAGGAAAAATAGAATCAGATATTTAACGATCGTATTTTACGAGAAATCGTAAAGTTAAGTTATAGATCCAGTTGAGGCGGGTTTCAGAGCTCTATGGGATTTTCTGTGATTTGTTGTACTCACACAGACAGTCAATATGGAGTGACACAGCGTGGGGCTTACAGATACACAGAGCCTGCAATAGTTACCTGTGTTCAAACCATCAAAGAACCAGCTCTGAAATATGTGATAGTTGGCTTCTAAACGAGTTGGACATACATTACATTTACATTTAAGTCATTTAGCAGACGCTCTTATCCAGAGCGACTTACAAATTGGTGCATTCACCTTATGATATCCAGTGGAACAACCACTTTACAATAGTGCATCTAACTCTTTTAAGGGGGGGGGTTAGAAGGATTACTTTATCCTATCCTAGGTATTCCTTAAAGAGGTGGGACAAAGTGGGTTTGGTGTCAGTATGTATCAGTTTGGTATCAGTATGATATCTTAGTGACTGATGGATGGCTGACTTGATGGCTGACTTAATGTCCATTTCCAATAAGTTTAAACAGTGATGAACCGACACCAAATGAACATGCTGAAATCAACACTGAAAGTGTTGGCAAATGGCATCACCGTAGTCTCTAGGCCGTGCCGAGTTCAAGGAGATGCMCCACTTGACCGTAGCTCACTTGGTCTGACTGCAGCGACCGTGCCAATAGTAGGCCCGGAATGAAGCCTGACATGTAGCCAGTACATGTAGTCTGACACATCTGAGTTTCTCCCTAAGGATAACATGGGTTATCCAATTCCTTTTGCCACCTGTTCAGGGTCACCTGTACCTCTACAGATATCAACATGAAAAGATTGAATGGTCCCCTTCATATCCTAAAGGGGAATTATGAACTTCACCATCAAATAAGGCTGAAATCCCAGAATGTGCAGGCTTAAATCATCACAGAAAGGGAAACAAATGGCATCAACCTAGTCTCTAGGCCGTGCCGAGTTCAAAGAGATGCCCCACTTGACCGTAGCTCACTTGGTCTGACCTCAGCGACCGTGCAAATAGTAGGCCCGGAATGAAGCCTGACTAGTAGTGATTTAAWGATGCTTTAGACATATTGCGGCCTCTGGGTCACACAGAGACACTCCGTTTTCGATGGGCTCATCAAGGGGAGGTTGGCGCGGATAAGCCACAGAGTTATTCTAGCTGCGCGCGCCAGTTCATGTAGTCTGACACATCCGAGTTTCTCCCTAAGGATAACATGGGTTTACAGGTTATGCTCTAACTCTGCTTCTGTGCAGGCAATTTTCAAAATTCCTTTTGCCACGTGTTCAGGGTNTTTCTCCCTAAGGATAACATGGGTTTACAGGTTATGCTCTAACTCTGCTTCTGTGCAGGCAATTTTCAAAATTCCTTTTGCCACGTGTTCAGGGTCACCTGTACCTCTACATCAACCTAGTCTCTAGGCCATGCCAAATTCAAGGAGATGCCCTACTTGGCCGTAGCTCGCTCGGTCTGACCGCAGCAACCGTGCAAAAAAGTAGGCCCAAAATGAAGTCTGACCTAAATTTGAGGTGCTTTTGGGTGACAGCAGCAGAACCGTTGAGGCTAGAAACACAATTCAACCACAGGAACGTTCCTAAGGTCCTCCCGACCTGTGCAATCCTAAATTGCGGTCATGGGGCTGTTTCGAAGGGTTAAAAAGGTCACATCTTTCCAAAATKTCATATGTGTGATTAGGCACCCCACGAACCGCCGAACATAATAGAAAACCAGTTTTTTATCCCTGATTTTTTGCCCTTTTTGGAAGACTTACAAGTTCCATTTAGGTAGTGATACGTATCCATGTATAGTCTGAATTTGATATATTTCCAGTTTATGTTTTGGGGTGCATATAAATAGCCACATATGTGAAGAGCAGCTGTCTCTAACGTTTTTGGGGTAATATATTGACATCCAGAAAGGTCATAGAACAAKGCCCAAAATGAAGCCTGACCTAAATTTGAGGTGCTTTTGGATGACAGTGGTAGAACCGTTAAGGCTAGAAGCACAATTCAACAACAGGAACGTTCCTACGGTCCTCCAGATCTGTACCATGTCGAATTAACCATTAACAGTGAAAACATGGTGCTTTTCACAATTCCTGACATTTAATCCTAGTAAAAATTCCCTGTCTTAGGTCAGTTAGGATCACCACTTTATWWTAAGAATGTGAAATGTCAGAATAATAGTAGAGAGAATGATTTATTTCAGCTTTTATTTCTWTCACCACATTCCCAGTGGGTCAGAAGTTTACATACACTCAATTAGTATTTGGTAGCATTGCCTTGAAATTGTTTAACTTGGGTCAAACATTTCAGGGTACCTTCCACAAGCTTTCCCACAATAAGTTGGGTAATTTTGGCCCATTCCTCCTGACAGAGCTGGTGTAAACTTAATCAGGTTTGTAGGCCTCCTTGCTCGCACACGCTTTTTCAGTTCTGCCCACAAATTTCTTTGGGATTGAGGTCAGGGCTTTGTGATGGCCACTCCAATACCTTGACTTTGTTGTCCTTAAGCCATTTTGCCCCAACTTTGGAAGTATGCTTGGGGTCATTGTCTATTTGGAAGAACCCATTGTGACCAAGCTTTAACTTCCTGACTGATGTCGAGATGTTGCTTCAATATACCACATAATGTCCCTCCTCATGATGCCATCTATTTGTGAACTGCACCAGTCCCTCCTGCAGCAAGCACCCCACAACATGATGCTGCCACCCCCGTGCTTCACGGTTGGGATGGTGTTCTTCGGCTTGCAAGCCTCCCCCTTTTTCCTCCAAACATAACGATGGTCATTATGGCCAAACAGTTCTATTTTTGTTTCATCCGACCAGAGGACATTTCTCCAAAAAGTACATCTTTGTCCCCATGTGCAGTTGCAAACCATAGTCGGCTTTTTTAATGGCTGTTTTGGAGCAGTGGCTTCTTCCTTGCTGAGTGGCCTTTCAGTTTATGTCGACATAGGACTCGTTTTTACTGTGGATATAGATACTTTTGTACCTGTTTCCTCCAGCATCTTCACAAGGGCCTTTGCTGTTGTTCTGGGATTGATTTGCACTTTTCGCACCAAAGTACGTTCATTCTCTAGGAGAACAGAACGCGTCTCCTTCCTGAGCGGTATGACGGCTGTGTGGTCCCTTGGTGTTTATACTTGCATACTATTGTTTGTACAGATGAACGTGGTACCTTCAGGAATTTGGAAATTGCTCCCAAGGATGAACCAGACTTTTGGAGGTCTACAATTATTTTTCTGAGGTCTTGGCTGATTTCTTTTGATTTTCCCATGATGTCAAGCAAAGAGGCACTGAGCTTGAAGGTATGCCTTGAAATACATCCACAGGTACACCTCCAATTGACTCAAATTATGTCAATTAGCCTATCAGAAGCTTCTAACGCCATGACATAATTTCCTGGAAATTTCCAAGCTGTTTAAAGGCACAGTCAACTTAGTGCATGTCAACTTCTGACCCACTGGAATTGTGATACAGTGAATTATAAGTGAAATAATCTGTCTGTAAACAATTGTTGGAAAAATGACTTGTGTTTTGCACAAAGTAGATGTCCTAACCGACTTTCCAAAACTATAGTTTGTTAACAAGACATTTGTGGAGTGGTTGAAAAATGAGTTTTAATGACTCCAACCTAAGTGTATGTAAACTTCCGWCTTCAACTGTATGGACGCGACATGTTTGACGCTGTTCCATTCCAGCCATTCCAATGAGCCGCCCTCCTATAGCTTCTCCCACCAAGCTCCACTGCGCAGTATGTACCTACAGTATGTGTCCTCTGTTGTTGTTTGCCTTTCTTTGTTTGCTGAAATCCAAACTTTTTAAAGGGATAATCCACCCCAAACCACAAATTCCTATGTTTAACAGTGTTGAACAGTGTTAAATAACACTAATATTTGAAAACAGTATTTTTTGTGTAGGGAAATGGGGTGGAGATGTAACCATTAATCATATCTGCTACCTGACTGTACTTATGTGCGCTCATAGATTCCAGTAAAGATTCCGTTATAGATCAGTTATGCCAAATGGGAACAATAGATCTCTTATTCTTCTGAATGCTGTAATTGAAGTCCTCGGAAAATGGTGGGATAGTAGGAGTGAACTTTTCCAGTCTTGAACAGAACTCCACTGTTATTGGGGATGATCCCCCATTAAAGTCAACAAAAAGACACAGCATGTGATTCAGTATGTTCGCTGAGAGAGCTACAAAGAAAAAAATATTTGGTTGAGCACAGAAATGTAACTGGTAAGTAAGCCCCCTGGGAACAAAACTGATTAAAATAAGATCTGTGAGGAGGATAATATATTTAGCTGCATCATATTACATAGGCTATTACAATTGTATTATTATTATGATTTTGATTTGGTTTTTGATTATATTGTTATTAACCTACTGTAAAACTTCAATTAAATCGCTGAGTTTTAAATAGCCTCGTGTCCCTTTTTATAGCCGCGCAATGGCACACATTTCAGCAAATAAACGCCTGTATCAAATAAATATTGGGTCTAAATGAATTGTTTACCAGGTTACCATAAATTACCATTAGTTGTTTACAAGGATTAATGTTTGATTTAGTAATTAATTCAGTAATGACTCRAAAAATTATGGCAATCATCAGTTTTTAATGCCAGTCAGAAACTGCAAGCCATTGGCTGCTAACAGCTGAGAACAGCTAGCTAACTGGCAAGCACAAAAACAGTCAACCACTTCAGGAGTACAGAACCCATTGAAATCGGTCAATAACCCTCTAGTGGTGAAAGTATAAACTCWGAAAATGCACAGTCAAAGAGGAGAATAATTATTCTGTCAAGGAAAAGTTTTTGCTGTTGTTGAAACAGAGGGATACTAAGACAAAATAAATGTGACAGTGTGTAAATGGTAACACAGTGCAGAAAATGAAGAAATTGAATAAAATGCTGGAAGTGAATGCTGGATTTAAACAATGAGCTATGCAAATGAGCAAAAGATGTGACATCCTTGGGATGTCCCTACCCCATTAAAGTTTACATTTGAAATGGTTAAGACTAAGTAAGGATTATGGTTAGGGTAAGGGTAGGGGTTAAAGTTAGTGATCAGGTAAGGGAAGACCCCCATGAAATTGACAAAAATGAAAATGCATCTTATTGGCATTGGGCAAACCATATACACGATCGCAAATACCACTCAAACGGACAGCAGTTCATCAAAAGCAACCGGAATATTGCAAATGCCAAGCGTCATAAACCAAAAATCCCATTGGGGGGCGAGAGTGCCCCACCATAGGATTTCATATCGGAAATGGTCACAAAGTCAGGTCTCAAGGGTGAAATTTTGTCAATTWTMCATATGTAGTAACCATATGGACATACATTTGTCTTATTTTATTGAGTTTGTCCATAAGGCCTATGTTATGTCCATTTGCCATATATGATCATAGGAAGTTGGCTCCCGAACCCAAAAGTCAGTGAACCATGTCCAAATGGAATAAGAAATGTCCAAACGGCATATATAAGTATTGAAAGTACCAAATCAGGATTTTATGTCCATTTGCCAAATATGATCACAGGAAGTCGTCTTCCGACACCCAAAAGTCAGTGAACCATGTCCTAATGGTATAAGAAATGTCAAAATGGCATGTATACTGACCAAATTAAATACAGTTGAAGTCGGAAGTTTATATACACTTTGGTTGGAGTCATTAAAACTCATTTTTCAACCACTCCACAAATTTCTTGTAAACAAACTATAGTTTTGGCAAGTCGTTTAGGACATCTACTGTGTGCATGACACAAGTAATTTTTCCAACAATTGTTTACAGACAGATTATTTCACTTATAATTGTCACGTTTGTCGTAGTGAGGAGACCAAGGCGCAGCGTGATTGGAATACATTCTTCTTTTAATAAAGAAAGAACACTTAAACAAACTAACAAAACGAACGTGAAGCTATAAACAACTAGTGCTGACATGCAACTACACATAGACAATAACCCACAATACCTAAATGGAAAATGGCAGCCTAAATAGGATCCCCAATCAGAGACAACGATAAACAGCTGCCTCTGATTGGGAACCAATTCAGGCCACCATAGACCTACAATCACCTACACTTACAAAAAAAACCTAGATCTACAAAAACCCTAGACAACACAAAACACGCATACCCACCCTCGTCACACTCTGACCTGACCAAAATAATACAGAAAACATATATAACTAAGGTCAGGGCGTGACAATAATTCACTGTATCACAATTCCAATGGGTCAGAMGTTTACATACACTAAGTTGACTGTGCCTTTAAACAGCTTGGAAATTTCCAGGAAATTATGTCATGGCTTTAGAAGMTTCTGATAGGCTAATTGACATAATTTGAGTCAATTGGAGGTGTACCTGTGGATGTATTTCAAGGCCTACCGTTAAACTCCTCAGTGACTCTTCGCTTGACATCATGGGAAAATCTAAAGAAATCAGCCAAGACCTCAGAAAAATAATTGTAGACCTCCAAAAGTCTGGTTCATCCTTGGGAGCAATTTCCAAATGCCTGAAGGTACCACGTTCATCTGTACAAACAATAGTATGCAAGTATAAACACCATGGGGCYACGCAGCCGTCATAGCGCTCAGGAAGGAGATGCGTTCTATCTCCTAGAGATGGTGCGAAAAGTGCAAATCAATCCCAGAACAACAGCAAAGGACCTTGTGAATATGCTGGAGGAAACAAGCACAAAAGTATCTATATCCACAGTCAAATGAGTCCGATAATCGACATAAACTGAAAGGCCGCTCAGCAAGGAAGAAGCCACTGCTCCAAAACCGCCATAAAAAAGCCAGACTACGGTTTGCAACTGCACATGGGACAAAGATCGTACTTTTTGGAGAAATGTCCTCGGGTCTGATGAAACAAAAATAGAACTGTTTGGCCATAATGACCATCATTATGTTTGGAGGAAAAAGGGGGAGGCTTGCAAGCCGAAGAACACCATCCAACCGTGAAGGACGGGGGTGGCAGCATCATGTTGTGGCGGTGCTTTGCTGCAGGAGGGACTGGTGCACTTGACAAAATAGATGGCATCATGAGGCAGGAACATTATGTGGATATATTAAAGCAACATCTCGACATCAGTCAGGAAGTTAAAGCTTGGTCGCAAATGGGTCTTCCAAATGGACAATGACCCCAAGCATACTTCCAAAGTTGTGGCAAAATGGCTTAAGGACAACAAAGTCAAGGTATTGGGAGTGGCCATCACAAAGCCCTGACCTCAATCCCAAAGAAAATTTGTGGGCAGAACTGAAAAAGTGTGTGCGAGCAAGGAGGTCTACAAACCTGACTCAGTTACACCAGCTCTGTCAGGAGGAATGGGCCAAAATTCACCCAACTTATTGTGGGAAGCTTGTGGAAGGCTACACAAAAAGTTTGACCCAAGTTAAACAATTTAAAGGCAATGCTACCAAATACTAATTGAGTGTATGTAAACTTCTGACCCACTGGGAATGTGATGAAAGAAATAAAAGCTGAAATAAATCATTCTCTCTTCTATTATTCTGACATTTCACATTCTTAAAATAAAGTGGTGATCCTAACTGACCTAAGACAGGGAATTTTTACAGGATTAAATGTCAGGAATTGTGAAAAACTGAGTTTAAATGTATTTGGCTAAGGTGTATGTAAACTTCCGATTTCAACTGTATATACAGTTTGATACCATTCAAATCAAATCAAATGTTATTTGTCACATGCGAAACATTACAGTGAAATGCTTACTTTCAAGCCCTTAACCAACAATGCAATTTTAAGGTGTGGGGGCAATGCTGTCAGGGTTGCCATTTGATTAGTCGTTCAGGAGTCATATGGCTTGGGGGTAGAAGCTGTTTAGAGGCCTCTTGGACCTAGACTTGGCGCCCCGGTACCGCTTGCCGTGCGGTAGCAGAGAGAACAGTCTATGACTAGGGTGGCTGGAGTCTTTGACCATTTTTAGGGCCTTCCTCTGACACCGCCTGGTATAGAGGTCCTGGATGGGAAGAAGCTTGGCCCCGGTGATGTACTGGGCCGTATGCACTACCCTCTGTAGTGCCTTGCGGTCGGAGGCCSAGCAGTTGCCATACCAGGCAGTGACGCAACCCGTCAGGATGCACTCTATGGTACAGCTGTAAAAGATTTGAGGACCCATGCCAAATSTTTTTAGTCTCCTGAGGGGGAATAGGTTTGTCGTGTCCTCTTCACGACTGTCTTGGTGTGCTTGGACCWTGCCAGTTTGTTGTTGATGTGGACGCCAAGGAACTTGAARCTCTCAACCTGCTCCACCACAGCCCCGTCGATGAGAATGGGGGCGTGCTCGGTCCTCCTTTTCCTGTAGTCCACGATCATCTCCTTTGTCTTTGAGGGCACTATGGTGTTGAACGCCGAGCTGTAGTCAATGAATAGCATTCTCACATTCCATTTCATTCCAGCCATTACAATGAGCTCGTCCTTCTATAGTTTCTCCCACCAGCCTACTCTGGTACACGATAAGGGTTTAAGAATTTTMATTTAAGTATCGACTGCATTGCGAATCAAACGAGTCGGAACTTCATAGAAATGCTAGTCTGTGCTCAACTCTGTGGATTTCTCTGTGTGTGCATGTTSAAAATAGACTAGGGGCCTACTGTATTTAGATTTGCCTCCATATTTGCTGCTTCTTTTTTTCTTCTCAAAAACAACTTTGTTTTTATTATTAAAATCAGCACCTGAATATCTGATGTATCTTGTGTATTCGGTATTARGCTATGGTTTGATTCCAGCATCACATTTGTTGGAAATTCTTTGATTTGGATAGGACCTGCCCTGCAACTTTGGTTGTGGCCAATGGTGTTTATATATATCATTGGTTGTGACAGTTCACTGTTAGAAATACATTTAATCCACCGTTCTTTTTGTGTGACACATTCTCCAGGCCATGTAATTAGAAATTAGAGCTAGAATTGAATAGGATCTCTATGCTCCAGCCCCTCCAATCATAAACGTTCTCTTATACGTAATCAATACGCGACTTTGCCAATACGACACCTGTTGAGGCATTGCAGCTTTATAGTGGGGAACTGCCACCTGCCACTGAGGATAAGGTAGGACAAACTTGCATTAGCGTACTGGGCAAGGTTGAAAGAGAGTTCAAAAGGACATCCTGCGGTCACGGCAACTGGGGACTGCTGGGAGCGAGGAGTGGGTCAGCAGAGGGTGTACAGGTGGACAAATGGGCAGAAAGTGGTAGAATTTGGGGGCCTCCCGGGTGGCGCAGTGGTCTAAGGCGCAGCATCGCAGTGCCTCACTGCATCGCAGTGCCTCACGGTCGCAGCCATGGGGCGACGCTCAATTGGCCTAGCGTCGTGAGGGTTTGGCCGGCAGGGATATCAGCGCACTAGCAACTCCTGTGGTGGGCCAGGCACAGTGTTTCCTCCGACACATTGGTGCTTCTGGGTTGGATGTGCGCTGTGTTAAGAAGCAGTGCGGCTTGGTTGGGTTGTGTTTTGGAGGACSCATGGCTCTCGACCTTCGCCTCTCCMGAGTCCATACGGGAGTTGTAGTGACAAGACAGTAACTACTAACAATTGGATACCACAAAATTGGGGAGAAAAAGGGATACCATTTTATTTTTTTAAGAAAGTGGTAGAATTTGGACTGGGGGAGAGAGAGAGATGGGGCCAGCAATTGCATTGGGGAATGTTCCTCTGTGGCTGTTTACGAAACCAAGTGTAGATGTGGATATGATTGAGGGTAGGAGAGAATGGRATGAGGACGTGAGAAGGTGTGTGAAGAGATATCTACTGTAGATAATTGKTTTTATTCGTTTTTAAGGATATATACAGATGGTTCAAAGGATCCAGTTAGTGGTAGGGTGGGGGCAGGGGTGTATATCCCAGATTTCAACGTTAGAGTATGTAAGCGGTTAACTGATTATGTGTCGGTGTATGCAGCCGAGTTGATGGACATGATTATAGGTTTGAGATGGGTGGAGGAGGAGGTAAAACCACTGAGTGATGATTTGCTCTGATTCGGCTGCAGTGTTGAGTAGTGTGAAGGCGGGCAGGTCAGATAGGGGAGACTTGTTYGTGGAGATGATAGTGCTGTTAATGGGATTGGAGAGGATGGGAGTGGTGGTAAGCTTTTTCTGGGTTCCCGCCCATTTGGTTGTGGAGGGTAATGAGAAGGCTTGATGTTGTGGCTAAGAGTGTGGTGAGGAGAGAGGGGGCAGGTCCCGTTTGGGCCGCAGGGATGTCAAGTCCTTGGTCGGGGCAAAAGGGCTTGATCTTTGGCAAAGGGAGTGGGATGCTAGTAGTAAGGGGAGGCAATTCTATTACGTGCACTGGTCAGTTAAGGAAGAGGTGGGGAGCATGGGGTGTAGGAGAGATGAAGTTGTGTGGAGTAGACTACGGTTTGGGCACACAGGTTTGAATGCCACGTTGTGGATGATAGGGAGACATGAAACCGGGCTGTGTGATGAGTGTTTAGTGGAGGATACGGTGAGCATGTGTTGATATTTTGTGAACTGTATGACATAGATAGGGAGATATTGTGTAAAAGGGTTAGAGAAGTTGGACAGGGTTGGAGTTTTGGTGGTGTAGTGGGGGGAGGGAAGTGGTGTCTAGGGCTCTATTTCACTTTCTTAGAGGAACAGGACTAATGAAGATAATTTAATGTAGGTAGGCTGTGACTGGCCTCCAGTACAGTAGGTGGCGGTGTATGMWCCTTAAAAGTGGAATGCGATCTGCCAACGCAAAGAAGAAGAAKACTTTCCAATGTAAACAAACCGTAGGCTAATCGTGAGCATGGCAAGAAATATGGACAGTCTCGTAAAGGTAGTTGTATCTCGACTTTATCTTAGGTCAGACAAAATGGACTACTTTATAGTGTATTTATACTTGATCCATTTGTTTCATCCATATCACATATCTAGCTGTATCTGGACCTAGTCAACACGCTAGCTTCAATGCTTTATGGCTAGCTGCACATGTTACACATTGTGTGCAACTTAGGAGASAACGCTAGCTACTTATATACTGTACCTTGCCCTAAAAAAAATGCATATTGTCGACAGCAATGGCCATGGTCAACAGCAGCAAGTAGCTAAAGCTAGCAAGCAAGTTCCCTGACTTACATTTGGGCGAACGTTAACTCTCTAGCCAGAGTCAAAGTAAAGTGAGTGCCAATTTCTCTCCAAATGATCAATTCCTTGCTATATGTCAAATGTAGTTACCTAACCAATTCAGTCCCACATCCTGACCTTCACGTTGCAGATGTTGACAAAACAGCATCCTAACCAATTCAGTCTCACATCCTGACCTTCACGTTGCAGATATCACTGCAATGCAGCCCCGGTGTGGTGTTTCATCCAGTCTGCCGAGATGGCCATTTGATAAAGCTGATTTTATAATTTTTATTTAACTAGGCMAGTCAGTGAAGAAGAAATTCTTATTTTCAATGATGACATAGGAACAGTGCCTTGTTCAGGGGCAGAACAACAGATGTTTTACCTTATCAGCTCGGGGGTTCGATCCTGCAACCTTTCGGTTACTAGTCCAATGCTCTAACCACTAGGCTACCTGCCTCCCATGTTGAGTTACACATGCTTCCAAAGCTACCGTTCCTATCTCTGTAGAATTAGCCTGCCTGTGCTTGATGGCTAAACAATAGATTATAGGCCTACTATCGCGAGGGCCTAACAAGCTCTCACAAGCTATATAGCATGATGACAGAAARATTACCTTTCTTGCAGGTCCATGGAGGCGGAGGGTATGACTCCGACTTCAGTGATGACGAGGGCCAGGGGGAGACGTCTCAACGTGGAGTGAAAAGGTAAGGGCCAGATGATCATATAGCAATCTAAACTCAAATCCAAACAATTAGCCTACTTCAAGATACTACATGCCATTTTTTTCGTTTTTTTTTTTCATTCATGTTGACTTGCAGGAAACGTGAGGAGGATCTACTGCGGAAGCCTTTTCAGAAAGCAAGACACACAAAGGTGGCACATAGGGATGTTGCCACTCATGAATATGACAGGTACAGTATCGGTCTCTTTCATAATGAAGCATCGTTGCCTGGCGTCAATTATGTTTTCTGTTAGTGACTGCAAGTGTTTTGTGTTCCCACACAGGGAGGAAGCCAGAAACCGACGTCATCACYTGATATCAATGAATGCTGTATCCTTCTAAAATTGACGATGAAGAGCTTTCACAAGTAAGAAAACGATAAAAGGTCCCCCGTCGCAAGTTAGAGTGCATTGTGATTGAAGATTCATGTTTGGGAGTGTGTACCTGCCAGAATAGCAGCAAAGTTCCCCCTGAATGTACTTCACCCAGCAACAATGTTCAATATCTGTTGTTTTTCCCCCCCAGGATGCAATATTAATTCAGTTCCTTATTTTTATGAATGATTTTATTATCATTGATTCCCTAACCATTTACCTTCAGTTTGAGAGACATAAAAAGTTTGTCAGTGACTACATATTGTATTATGGTGGGAAAGTGGAGGATCTCAGACGCTCCACGTAAGTTTTGCTTTTGTTTTTAATGTTGCCTAATATGTGGAGTAGAGATCTTCATAATGATACATCTCTGTGTGATATGAAAAAATGCTGACACGTCATTTGTCATTGTAAACCWAAGGGCCAATGATAAATCGGACCTGGATGTGGTGCGTGAAAACCATCGCTTCCTGTGGCGGGATGAGGATGAAGAAGAAATGACATGGTAAGTACTGTTAAACAAAATACTTTTCTTTGCCACTGTTGGAAATATTGGTCACCAATAGCTGCTCTTTTATTATCAGGGAGAAAGAACTAGCAAAGAAGTACTATGACAAGCTCTTCAAAGAGTACTGTATCGCTGACCTAAGCAGATATAAAGAAAACAAGGTATGTGGTATTTTTATATATATACAGTACCGTTCAAAAGTTTGGGGTCACTTAGAAATGTCCTTGTTTTTGAAAGAAAAGCMCAAAAAAWWGTCCATTRAAATAACATCAAATTGATCAGAAATACAGTGTAGACATTGTTAATGTTGTAAATTACTATTGTAGCTGGAAATGGCTGATTTTAAATGGAATATCTACATAGTCGTACAGAGGCCCATTATCAGCAACCATCACTCCTGTGTTCCAATGGCACATTGTGTTAGCTAATCCAAGTTTTTAATTTTAAAAGGCTAATTGATCGTTAGAAAACCATTTTGCAATTATGTTAGCACAGCTGAAAAYTGTTGTACTGATTAAAGAAGCAKTAAACCTGGCCTTCTTTAGACTAGTTGMGTATCTGGAGCATCAGCAATTGTGGGTTTGATTACAGGCTCAAAATGGCTAGAAACAAACAYTTTCTTCTGGAACTCGTGAGTCTATTCTTGYTCTGAGAAATGAAGGCTATTCAATGTGAGAAATTGCCAAGAAAYTGAAGATCTCGTACAACGCTGTGTACTACTCMMTTCACAGAACAGCGCAAACTGTCTCTAACCAGAATAGAAAGAAGAGTGGGAGACCCCGGTACACAACTGATCAAGAGGACATTAGTACATTAGAGKGTCTAGTTTGAGAAACAGACGCCTCGCCTCACAAGTCCTCAACTGGCAGCTTCATKAAATAGTACCCGCAAAACATCAGTCTCAACGTCAACAATGAAGAGGCGRCTCCGGGATGCTGGCCATTAAAAAYCAGCGGTTTCCATCGRCAATAGTCATTTACAACATTAACAATGTCTACACTGTATTTCTGGTCAATTTTATSTTATTTTAATGGACAAAAAACGTGCTTTTCTTTCAAAACAAGGACATTTCTGAGKGACCCCAAACTTTTGAACGGTAGTGTTTATGTAAGTGTGAATACATAGTATTCTATTGGTATTATATGATTAATGAGGATGACTGTACTTTTCCTCCAGTTTGGGTTCCGATGGCGCGTAGAAAAGGAAGTCGTCTCTGGCAAAGGTAATCTTTATTACATTTTAAATTCAGAGACATTTATACATTATGAATGTATACATTGATGAAAGTTCTGTTTTCTGTTTATTCGTTTGTTGTTTATTCAGTKAATTGCTTATACAGTTCACCATTAAAATGCCAATACCTGGAGTCGGGGACATACGTTTGTACCTATCAACCAATAGCTCTAGTCAGAAGTAATTCGGAACTCTACCACTAGATGGCGATAAAGGTCAAGGCGTGCTTACTTTGACTCAGCTTTCAGGGGTTGACAACCCTGTTCTTGTCATACCACATGGCAGACACATAAGGTTTAGTTTACCTCTTTGGATTTCGACTGGGGAGAGGAGGGTGAAATGTATCCAACCACTAAGAATAGTCAGTAAGCTTAGTTGGTGAGCTGATTTCTAGAAGTAGGTGTGGTATCTGGTTGGAACAAAACTCGATGGTACCTGCGGCGCTCCAGGATCAGAGTTAACCACTTTTGGTTAACATTAATCTCGGAAACCCAGAAATAWAATCTACCGTAATTGTGTCAGACGCTCGATTAGGTTCTGGGGGAGATGTATGAGAAAAGATACTAGATACTAACTAAACTAGCAAAGTCTCCACTCCCCTAAATGGAAACTCTCAGCCAGAGCATGGATTGGTCATTGCATCCCATTATGTGGAAAATAATCACCAGATAAATGTATTTCCCCAAAACAAATAGATGTGTGATGTCTGCCATTGATGCTTCCAATTAAATCTCCTTCTTCCCTGGTACTTAGGAAGTAACTACACAAATATAGTAGCCATTCAATTATCCACTTGTGAATTATTTTAAAAAGCTTTGTGGGTGATAGAAAGCATAAATAGAACAGGTTATTGGGAAATGCTACAAGGTGAGTGCACTGAGACACTTTAAGTAATGCATTGAACAGAATGATCTATTCTTGCCACTCCGAGAAAGCTGAATAAGCCAATATGCTGTACCAGATTAAGTCACTCTAGCTAATCCCGCCCTTGTATTTTCGTTTACTGCTATTCTGTAGGCAGTGCCACGGGATTAAAAGGCTGACTCAGAACATCAAAGTTCACAGCCGATGCTCTGTACTATCATTCCCTCTTCAATGGGATGCAATGACCAATCCATGACCTCGAATCCGATCATCTACATGTGTAAGAGGCCAGGCATGTTCTCTCTCTGGCCAATGCTAGTCATACTTTAKTTTCATGCTATCTCTGTGTCACAGGTCATGTTGCTTTGGGTTAGGTCAAGTATTGATCTAAACATGTGTAATGAACGTTAGTTACCCATTTGGCCACACCAGGAAAGATTCAGCAACAGCACTTTCTTACTATACACAAGGTTTTATAGCAAGCCTTTTACAGCTGTTGTTTTGCCAAAGGGGTCATAAACCTTTTTTCACCCTCTATACAGCACGGCATTAATTTGATAAGAAAAGGACCCGATGCTTTTGTTAGAAGGACCGTCTCTCCTCAGCCTTAAGTTTGTGTCTTCTCCTCACTGGTGGCGGTGTCAGAGGAAGGCCCCAAAAATGGTCAAAGACTCCAGTCACCCAAGACCTAGACTGTTCTCTCTGCTACCGCACGGCAAGCGGTACCGGAGCACCAAGTCTAGGTCCAAAAGGCTCCTTAACAGCTTCTACCCCCAAGCTATAAGACTGTTGAACAATTAATCAAATGGCCACCTGGATTATTTACATTATTTACCCCCCCTTTGTTTTTACACCGCTGTTTCTCGCTGTTTATTATCTATGCATAGTCACTTTACCCGTACCTACATGTACAAATTACCTCAACTAACCTGTACCCCCGCACATTGATTCAGTACTGGTACCCCATGTAGATAGCCTCGTTATTGTTATTTTGTGTACTTTTTAAATGATTTTCTTAACTACATWTTTTGAACTGCATTGTTGGTTAAGAGCTTGTAAGTAAGCATTTCACATTGTATTAGGCACATGTGACATAACATTTGATTTGTTCTCGTGTCTGCCGCTGGAGCGCTAGGGCCCCTAACCCTCTTACCGTCTGAGCCTTAGCATACTGTTTATATGCCATCTGTCTTAGCTAAGACCAWGTCTGTCCATCCCCATATGGCAATGGTGTGTCCAACTACTTTAGCATGTGACAATGTGTGCTCCTTGAAACCTAGTTGACACGATTCAACAAAGTGTGTCCTAAATCAACACTGTTGCCAACCAAGCTGGTGTTTGGAGAATCCCCCAGTCTGAAGTACGTAGGGCCTACGTCATGATGAGACTGGAGTGTAAACCGTAGAATCTGTCGAGACTGAATGGGATGCGTGGGATAACGAGTAGTTCCGGTGTTTGGGTTTTGGTCACTGGGTTGYTTGGATGTGTCAGGATTGGGTTTGGCTGAGAGGTTCCTTTTGCAAGGGCGGAGACTTCGCAAACCAGAACTCTCCATTTGTAACAAGTATAGACCCAATTACGCAAGATTTTAGTTCTGCATTAACCGAGATTAGTACACATGTGAAGATGTATTGATCAAGCAAGGTCAGTAGTTCATCTTTCGACATGTCTGTCTGCAATCAGTTTGTAATTCCATGAGTTGGATACTTTCTGTTCAAAGGTCCCAGACATAAAAACATGTACGTTTATATAATATTCTAATTAGTTTATTTTGCTCACTTTGAAACAGCAGATGTCTTTCAATATCGTAACGTAGACGCAGGGAGTCAGGAAACCGGTGTAAATGGTGAGTTTAATAATAGCGAACATGGAGAGTACAGAACAAGAGAAGCATCCGGACATAAAAACTCAACCAATACTGCCTGAAGAGAGATGCTAGGGAGTGCTAGATAAAGGGGAAGTAATCAGGGTAGTGATGAAGTCCAGGTGTGCATCGTGATGGGTTGCCAGGACCGGTGGTTAGTAAACTGGCGACGTCGAGTGGGGGAGCAGGACCCCCAATTCTGAGTGTTGGGCCACTTAATCACTGTTGACTCAAGTAGCATCAGCGTTGGTTTTTATAAACAATATTTGTGAATTATTTATGACATAATCATCATTTATCTCTATTATGGCGAGAATGTTTAGACCACTGCGCTACTCGGGAGGCTGTAACCATCCACATCTGATGCTGTGAGTGCACACCGCTGGTCAAAGGCGAGCGATGAACTCTTTATGTTAATCGCTCATGTGAACTACAATCCAGAAGCTGTGTTTGAGCGTTTAGAAACGGCATTAATCATTGCTTGCGATGCAGCTTTCAAAACATATGGCCCTTGTCTTTTGTCTGCGAGAAAGAATCCTTCAAATAAAAAAGCTACACTTACTGTAGCAGTTTTGCACAGATCCATACAGCTGTGAGTGCCTCCATCCGGTGAAACTACACTTCCTCTACACAGAGTTACGCTTATACACAGGTGTTTGGCACATGCTAGATGGCTAGTTAGCACAGGTGGTCGCCTCTGTCGTCTGTCTGTCTTCCGTAAACAAGCGCTGTAACATGGAGATGTCGTGTGGCAACCCTAACTCTGTAAAGGTGTGTTTCAATTGAACCTTTTTTGTTTTTTTTGTAAATGATTTCTTGCTGATATGAAAGAGAAGGTCCTTATGCTTCCAAAACCGTACCGCAAGTGATGCTGCGTGTTAATGTTCAGGCCAAGCGTCGAGGCTCTTAACAAAACTCCCCCGTACAGAAGACGCCTTCGTCCAATGATTCTTAGGGGTAATGTAATGGAACTGAGAGTCGTGATCAAGGGCTAGTTTTGGGAACAGTTGTTGGTGAAACTTTACAGCATGTTTTGGAAAGTCACACGGCATAGAAGCCAGCTACAGTGTGTCCAAACTAAAAGGACACAGAGACCCAAGCCATGGATCCATTCCAGTGAGGTCATACGCTGTATCTCTAAGACCGGGGCCTCTCCCTAGAGAGTAACTCCCTTTTCATTGCTTAACATGCTTTATAATCACMGCTACCAGAGTCGTTCCACGGAAAGAGTGCCTTTTTGGTAGTGTAATTCTTTTTAAAAAACTGTTTATTTCACCTAATTAGAATATTCTGACATAAAGAGCACATGTTCCACTTCATAAAAAAAACATGTTTTCCTATCTCAAAAGGTCAAAATAAGAAAAATTWAAGTAACAGGAAAAGGGCCAATTAAAGATTCAGTCGACCGTAACAGGGTTGATGATTTGATCTTAAAYCAGACATAACTCCCCTGTGACAGGGGGAATGGAAGCATGTTGTGTACAACAGGGAGGGGCAATTGAAAGTAAGCGTAACAAAAATGTACTTGTTGGGGGGAAAAAAACGTTTCTTGCCCATCTATTTATGGGTAACAGGGTTGATGGGTTATGCTCGACTCTCAGTTTTCTACCACAAAACACCAAGAAAATTACAATTTTTTTCTTTTTGAATCAGCTCACCTTCTTTTACACYATGATTTGACTATTAGACGTTYAATGTTTTTGCTATTAAAACGAGAGTTCAGTTTACRTGACAGGGTCGACCTTAAAATGAAGGACAAACATAAATGAATCCGTTATCGTATGAAATAAACATTCATCTTCACAAATTAAATTAAAACTAGGGTTTTACAATGATGGTGAAAACTTGGGAGACATTTTGGGGTTAAGTGGGTTCAAATCTTCCACGAAGTCAGAAAAAACTTGACGTGGAACATGCCAGAATGCAGATAGTTTTTTGCATCATTTTTTTTTTGTTAATTTAAAAAATATGATGTATTGAATGTTCCATGTGGTTTATATTAAAGGTCACTTCATTAAATATAACAGGCTTTTAAAAGTCAATATTAGTTCACAATTTCAATTTCTACTATTGTTAGAACGACTCGCCAACATCCGGGAGAATGGAGCCTTATCTGGCAGATAAGGTGTTAATAATTAGCCTGCACGTGCAGCTCATGGCATGTAGCCATCTCCAGCGGCCTAAAGTCATGTTGACACTGTCTCTCTAGAAGTGACCTCTAACTCTTGTCGCTTATGCTTTTCCATTGGTAAGTATAATCACAGCTGTCAGCATCGGAGAGAATGGTCTTTATTCTGGCAGATAAGGCGTTAATTAGCCTGCATGTCAAGAAGGCAGCTCGTGGCATGTTGCCAGCTCCAGCAGCCTGGGGTCAGGTGAGGTCTAAGGACTCCTAAACAGCAGGACGACAAGAAAGAAGGGGCGAACAGTCCCGACCGCTCATGACACTTTTCCTCCTGGGCAATCTGGAGGATCCATCATTAAGCCTGCTAAAGATAAACCCAGGTTGTTGATAGCCAATCAGGGTTAAGGCCACTGGCCRCTTCCTGCTTCATGTCTCCTGCTGCAGGAGAAGAGGACTAACAGGAGCCCTGGTGGTGCAAAATAAGATTAGACCGCAGCAGTAGGAACCTCGGTAGGTCAACCACAGCTCTTGACTGTTGATCAGAACGGAGGTGTCTTCTGACTAGTCACATCCTATATACAGGGCCTTCAGAAGTAGTAAATACCCTTGACTTATTACACATTTTGTTGTGTTACAGCCTGAATTCAAAATGGATTACATATATTTTTTCTCACCAGTCTACACACACTACCCCATAATGAMAAAGCGAAAACATGTTTTTCGAATTTWAAAARAAATGGATTGAAAATGAAATACAGAAATATCTAATTTACAGAAATATTCACATCCCTGAGTCAATACTTTGTAGAAGCACCTTTGGTAGCGATTACAGTTTTGAGTCTTTCCACATCTGGATTGTACAATTATTMTTAAAAAAATTCTTAAAGCTCTGTCAAGTTGGTGGTTGAACATTGCTATACAACTATTTTCAGGTCTTGCCATAGATTTTCAAGCCGTTTTAAGTCATAATTGTAACTAGGCCACTCAGGAACATTCACTGTCTTCATGGTAAGCAACTCCAGTGTAGATTTGGCCTTGTGCTTTAGGTTATTGTCCTGMTGAAAGGTGAATTAATCTTCCAGTGTCTGATGAAAAGCAGACTGAACCAGGTTTTCCTCTAGGATTTTGCATGTGCTTAGCTCCGTTTATTTGTTATCCTGAAAAACTTAACGATTAGAAGCATACCTATAACATGATCCAGCCACCACTATGCTTGAAAATATGGAGAGTGGTACTCAGTATGTGTTGTATTGGATTTTCCCCAAACAACACTTTGTATTCAGGACAAAAAGTGAATTGCTTTGCCATATTTTTTGCAGTTTTACTTTAGTGGTTTGCAGCAAACAGGATGCATGTTTTGGAATATTTTTATTCTGTACAGGCTTCCTTCTTTTCACTCTGTCAATTTATGTTAGTATTGTGGAGTAACTACAATGTCCTATCACATACATTAAACTCTGTAACTGTTTTAAAGTCACCATTGGCCTCATGGTGAAATCCCTGAGCGATTTCCTTCCTCTCTGGCAACTGAGTTAGGAAGGAAGCCTGTATCTTTGTAGTGAATGGGTGTATTAATAACTTCACTATGCTCAAAGGGATATTCAATGTCTGTTTTTTTTTTACCCATCGACCAATAGGTGCCTTTCTTTGTGAGGCATTGGAAAACCAACCTGATCTTTGTGGTTGAATCTGTGTTTGAAATKCCCTGCTCCGACTGAGGAACTTTACAGATAATTGTATGTTGGGGTATAGAGATGAGGTAGTCATTCAAAAGTAATTTTAAACTCTATTATTGCACACAGAGTCCGTGCAATTTATTATGTGACCTTGTTAAGCAAATTGTGACTCCTGAACTTATTTAGGCTTGCAATAACAAAGGGGTTGAATACTTACTGACTCAATATAGTTCAGCTTTTCATTTTTTATTAATTTGTAAAAATGTCAACAAACAGAATTCGACTTTGCTTCCTGAGTGGCGCAGCTGTGCCACTAGAGATTCTGGGTTCGAGTCCAGGCTCTGTCGCAGCCGGCCGCGACGGGGAGACCCATGGGGCRGCGCACAATTGGCCCAGCGTCGTCCGGGTTAGGGGAGGGTTTGGCCGGCAGGGATGTCCTTGTCCCATCGCGCACTAGCGACTCCTGTGGCGGGCCGCAGTSCACGCTGACACGKTCGCCAGGTGTACGGTGTTTCCTCCGAYACATTGGTGCGGCTGGATTCCGGGTGAAGTGGGCATTGTGTCAAGAAGCAACGCGGCTTGGTTGGGTTGTGTTTTGGAGGACGCACGGCTCTCGACCTTCGCCTCTCCCGAGTCCGTACGGGAGTTGCAGCGATGAGACAAGACTGTAACTACCAATTGGATACCACGAAATTGGGGAGAGAAAGGGGTAAAAAAAATWAAACATAATTTCACTTTGACRTTATGGGGTGTTGTGTGTAGGCCAGTGACAAAAAACAATATAATCCATTTAAAGTTCTGGCTGTAACACAACAAGGTGTGAACCGTAGAGATACAGCCATGTTTATGCACCTTTCCTCCAATTGAGAGCTAATTTGACTTGATTAGTAGTGACATATGTGATAATGAAGTGCACAGGGGAACACACYCTTGTTGAGCTTTACATTGGCATTTCGCGCATTGTATTCAGACTATCCTACGTGCAGAATTTGCCTTAAAATAGGTATAATACTGGGTGACTTCATATACTTGAAAATATTTCCCCTCAGTCTGTTCTCTTTAATGAAACCTGCCCAGATGCAGGTTTCCGAGGGTTTGCAAAAAACCTGCAAGATCGTCATGAGAGTACATTGTTTTTACACTACACGGATTATTACTCAGTCACTCTCTATTGCTCTGCTCTGTGTGGTATGGAAATGCAGTTGAATCCTGTTTCTGTTGTATTGACACTGTAGGCCAGTTTCTGTGTGGGAACAAGCGCTGTGAGAAGGAGGATGGCCTGAAGAGCTGGGAGGTGAACTTTGCCTATGTGGAGCAGGGAGAGAAGAGAAACGCACTGGTCAAACTCCGTAAGAGCTCTGTTGTTTACTGGCCGTCTAAGCTAGGGCTGGGACTTTAAATCCTCGCTCCAGTATCATGTTGAAGCAAATCGCATTCGTAAAGCCAGGAGAATAACTCCCTTCTCTCATTGTGATCCCTGAGGAAACTCCGACATGCGAAATAAACTTAGTTTACTTAAAAGCAAAAGTAAATGTAGCGATATCAAGCAGTCTGTCACAATAATCATTTCCTAGGTCATATCCTCGATTCCAATTGTTTGCCGTACTGACAGAGATGGTGTTTTCTAGGACTCTGCCCAGAGTGCTCCTTCAAACTCAACTATCATCACAAGTAAGTTCAATCTCTAATTATTCCTTGTCAGTTTATCATCATCTATTGAACACGTGGGGTCTCTGGCCCCTTTTTTGTGCTGTCAAGATGTCACAGTTAATGTTTGACGATTGGCAAAATTGAAACAAATGACCTTTTTTTTTCAGGAGAAAGGAGGTGATCGCCAAGAGAAAAAGACCAAAGTCGTCTGAGGAAAATGAAGTTGAGCCACAGTCAAAGAGAGCCAAGAAAGGCTCCAAGAAACACAAAAACAAACATAAAAAGAGRCAAAAAGGCAAGACTCCACCGTTTCATATCTTTGTACAGCTATGGCTATAGGTAAACAGAAATAACAGGCCATGGTGATGACATTAAAAGTGCAGAAGGTGTTTGTACTAATGTCTTGATGGCGTGAAAGTAATTAGGATTTGCCGACTCACACCCATGAATAACTTGCAGTGAGTATACCAAACATTAGGAACACCTTCCTAATATTGAGTTTCCCCACATAACAGCCTCAATTTGTCAGGGCATCGACTCTACAAAGTGTTGAAAGCGTTCCACAGGAATGCTGGCCMATGTTGACTCCATCGCTTCCCACAGTTGTCAAGTTGGCTGGATTTCATTTGGGTGATGGACTATTCTTGATACACATGGGAAACTGTTGAGCGTGAAAAACCCAGCAACATTGCAGTTCTTGGCACAAACCGGTATGCCTGGCACCTACTACCATAACCCGTTCAAAGGCACTTATATATTTTGTCTTGCCCGTTCACCCTCAGAATGACACTTATACACAATCCATGTCTGAATCTTCTTGAGGCTTAAAAATCCTTTAACCTGTCTCCTCCCCTTCATCTACACTGATTTTAGTGGATTTAACAAGTTACATCAATATGGGATTATAGCTTTCACCTGGATTCACCTGGTCAGTTTATGTCATGGAAAGAGCAGGTGTTATTGTTTTGTACACTCTGGGCTCCTGAGTGGCGCAGCGGTCTAAGGCAAGGCATCTGTGATAGAGGCATCACTACAGACCCTGGTTCGATTCCAGGCTGTATCACAACYGGACGTGATTGGGAGTCCCATAGGCTGGCGCACAATTGGCCCAGCGTAGTCTGGGTTTGGATGGGTGTAGGCCGTCATTGTAAATAAGAATTTGTTCTTAACTGACTTGCATAGTTAAATAAAGGTTCAAAATAAATTAAAAATAGGCCTACTACAGTGTTGAGATATTAGGGCAATTTCACGTGAACAGTGACACTGAGACTCAGATTTTTCACTTTTAAAATGCGTGTCAAACAAAAACCAATGATTGCAAAGTTAAACAAACCATACAACTTTATGCACAAGGGCTACTTTTTTWAAATGTCCACTGAAAACCTTACAAAAACACATTTACTTGAAGAATTGTGCAGATGCAAAAACAGAATGATGGTTTGTGCTGTTTGTACCATCATTCTGTTACCAAAGTTTTCATCTGCGCTATTCTTGAAGTGCATTTTGTTTTTGTGAAGTTTTCTGTGGAAATTGTGAAAAGTAGCCCTTATACACAGAGTTGTATGGTTTGTTTAACTTTGCAATCATTGGTTTTTGTTTGATATTTTAAAGTGAAAAATCAGACTGTTACTCTTACTGTGGAATTGTTCATTACATAATAGCTGAGATATTACATAATAGCTGAGATATTACATAATAGCTGGCTGAACACTTTTAGCTTATTAATGACCCTTCAACGGTCATGTTGCTTTTTTTTTTTGTTACTCAATGTCAACTGCGCATAGTTGGCTGTCCAAGTTAAACTGACTGATCCCTTCCTGTGTTCCTCTCTCCCCTTGCAGACCACTCCTCCCCCAGTAACTCTGAGGACGACTCCCAAGAGTCAGACAAAGGTACCGTTCCTTCTCACTCTCCACCTCCCTACCAAGTCAARCAGTTTATTATCTTACACCTTCAGAGCAAGCAGAACAGACTGGCCCTAGTGTCCACATCCATTACAGGTGCCTTTAAATACCTTTTAAAACATGTGTGCAAGCTTGGCCCTTAAGCCTCAGGGGAGTCTTCCCTGCAAAGTCCGACAACGGTCATGCTATTATTGCGGCTTCGGTCCGTTCACACTGTCAGCTGCACTTGAAGTATGGGCCTGCTTACCCTTGGTTGTTGGTTTAACATAAATAAAAGCAGTCGTTGCACACGAAGGCCAAACTCTAAAGCCACGGTGCAGACCAAGGGCCATCTACTCTTATAAGTTTAAGTCGGGACTTGACTCTTCAGACCCTCTTCAAACCTTAAGCGCTGTACCTATTTTTTCATGTGCT
The DNA here is from genome assembly GCF_002910315.2 of Salvelinus sp. IW2-2015. Taxonomy (NCBI): domain Eukaryota; kingdom Metazoa; phylum Chordata; class Actinopteri; order Salmoniformes; family Salmonidae; genus Salvelinus; species Salvelinus sp. IW2-2015. The sequence goes on along the minus strand of NC_036848.1, from coordinate 32,743,885 downwards.
GCAGCAATCCCTCAGTTGAAGCTTGTTACACGTGTTTGTTTATGAAAGCATTATGATTGAATGTAGTACATGAAAATCTCTTGATGAATAAAAATGTTCTGATTTGTATGGTCTCCTTCCTGCCCTGTAGCAGAGGGAGAACACAGTGAGGAGCCAGATAGCCTGTCGGAGGCAGACCACTGGAAAGGCCCAGCCCCCACCATGGAGGAGAAGTCCAGGTGAGCTTAGTACTCTCACATTAGCTCACCTTTACAATGTCCTGTTAGGCCTTTGGCCACTAATACCAGCCATTTAAAGTCTGACGTGACTATTTTCTGTCTTCCAGTGAGGAGAAGTTTGACGAGTACTTTGAGGACATGTTTCTTTGACCACCCTGGCCTTGGATTTCTGCCAGCAAGAGTCTACRTGTCCAGACATTGATGTAATTGATTTGGTGTTCGAAGTTGTCCTCGTTGAATATTTTAGTTTATCTGAAGCTAAATAAAATCTCTTTTTTTTATAACTGAAATAAAGACTACAATATGCATAGAGTGCCATGTAAAACCACGAAGAACTCCCAAGAAAGATCAATATCCGAAGAGAACTAGAGGAAGCAAAACATTCAACCATGGTAGTAGAGAGACCAAATAAAAGCCAATGCATTGGAAAGTGCATGTATTAACACATCGTTAATGTTCTTTCTGTAGGGTTATAGTTAACCAATGTTCTGTCTGTAGGGTTATAGATGTCCAAACCATATGAACCAATGTTCGATGGTGTAGCGCCACGATTAGGAAGCTGTGAATTATGCCTGGAGTGGCTCGTGTGTTCTTTTCGTCAGGAAGTTCAGTTGCGTGCCCCTTGCCCGGGGATTAGACACAACGGCTTTAATCTTCAGTAATTACCTTTCGTTCTAAAGGAGTCCACAGATACACTGAGTCAACGCATGATAACTGTTCATGCAGGTTAAAGAGGAAGTCAACCATAGTACCTATTCTACTTTGATCGGTGTTTCTCTGTGCTAATAAATATGCCCTACTACCCAATCAAAGCGTTTGGATCTCATATTACAATACTGTAGGCCTATGTTGTCACAGAAATAAGATTGCTTTGATTGAATAACATTTTGCTCTGAATTGTCCTTGATTGAAAAATGTACACTGTCTTACATACTATATGTGTCGTATAGTTAATGCAAAATACTGTAAAAAAAAAAAAAAAAAAGTTCTCTATAACAGCTGTATATGATGACACGGGATGATAAGGATCAGGAAACACCTCATGCAGACATCGCTCAAGGTGCTTACTCAAATTGCGTCAAAGTGCATTGGTCTTGACAGCAACGCAATTGGCTGATCTTTTCCCAGGGCTAATCCAGCTTTATAGGGTAATCTCCATGCACGATACAGGAGTCATGAGGACTGTCTACCCCAAAGTGTTTCAAGTTAGTCTACTGTATATCAATRTGCTATTCCATTTCAAGGGTAGTGGGTAAAATTGTTAAATTCAGTGGGCAAGTTTAAAGAATGTGACAAGAATCCCACAGACTTTGATGAATGCCTTTATTTTGTTAACATGTTACATCTTATGACACGTACATACAGTAGAATTCATTTCATCAGACATCATTTCATCAGACATCTGACAAATGTCAAATTCTAATCTCTCAATGATAACGCAATAGAATTAGTAGATATACATTTTGTGTCCTTTAAACGTACGCGCAGAATAGATTGTCACTTTCCCACACTGCTTCTCATACTGTTCGCCTTATCCCATTGTGGAGCCCAAATCCAAGCAGCCTGCCCTGCCTATCACCTCTAGGAACAGAAATTCAGAGAATCCATTTAAGATGTAGAGTGGCTGTCAAAGCCACCCTCATTGGATTACWGCTCTTGATTGATTTTCCATTGATTTAGTGAGGGCACGTTGCATAAACAAGGAAGTCAAACTTTGCCTGCCCTGTGTTTCCTGCTTAGGGCTACTCATGGATGTCTCCACAGATGTCTTGGCCACCTGTTACAGTAGGTCAAAAGGAGATTGCTTGGCAGGATTTCTAAAGGAGTTTTTCTTTATGTAAATCCTGTTGCAATTCAGTTGGCTTCATCAATTCACTTTCTCATTGTTGCTTAAGTTCATTTTACACCGGTCCTCAAATAAGCCTCAAATGGTCAAACAAAGAGAAGAGGAACTTTGGCCTGACTGAGGCCACATTGCAGGCTTGTCCCCATCAAACAAACATGGTGCCTTTCACACAGAGTAGATATAAGACTTCGGTAGCCTGCTTTATCTACAGTAAGTAGGGTATTTAAAGTTTCAAGCTGTGCAGATCTCGAAAGCCGACTGACAAGTAAACTCAATCCCATCAAATCATCTTATGGTCGGGTACCTGAAGATATTTACGACGCCGATGGAGTCTTTCCAAGGATTGCCTCCTAATAGCAAGCAAAACAATTTGGGGGGGGATTGTAGGTTTCATTTTCACATATTTTACATTTATGTGATGAACTACATTTCTTTGGAGCATAAACATACATGATACAGTAGCATAATCTCCATTTTTTTTAAGGTTATTGAATTGTAATTTATGATACACAAATATATTATCGGCATATATATTACATTTTCAAGTTATTGGGGAAATGTGCAGTTTAAAATTGAACACAATGGATACCTGATGCTCAAATGTGACTTCGCACCATATCAGTCCATACAATCTAAAGACTTAGGCTTTGGACTGACTCACCTCCACTCTTAAAATACATGAAGTAGAAAATCYCTGACAATCAAAAAAATATATACTTTGCATATTAACATGAATGTAACCTCACAAGGCTCAGGAGTGTGTACACTTTGAGCATTGCTATTATATTAGCCCTCGGTAAAGTCAATTGTCATTTRCTAAAACAAGTTAAAAGTTTGAGTTTTGGGAAGAGGCTTGTGCTCTTACAGTAAATCATTCTAAATGAACAGTGACTTTCAACAGAATTTGTTTGTGTTATTTCATACTCATATTTGTTCTTAAAATTCCTGAAATGAGTTTTCCTGTTCTAATAAAACAGCTCAGTTATAAAAGTTTGTCCACTGAACTGTCCCCCTAATATCTTTATGGATCATCAGAGTATGGATAAACATGTACAGGTAGATATTTCCCAAAGCAGAATACATGTCTAAATAAATTAAATACATTATATGCCATTTGACAGATGTTAAGATGTAATGTTTGTTTCATTACTTGGATTATGTTAGTTGTCGATAAAGTCGTACCTATAGTTATCTGTGAAAGATGAGCTCTACTTTAAGTGCGCTGTCAAGATATGGTAATGCGTCAGCTGCTGGTACATCTGTGATGAGTGTGTTGATCCATCAGGATTGGCTTATCAAGTCCTGAGAATGAGGGGAAGTGATTAAGTCAGTCCACACAGGGACACATCTTCACACGGTCTCCCCACTGACTGCTTGCTGCGCCCAGGGATCCTCTGCCACACGGCCAGGACTGGGGCACAATCCAGGAGGTTAGGCGATGGTGCAGGTCTTGGACTTTCCAACCTCTGCTGCCTCCTCTACTGCTCAAACAGAAAGCAAGCAGCAACAACATACATAGCAAGACAAATCAAATGTTTAGATTGATTTGAGTTCATAGCAAGACAGCAAGCAGCAAGATAAAGAGTAAGAAGGTGGTCTTAGTTTGTTGATAAAAACCAAGGTAACCTCAGGGGCGGACTGGCCATCTGGCATTTTGGGCAAATGCCAGATGGGCTGGTCCATTTTCAGCCCTGTCTGACATGTTTAGCCCAGGCCTGTCTAAAAACAATGGTCCGGTGGCCTGCTGTGCCACTGGTGGCTTGGCATCTGTGTGCATGGACAAGCCTTAGGCACTGTGTCTAAAAGAATGGTAGGCTATTTACCATTGTTGCTATTTCTTGGGAGATTGTACAATAGTATATCTTGCAGGGTTGGGTCCATTCTGCAAATAGCCCTTTAATTCTAATTCAATTGTTGAATTTGAATTGGCCACAATAGAATATAATGTATATCAAAGTGGCAATCAGCACTTGAAACAATAGCAAAGCGTACACCCTGCCCCTGTTATGGTAAAAAGCTGAGGGATGGGCCTGGAGAAATGTTACCACTCTGAAATTCATTAACAGAGCTATGGATGCAAGGACTGACCATCTATGATATCACAAATATACTTTTAACCATGTTTTGAGGCGATGCAGTGTTTGTTACATTTACTTTGTTTACAGACATTGGAGTAAAGCAAGCTTATATTTTGGTTTCGGACAGTTGAACTAAGCTCATAAGGCATTTATAAGTTATATTCTTCAAGAATATAAATGTATAAGTCCACAAATGGTTGTAGCAACTGCACATTTAATTCAATAAAAATGTTATGGTTAATGTCTTCTATACGTCACTATATCACTTTATTAAGCACCCATTGGGTGATTAAAAAAGTACTATACCACATGATCAAAAGTAGGTGGACACCTGCTCTTCGAACATYTCATTCCAAAATCATGGTCATTAATATGGAGCTGGTCCCCCCGTTGCTGCTATAACAGCTTCCACTCTTCTGGGAAGGCTTTCCACTAGATGTTGGAACATTGCTGCTGAGACTTGCTTCTATTCAGCCACAAGAGCATTAGTGAGGTCGGCACTGATTTTGGGGCGATTAGGCCTGGCTCGCAGTCGGCATACCAATTCATCCCAAAGGTGTTCGATGGGGTTGAGGTCAGKGCTCTGTGCAGGCCAGTCAAGTTCTTCCACACCGATCTCGACAAACCATTTCTGTATGGACTTTGCTTTGTGCACTGGGGCATTGTCATGCTGAAACAGGAAAGGGCCTTCCCCAAACTGTTGCCACAAAGTTGGAAGCACAGAATTGTCTAGAATGTATGCTGTCGCGTTAAGATTTCCCTTCACTGGAACTAAGGGGCCCGAACCCTTAAAAACAGCCCCAGACCATTATTCCTCCTCCATCAAACTTTACTGTTGGCAGTGTGCATTTGGGCARGTAGCATTCTCCTGGCATCCACCAAAGCCAGATTYGTCCGTCGGACTGCCAGATGGTGAAGCTTGATTCATCACCCCAGAGACCGCGTTTCCACTGCTCCAGTCCAATGGCGACGAGCTTTACACCACTCCAGCCAACAGCTTGGCATTGTGATCGTAGGCATGTGTGTGGCTGCTATGCCATGGAAACGCATTTCATAAAGCTCCCGGCGAACAGTTCTTGTGTTGAAGTTGCTTCCAGAGGCAGTATGGAACTGAGGACAGACGATTTTTACATGCTCCACGCTTCAGCACTCGGCGATCCCGTTCTGTGAGCTTGTGTGGCCTACCACTTTGCGCCTGAGCCATTGCTGCTTCTAGACGTTTCCACTTCACAATAACAGCACTTACAGTTGACCTCGGCAGCTCTAGCAAGGCCATAAATTTGACGAACTGACTTGTAGGAAATGTGGTATCCTATGACGGCGATTCGATCCAGTAACTTTTCAGTTACTGGATCGAATCGCTAAGCTGACAATGTCAAAATATGTTGTTCTGCCCATGAACCCGGCAGTTAACCCACTGTTTCCTGGTAGGCCGTCATTGTAAATAGGAATTTGTTTTTATTAACTGACTTGCCTACTAAAATAAAAAAAATGGGCAAGATAAAGATTTAAGGGGTAGTAGGTGTCAGGTGCACTGTTTTGAGTGTGTCAAGAACTGCAACTCTGCTGGGTTTTTCATACTCAACAGTTTCCCGTGTGTATCAAGAATGGTCCCCCACCCAATGGACATCCAGCCAACATGACACAACTGTGGGAAGCATTGGAGTCAACGTGGGCCAGCATCCCTGTGGAACGCTTTCGACACCTTGTAGAGTGCATGCCCCGATGAATTGAGGCTGTTCTTAGGGCAAATGGGGTTGCAACTCAATATTAGGAAGGTGTTCCTAATATTTTGTGTACACTCTTGTTAAATTCAAATCAAAATAGAATTTCAATTCATGGGTTGAATTGACTTTCATTCAAAATTCACTCCAACCCTGATTTCTTGGCTGAGTTCTGACTGTATTTCAAATGTTACCTGCTGGTGCTTCAAGCTTCTTTTTCTCTTCTTCAATGGCCGCCATCTTGGCGGCGTGAATGTCGGCCAGCTCTTTCCAGTTCTTTAGGTTGTTGTTCAGCCCATCAAACATTGGGGTGATCTCTACGTGGAACCTCGAGAATTCCTGCACACAAGTAGGCCCCATTATTGCAAGCATTCTCGTGCCCGGGACAGTCACTCAACCTGACATATTCCTCACGGTGCAAACATTCCTGCTGTGGAGTTCAGCGGATGCAAACTTGGAGATGGATAGGCCTACTGGTCACTCATGGTGGTCTAAACTGGATGACTTCCTCACTTAGATGACATTGATGGTTCACAGAGAAATTGATCTCATCTATTTTTCAAAGTTTGATTCCGTTTCCAAAAACAATTGATAGAACATTATACCTAATGACAAATAACACAAGCTGAATTCTTTCTAAATCAACTGATTCCAATGAATTAAGACACAAAACAGGGTTTGGTTGAGCTTCAACCAGCCAGGCAGTTACCTTGTATACGAACGCACACACAAACTGAATGAAACCGCACTGCATCTTGGGTAACTCCGCTGCACAGTTTCTGTCCATCATGGGCTGAGGATCAATGAAATGAAATGGGAAAGATCAACTCAAACAGAGAACTAACAAAAATGTGTGATTACTCTATAAACATACAGTATATTGTAAAGAAACAGCGGGTTTTTTCACAAACTCACAATGGGTTGCTGATCGAGAACGGTCCTTTCCAAGTCACCTTGCTCCCAGAACTCAGCTGCGACCATTAGAGCCACCTAGGAGGAAGATAATTCATAGAAAAGATTGTATCAGTACTAATTTAAACATCAGAGCATCCTGTGGTCTATATTGTCTTGAGGGAATTGGGATATATATWTTTTCTTTGCTGTGTTGTTTTGTTTCATGACATGGTGGACAGATATAGTATCCACCTTGCTCTGGACCTCCCATGGTTTGGTGATGGCAGACAAGTCACAACCTGTCATCATCATGGCCCTGATACGCAAGAAGGGACAGTATTGTTATATTAATTCATATTATGTAAGAAACCGAGAACTGCGACAATGTGCACAACTGCCTCAAGTGTAGCAAATCCCCGAGATGGAGGAAAGAAGAACATTCCTACTCACATGATAATTTCCTTCCTGATGGCGTTGTTGGAAATATGCTCGATTTTGTCCTTCTCGGTTTCCATTGGCTCAGTGGCGTTCACAATATTCTGGAACATTGTTCTTTTTCTGGGGGCCAGACCAACAGTCAAGTTAGAACATTGCACACATGACAAGTGATACTGATTCAGTATGTTTAAAAGCAGCTGTATCAGAGACCATAACAATTGTAAAAACCCACTTGAAGTACAACGCCAGATCAGTGGCAATGATGCAGACGTCAAACAAGTGCTGTACAGTCTCAAACTGCCGCTTCTGGAGATTCACAAAAATGTTCAGGCTCTAAAGGGGGAGTAGAGAAAAAAGGTAAGAATTCAACTCCCACAATTACCTTGTATGCAAACGCTGGCCAAAAGTAGTGCACTATGTAGGGGTAGCGGGTAGCATAGCTTTGCCATGCTTGCTTTGCTCTGACTTCCCTTATTTTGCTCTGCTCTGCCTTGCATGCTACCTCAGGGAGTGACGCCCCTGCCCCACGCGAATCTCGGGCTCAGCTGGCTCCGGCTGACAGCACCCGGTTAGGGCCCCCACCCAGGGTTACAGGAAAATATAGGGTAGACTGGGCTCTCAAACCCTGGTGTGCAGCCAGTCTAGGAGATGGACAACTCCAATTACAAAACCAAACGTCCTCAACGGCTGACAAGGTGGATACAGGAGTCCTATCTCCCAAACGTCTTGACAAGGCGGATACAGGAGTCCTATCTCCCAAACGTCTGACAAGGTGGATACAGGAGTCCTATCTCCCAAACGTCTGACAAGGTGGATACAGGAGTCCTATCTCCCAAACGTCTGGAAAGGTGGATGAAGGCGGCAACTGATAACTGGCAAAATTGTATGCACTCACTACTGTAAGTCGCTCTGGATAAGAGCGTTTGCTAAATTACTCAAAYGTAATAGGGAACAGGGTGCCATTTTGGCCACAGACGTAACAGGAGTCGGGGTCTCAAACCTCCTCAGCCATGAGCGTCTTGCTATATTCCAGATGGTGCCTCTCCATGATGGAGGATCCGTGCAGTTTGGCTAAAGGCGATCCACTCCTGCAGGTCAGAGAGAGGGGTAACACAATCGTTAGACCCCGAACAACACCTTCCAAACCAAGAACAGACAACTAAACAGTGATTATTTAGGGAGTGGTTTGAGTGCTCATAGGTAAACAGAGGGGGCCTTACTTTGTCTGGTATAAGTTGTTGGTCCCCCTGTGGTCAATATCGTGGCAGAATGCAGCAGCCACCATGGCAAAGGCATCCAGGTCAGAGTAATATTTCCTCAGCCTGCCAGTCTGTGAAGCAAAAGGGTGGGCTGATTCATTATCAAACAACACGGGAGGGGTGGGGTGATCCACTATCGAACAAAATGGATGTGTCAGGTGATAGATCCATTATCATTAGTGGGCAGCATCAATGTTTCTCTAAATAAATAGGAAGTTTGAACTACTCTTCTATCGGTGATTTAATGCCCAGTTATTCTGCACAATCTACACTTAGCCATGTACAGTGCTGTGAAAAAGTATTTGCCCCCTTTCTAATTTTCTCTACTTTTGATATTTTTGATAGTGAATGTTAACAGATCTTCAACCAAAACGTAATATTAGATAAARGGAACCCGAGTGAACAAATAACACAACAATTACATATTTATTTCAGAAACAAAGTTATGCAACACCCAATGCCCCTGTGGGAAAAAGTAATTGCCCCCTTACACTGGTTGTGCCACCTTTAGCTGCAATGACTCCAACCAAAGGCATAGTGGTGCCCATGTCGTCCAAAAAGTGATATTTTTGACTCATCTGTCCATAGAACAACCTTTCAAGAGTCTTGAAAGAGTCTTGCTGTCTCTGCCTGGCCGGTTCCCCTCTCTCCACTGGGATTCTCTGCCTCTAACCCTATTACAGGGGCTGAGTCACTGGCTTACTGGTGCTCTTTCATGCCGTCCCTAGGARGGGTGCGTCACTTGAGTGGGTTGAGTTACTGACGTGATCTTCCTGTCTGGGTTGGCGCCCCCCTTGGTTTGTGCTGTGGTGGAGATCTTTGTGGGCTATACTCGGCCTTGTCTCAGGATTGTAAGTTGGTGGTTGAAGATATCCCTCTAGTGGTGTGGGGGCTGTGCTTTGGCAAAGTGGGTGGGGTTATATCCTTCCTGTTTGGCCCTGTCCGGGGGTATCATCGGATGGGGCCACAGTGTCTCCTGACCCCTCCTGTCTCAGCCTCCAGTATTTATGCTGCAGTAGTTTATGTGTCGGGGGGCTAGGGTCAGTTGGTTATATCTGGAGTACTTCTCCTGTCTTATCCAGTGTCCTGTGTGAATTTAAGTATGCTCTCTCTAATTCTCTCCTTCTCTCTTWCTTTCTCTCTCTCGGAGAACCTGAGCCCTAGGACCATACGTCAGGACTACCGGGCATGATGACTCCTTGCTGTCCCCAGTCCACCTGGCCTTGCTGCTGTTCCAGTTTCAACTGTTCTGCCTGCGGTTATGGAACCCCTACCTGTCCCAGACCTGCTGCTTTCAACTCTTAATGATCGGCTATGAAAAGCCAACTGACATTTATTCCTGATTATTATTTGACCATGCTTGTCATTTATGAACATTTTGAAAATCTTGGCTCTCTCTAATTCTCTCCTTCTCTCTTTCTTTCTCTCTCTCGGAGAACCTGAGCCCTAGGACCATACGTCAGGACTACCGGGCATGATGACTCCTTGCTGTCCCCAGTCCATCTGGCCTTGCTGCTGTTCCAGTTATAATCTCCACCCGGCACAGCCAGAAGAGGACTGGCCACCTCTCATAGCCTGGTTCCTCTCTAGGTTTCTTCCTAGGTTTTGGCCTTTCTAGGGAGTTTTTCCTAGCCACCGTGCTTCTACACCTGCATTGCTTGCTGTTTGGGGTTTTAGGCTGGGTTTCTGTACAGCACTTCGAGATATTAGCTGATGTACGAAGGGCTATATAAAATAAACTTGATTTGATTTGATCTTGATGATCATCCCAGGTGCTTCCAGGTGCTTTTTGACAAACTTGAGTCAACGTTTTGGACGAGATGGGTCCCATTACGTCTGGCGAAAACCAAACACTGCATTCCACAGTAAGAACCTTATACCAACGGTCAAGCATGGTGGTGGTAGTGTGATGGTTTGGGGATGCTTTGCTGCCTCAGGACCTGGATGACTTGCCTTAATAGAAGGAACCATGAATTCTGCTCTGTGTCAGAGAATTCGACAGGAGAATGTCAGGCCATCTGTCTGTGAGCTGAAGCTGAAGAGCAGCTGGGTCATACAGCAAGACAATGATCCAAAACACACAATCAAGTCCACATGAAAATGGTTAAAAAGTAACAAATGTGAAGTTTTGCAATGGCCTAGTGAAAGTCCAGACCTAATCCCAATTGAGATGTTGTGGCAGGACTTGAAACGAGCAGTTCATGCTTGAAAACCCACAAACGTCGCTGAGTTAAAGCAGTTCTGCATGGAAGAGTGGGTCAAAATTCCTCCACAGCGATGTGAGAGACTGATCAACAACCACCAGATGCATTTGGTTGCAGTCATTGCAGCTAAAGATGGCACAAACAGTTATTGAGTGTAAGGGGGCAATAATTTTTTTCACACAGGGGAATTGGGTTAAAAAAATGTAAAATCAAACTTTTTTTGTAAACTCAGGTTCCCTTTATTTAATATTACATTTTGGTTGAAGATCTGATAACAGTATCAAAAATATGAAAAAATTGAGAAAATCAGAAAGGGGGAAAATAATTGTTCATGGCACTGTAGGTATCAGGTGATATGATTGGTACTGAAGGAGCAGAGGACTCACCTGTAGAAGACAGAACATGGTCTGGCCCACATTGAAGCCGTGTCTCCAGTTGTGGTAGGTGATGTCACGGTAACCTTTCCGGACAGTGTACATCCATCGGGTCAGGGTCTGGTTGTACATGTGGAGAGGAAACAATTAGACATGACTTTACTAATGATCTATATCAGTGGTTCCCAACCTTTTTCAGTTACTGTACCACCAACAGAMTTTTTTCTCTGCCCRGAGTACCTTTGAAGTACCCCCTCATGTGCATTTTACCAGTAGGCCTATGGTCTCATGAGTCTTCACAAGTATCCCATGTGGATGGTCCTAGTGCCCCTGGTTGGGAACCACTGCTCTATATGACCAAACCAGTAGGACATGCCCTTGTATTTGGAAAACATTAGGCTCAACAAAATAAATTAGATACCGAAAAGGCAAAAGCTTTGTTAATATATTGAGTCATGTACAGTACATACATTGCATGCATTCTGGGGACATGTAATGTATAATGCTGAGGTTACAACAAAAATAAAGACATCTAAATGAACATGATTGTTTTACTAGCCAGGGGCTTCATGACTGACCTCTGCGGGCACTTTGAACTTCTCCACCACGTTCAGCTCAAAGAAGCAGCGAATTCCACACATGATGAGGCCGTGCTCTGTCACAGGGAAGTCGCTGAAGGAGAACAGCAGCAGGTCGACATCTATGGCCACAGGGCAGTTTGATCTCTACAGAAGGGCAAAAATAATAACCATATATTTATTGATTGATCATTCAAACACCACTCTGGGCCACATTATCATTGTGTCTCTACCCACTTTCACTGACAGTCTTATACGTGGTCTTACCAAGAGTTTGTACATCTCCTTCTGATCACAGTCCTCTGGGTCGGCATCAAACTTCTCCTTTGTGTTCTGTGGAAAGAGAAAAGAGTCAAATAAAAAAACATGAGCTGGCGCACACCCAGAGAAAGGTACTGACTAACGGCGGATAAACAATAAGCTATAAAAAATAAAGAGAGTCGCACACTAATTATATTTATTTTTATAGCTGAAAGAGAAAAGASTATCAAAGGTTTGTCCCATGAGGCTAGTTTCCTCTGTGAATCTCCRCTGTCTATAAGGTCTACGGTCTAACATGTCTCAGGTCTCACCAGGATACTCTGCATTTCAGTGTTGGTGCATCTGCTCTGACACATGAGCATCTCCTGGGCGATGTCCTTTCTCCACTCCATCCTGTTCAGTCTGTCGTACGTGTCGCAGTTGAGCACTGACCATCCCAGGAACTGAGTGAGGGCCTGGAACAATGCAGACAGGTATTTACCACCTCTTGCATTCACATGTAACCCATGACAGGATGTATGAGTGGTTGATATGACTGATGTCTATGCACTCACCTCAGTGATCTGTTCGTCGTGCTCATCGAATGGTTTCCCATCTTTCCTGTTGAAGAAAGTGGCAATACCCACRATTTCTTCCTTTTTGTTGACGATGGGAAGGGACAAGACGTTCTTGATGACGAAACCTGACTCATCCACAGCCTCTTTCTGAAAGACAAAACGGCATGAAGTCGATTAGTAAACACTTTGAGAATTATCCCTAGAATATTGCATTTTAGCAATACAACACCAATCTGAGGGCTGGTGGTCCTCTTCAAATAGCACGTGTTGCTGAGGACTCGATATATTGTAACACCAAGGTCATCCTATACTTAATACCATCCATCCAATTGGGGCCCAGACTCCTCACCTGGAAGGTGAAGTAGTCATCAGCGGCAACATTCATCATGTTACAAATCTGCAGGGGAAGAAGAAGACATATTTCAGTAAAATCCCTGTCTACAGTAGGCCCTACATGCTTGTGGATAGTATATTGTCTGTGGTTACTGTATGGACTACATGCACTCTTTCACATCAACTTACAAAGCCGTTCTCAGAAACATAGGTGGGGAGTCCACTGACCAGGGCCCAGTGGTCAATAGGAGGTCCCCTGCATGGAACAGAGGGAGGGAGTAAGAGAGTGAGTGATAGGTTTTGGTACTTTGAGACTTTTTTTTTGTTCATTCAGAGAGCATAATAATAATAATAATTAATGATTTCTACCAAGAAGCTACTGGTATTTACGGTATGACTTTGATTTCCTCTTTGGGTCCTTCTAAGAGATAGTCAATAATCTTGTAGAAGATGACTTCCTGCAGACGCACAGAACAACATTCACCGGCTCTGATTGTGCCATAGACAAGGCAGTAGAGGAAAGAGCAGAATGCTTGGCGAAAATCATATCAAAGGAAAATTGATGTTTACCCTTCCGTCGGGGGTCTTTGGTCCGCTGTATGGCGGTACGTCTCCCAGCTTCACTGGCCACTCATCGTAGAACTCCTGTATGAAGCGAGGGAAGACAGCAGTCAGGACTTCAGTGKATCCATTTAGCAACCACAGAGGGGGCAGATCCAAAATGGCACCCATATCAAGCCAGTGACAAAACAGCAATATGCYTCAGCATATTATACACTAGTAACAAACCTTCTCTTTGGTCATGTCCAAGAGGCCCACGGAGTATCTTTCACAATTGAGGTAGATTCTCACAGTGTACAGAGCTTTGTGAAACTGTCTCTCAATGTCTGTCAACTCTTCAAACACTTTGCTGGCAGACCACAGAAGTACCTAGTGAAACAAATGGAGAAAAATGGATWTTCGTTTTTTTTAGGGAAACTGTTATAATGGAATAACATGGCTTTACAGGAAACTTTAAATTATATTTTATCTTATCATCTTATTCTTGTGTCAGACACTAATAGAAAATTACCTTGGTGAACTGTGTCTTTGTATTCAAGGGCCAGCATGATTGACACAGTTGACGGACAGCTCATGTTGAATGATGGGGTTCACTGGGTTCTTACCTGACTCCTCCTGGATTCCACGTTGAACATGTATGCAGTGTGATGCTGCAGGGCAATGACGTGTGCAAAGACCATGTACTTGTTCCAGAGCTGAAAACCAAATCAATCATCAGTACAGCAGACAGGCATTCATCTGATGTGACGTCCAGACTACTGATGTCATACATCCCTCACACCGTGCTAACATTGAATATGCAGTATCGCCACCTCTCATGATCTAGAGAACCCCTAATAGTTTTGTGGCAGTATCTTTGTGGCTTTTAAACAGTTGAATTATATGGCAAAACAATTATTTCCGCCTAAATAGACATACCAAAACGTAATTATTTTTCATGAGTTGGTCATAAACAACAACTGGTAATGCTGYATAGTTTTATAAAGGTTTGGAACTCACCTTTCTAGTAAAAAAAGTTATTAATTGCTGTGGTGTACTAGCTTTTTAGGACACAAGCTCAAGTACGTAGTACAAATACGATGAAAATATGAAAAATCATACAGTATATGATTTTCTTCCTATTTAGAAAACATGGGGCATTAGGGCTTGAAATGACTGAAATGCTTTCTAAATATAGCAACACTCACATTATAAATGACTTAATATAAGATTTCACGTTTCTTATAACTGTAAAATAAATATGATCATAATTAGTGACAGTTAAGGGATTACTATTTTCCAGAAAATTGATCAAGTTTCTATACCAGGAATAATTCAATAATAATTTGATAATGGCGCCGATGGAGATGGGATCGTAAAACGGCGGCCGTAACTCTAAGATTGAATCGTACTACACCGGCTCTGACGCTCGTCGGATGTGGCAGGGCTTRCAAACTATTACAGACTACGAGCTGCCCAGTGACACAAACCTACCAGAAGAGCTAAATTACTTATACGSTCGCTTCGAGGCAAGTAACACTGAAACATGCATGAGAGCACCAGCTGTTTCCGGATKACTATGTGATCACACTCTCCGTAGCCGATGTGAGTAAGACCTTTAAACAGGTCAACATTCACAAGGCCGCAGGGCCAGAYGGATTACCAGGACATGTACTCCGAGCATGCGCTGACCAACAGTGTCTTCACTGACAATTTCAACCTGTCCCTGACTGAGTCTATAATACCAACATGTTTCAAGCAGACCACCATAGTCCCTGTGTCCAAGAACACTAAGGTAACCTGCCTAAATGATTACCGACCCGTAGTACTCACATCTGTAGCCATGAAGTGCTTTGAAAGGCTGGTAAAGGCTCATATCAACACCATCATCCCAGAAACCCTAGACCCACTCCAATTTGCATACCGCCCCAACAGATCCACAGATGATGCAATCTCTATTGCACTCAACACTGCCCATTCCCACCTGGACAAAAGGAACACCTATGTGATAATGCTATTCATTGACTACAGCTCAGCATTCAACACCATTGTGCCCTCACATAGCTCATCACTAAGCTAAGGACCCTGGGACTAAAAACCTCCCTCTGCAACTGGATCCTGGACTTCCTGACGGGCCGCCCCCAGATGGTAAGGGTAGGGAACAACACATTAGCCACGCTGATCCTCAACACGGGGGCCCCTCAGGGGTGCATGCTCAGTCCCCTCCTGTACTCCCTGTTCACTCATGACTGCTTGGCCAGGCACGACTCCAACACCATCATCAAGTTTGCCGATGACACAGCAGTGTTAGGCCTGATCACCGACAACAATGAGTCTATAGGGAGGAGGTCATAGACCTGGCCGTGTGGTGCCAGGACAACAACCTCTCCCTCAACGTAATCAAGACAAAGAAAAAGGAGGACCGAGCACGCCCCCATTCTCATCGACGGGGCTGTAGTGGAGCAGGTTGAGAGCCTCAAGTTCCTTGGCGTCCACATCACCAACAAACTAACAGGTCCAAGCACACCCAGACAGTCGTGAAGAGGGCACAACAAAACCTATTCCCCCTCAGGAGACTGAAAAGATTTGGCATGGGTCTTCAGATCCTCAAAAGGTCTACAGCTGCACCATCGAGAGCATCCTGACTTATTTACATAAACAATGGAATTATTGATATCAAAAATGTGTTCTCCATTGATTCCTATGGGAATTATCGATACAACCATTCTTATAGGATTGTAGGATCTTGTCACCCCAATCAGAATCCTACTAGAACATATTTTCTTAATTGAACCCATTAAATGATAGTTTGTTGTCATTTGTTCCAGTACTAAAAAACAACTGTTTTATATTAATTTCAGTTTTATTCACCACCACAATATGGGAGGTATTCAAGGCTGCAAGTTCATTTACAGTCTGACCACCAATACAGTACACCTTTTTTGAGTTATTTGATATGATGCTTATTCATGCAACTTCTTGTCTTTGAATTAGACATTACAAATATGACATACAATACTATAGACAAAGTTACAATAACACAAGATGTTTGGGGGGGGGGGGGGGTCCCTTAGAATGTACAGAATCTTTACATTCCTTATATGCAAAAAAAGTAGAAGGAAAATAAATGTTTAGGTACAGTAGCACAAAGATAAGCATTTAGTTCATTTATATACAGTTGAAGTTGGAAGTTTACATACACCTTAGCCAAATACATTTAAACTCAGTTTCACAATTCCTGACATTTAATTCTAGTAAAAATTCCCTGTCTTAGGTCAGTTAGGATCACCACTTTATTTTAAGAAATGTGAAATAAAGAATAATAGTCAGAATAATAGTAAGAGAGAATGATTTATTTCAGCTTTTATTTATTTCATCACATTCCCAGTGGGTCAGAAGTTTACATACACTCAATTAGTATTTGGTAGCATTGCCTTTAAATTGTTTAACTTGGGTCAAACGTTTCGGGTAGCCTTCCACAAGCTTCCCACAATAATTGGGTGAATTTTGGCCCATTCCTCCTGACAGAGCTGGTGTAACTGAGTCAGGTTTGTAGGCCCCTTGCTCGCTCACGCTTTTTCATTTCTGCCCACAAATGTTCTATATGATTGAGGTCAGGGCTTTGTGATGGACATTCAAAATCCTTGACTTTGTTGACCTTAAGCCATTTTGCCACAACTTTGGAAGTATGCTTGGGGTCATTGTCCATTTGGAAGACCAATTAGCGACCAAGCTTTCACTTCCTGACTGATGTTTTGAGATGTTGCTTCAAATATATCCACATAATGTTCCATCCACATAATGTTCCTTCCTCATGATGCCATCTATTTTGTGAAGTGCACCAGTCCTCCTGCAGCAAAGCCAACCCACAACATGATGCTGCCACCCCCGTGCTTCATGGTTGGGATGGTGTTCTTCGGCTTGCAAGCCTCGCCTTTTTCCTCCAACATAACGATGGTCATGGCCGAACAGTTCTATTTTTGTTTCATCAGACCAGCGGACATTTCTCCAAAAAGTACGATCTTGTCCCCATGTGCAGTTGCAAACCGTAGTCTGGCTTTTTTATGGCGGTTTTAGAGCAGTGGCTTCTTCCTTGCTGAGCGCCTTTCAGGTTATGTCGATATAGGACTTGTTTTACTGTGGATATAGATACTTTTGTACCTGTTTCCTCCAGCATCTTCACAAGGTCCTTTGCTGTTGTTCTGGGATTGATTTGCACTTTTCGCACCAAAGTACATTCATCTTAGGAGACAGAACGCGTCTCCTTCCTGAGCGGTATGACGGCTGCGTGGTCCCATGTGTTTTATACTTGCGTACTATTGTTTGTGCAGATGAACGTGGTACCTTCAGGCGTTTGGAAAATTGCTCCCAAGGATGAACCAGACTTGTGGAGGTCTTGACTGATTTCTTTAGATTTTCCCATGATGTCAAGCAGAGAGGCACTGAGTTTGAAGGTAGACCTTGAAATACATCCACAGGTACACCTCCAATTGACTCAAATKATGTCAATTAGCCTATCAGAAGCTTCTAAAGCCATGACATCATTTCTGGAATTTTCCAAGYTGTTTAAAGRCACAGTCAACTTAGTGTATGCAAACTTCTGACCCACTGGAATTGTGATACAGTAAATTATAAGTGAAATAATCTGTCTGTAAACAATTGTTGGAAAAATTACTTGTGTCATGCACACAGTAGATGTCCTAACCGACTTACCAAAAGTATTGTTTGATAACAAGAAATTTGTGGAGTGGTTGAAAAACGAGTTTTAATGACTCCAACCTAAGTCTATGTAATCTTCCAACTTCAACTGTATATTTGTCAGCTATGCATACAAAAAAGGGAACGCTCCCTTTGTCCTCTTTATGTTGGGATAGGGAAATAAAAAACTGAAGATAATTGAACCTCCAACTCCTTCCCTCCCACACTCCCCRTGGGAAGATATTTGGGGATGGGGGTGCAGAGATTTGTCCTTGTGGACAAATTTGACAATGTGTGATGCAGATGCTCCAGATGCAAATGTTTACTCACGTTGTGTCCCTTGGACCTTGGGTGGCTGAGGCTGCACGAGATACAGTAGCTACTGGGTAGAGGCGACACTGCCGGCGGTTCCCCACTATAGGGTCAACATCTCGAGTGGCAAGGGTGGCAGTTCAATATTGGTTGCATGATGTTATTATAGTTCACGTGTTCACTGTCCGCCTTCATAGGTAATTGTCTAAGAGGTTTGGAGGGTGCTGCCAAGTTAACTATAGTGTATTAACAAGTTTTGAGGATAAATCCTTTAGAATGTAATGTTATTATCTATACAAATCCCGTCAACAAAATCAATAGAAATTGTATAGGAGAAAAAACATTGAAATTCTACAGGATTCCAATACAAGGATCCAATTAGAATCTAATTAGAATCCTGTSTGGCTCACTTGATAGAGCATGACACTTCCAATGCCAGGGTTTTGGKTTYGATTCCCACGGAAAATATATGCACTCACTACCGTTAGTCTCTCTGGATAAGATTATCTGCTAAATGACTAAAATGTAAATAGAAAAATCCTATCTGATTTTGGAACTAGTCCTATTGGATAAAATCCTGTAGGATTTTATTTATAATTTGATTTTTTTATTGGAATCCTACAGGATTGTTTGACTAAGGAGATATGGGGCTTTCTGACACTATAAGACACGGGACCCTACGACGTTCACAGAGCGATTTGTCCACCAAAATGTCAGTCGGAACCRGTCCAGAACCACCCAAATAGGGCCTTAACATCATGAATATTGATTACTGGGGTAATGTAGGCTATACAGTATCTGTATATGKCATGTGCTGTGTGAATTGTGCTATTATGTATTCATTGTAAAAAATAAATAAAGTTATTCCCATAATTACTAACACTGAGAAACCTTTCTAAGACTGGTATTTTTCTTTTGAGAGCTCAGGACTTACTTCCTCGTCGGCTTTTGAGAATTCTTCGGCCCCAATTTTGTTAAGTGCCATTACAACACCAAGGCATTCTTTATCAGCCATGATGGGGTACGTGAGCATGTTTTTGGTTTTGTATCCTGTCTGCTTGTCCACAAAGTCACTGAAGCGGTTATTCTGGAAGTGAAAAAGAAAAGAGTATATTGGATCAAGACATTAGCTGCGTTCACACTGCAATAAACCCAGGGCTAACAGCCTCCTTAGCCCTGGGCTAAGATAATGCCATGTGAAAAGGCCTATTGAGTACAATTAACAGTCGCTAGGCARAAAACGACCCCTGCTGGCTATGGTTTTTGCAGCCTGCACATAATGGATGTCATGTAAATGGCCCAATTCTATAACCATTGTCTCAAAAGTAATAAAGATGATTTTCAATCGATGAAAATATCATGGGCTAATCAAACGAGAAAAACTATGGACATACGCTGGCTAAAAAAAAGCATAGACTGAACCCCTRCTTGAATTCTGTAGTTAACTTATACATGTAATAGGGTGTTCATCCAGTAATCTACAGTATGTTAACCAATTGCAATTACAGATTTGKTTTAGCAGGTTGGMATTTATTGTCATGAATCTTGTCCTGTAGGCACGTAAACCTTACCCCAACCTTAACCACACGACTTACACCAATGCCTAACCCTAACCTTACTGTAAATGAAGTCCAAAAAGCACATTTTTGTTTCATACATTTTTACGATATAGCCAATTTTTACTTTGCAGCTGGCCCATCGAGCAGAACTCGCTCAGTTCTACCTCCGGGGCAAGATTCATGACAATAAATGTCAACCTGCTTTCTCTTCAGTCGTCCATACTTTAACATCAACAGCTTTGCAATCATACAACTGGACATTTTTGTTTTGAATATGATACAATATATTATCATGATGACTTGAATTAAATAATACAAATATATATAATCAATTAATGTATTCAATTAGCAAATCAACCAGATAATGACAGTTGTATGGCAAACAAATTGTAATTCTGCACTACACAGGAGAATAACAGTCATTCAAATCATAATTTTATTGTAGAAACTAAGTGGTTAACATTAACATTTAGAATGAATTACTCATTCCATCATACTTGTAATTTCACTCATACTTGTTGAAGCTGACTTTGCTGTAGACCTAATCAGACTATGACGTTTTCCTTGGTCAGACTTCTGGATAATCAAAACTATTAGGCAACCCCTTCAAGAAATTCATCAATTGAACTGAACAAAAATAGCAGACGGACAACAATCATTAAACTTCATGGGCTTAGGCCTTCAGAGACATGCATTAACACTTTATATTTCTTTAAGTATCTTCTCAAATCTGCATCAATTAAAATGTCTAACTTATGTGAGCAACAAATGACATTTTTAAGAATTTAGATCTGACACGAAAAATTGTGTGTA
The DNA here is from genome assembly GCF_002910315.2 of Salvelinus sp. IW2-2015. Classification (NCBI taxonomy): domain Eukaryota; kingdom Metazoa; phylum Chordata; class Actinopteri; order Salmoniformes; family Salmonidae; genus Salvelinus; species Salvelinus sp. IW2-2015. The sequence continues at coordinate 32,723,199 of NC_036848.1, read as the reverse complement.
AATTACGACTGCTTTTGACATTGTATGGGTGCTTTGGTGGCGCATGTACAAATTTTACGCGCACTTTGGCGGTTGGGCACCTGCTGACAAAGGCACTCACCTTGGTAACATCCGGAATGTTTAGCATCTTTTTGGAGTGTGCTGTGTATCCAACTACACCCATATCGATTGGAAACACAATCTCACCAGTGGGGTTGACGAGGTTCTCCTCAAATTTGGTGCTAGGAGTGACATTGAAGAGCATCGTTGTAAGTTCAGGTATTCCGTTTCTAGATCGAAGATCAAAGTAACTGCACCGGTCGGCGTTCAAAATCATGCAAACTCTCTGCAGGACCTTGTGCAATGCTTTTTCCATAACGATTTCCGATTGCATTTCTTTGACAAGGTCAAAGATGATGTTGGCCTCCTGAATTTGGGAGACATCTTTGAACGAAGTCGGATCTTTGATCTCAAGATTTTCTGTGAACGCTGTCGTGATTAATTCGGGGCGCAACTTTTTATCAAAGTACTCTTTAGCGAACTGGGGATTGTTCTCCAGGTACTTCTCCACACTATCCTTGTCTCCCATTTTGAATTGTTTGCTTTTCCCTCCCTTCTCTTACAGACGCATCACCCGGGAWAGTCGAAAGGGAAGTGTAAAAGGTGCTTAGTTAGAGGCCTCCGTTTGCGCCGACGTGCATTCTCTGCTGTGGTCCGTTACAAATCACCAACACGTCCTGTACTACGCTACAAGCTGACTGAATGTAGTGGCTTACAGGCTGAAAGGATCAAAGTGTCCGCTAATTAATGTGACGTCATGAAATTAAAGCCCTAAGCTTTCTTAACCTGCAAATCCGAACACAGATCATTTTATATTGGACAATCCAATCTGAGGCAAGGGAGGCAGGTTGTTGGAGCTCTATCTCCTACTGCAGCTGTGGTATAGAAAGTTCATTTTGGGACAAAATGGTTGACTCATCAATAGATTATTTACCCAATAGGCCCACTGAGTAGGAAATAGTTGGACAGTTCACCTTGAAGAACAATGCTGCAGTTCCCCACTATAGTTCCAAGCAAATATTCCAGCCGCAGAACTCTCTCTCACAGTGTTGTGTGTTTATAAGAAATCCCTACGCTATATTTACAGTCAAAGTGAAGCCAAGTGAGTAGTAGCATCAGTGAAGCAATTCAAAAAAGAGCTCAWTTAAATCAGTTCCCTCTATAATGTATTTAACCAGCTCATTTTAGTCTTGGTACGGTTCAAGTGTGATAAACATACTGCTGAACAAAAGACACCTAGACATGATGTCCACAATGTTGGTAGAAGTATTTTATCTTAATTATCTTAATCTCACTGTCCTCATAGGGCAATCTGGAAGCCTTGCTAAGTGAGGGCAATCAGAGATCTGTGAAAGATGGTGCAAACAAATGTGTGCTTTTATTACCCTACTACACTGTCTGGCAAGACAGGACGGACAAAGTTCCCCTGTCTAATTTCACATGTGGGATTAAGACTGGCTCATGATGCATTTACGGCAGGGGCGGCAACAGGCGGTCCTCAAATCCGGCCTGTGATTGTGTTTTTTTACCCCCCCCTGCCCTCCCGCCAAAGATTTTAGTAAATGGATTTTAGTTTATAGTCAAAAAAGACTCAAATCACCAGCAATCAGCTAAAAATAATTTTACTTCAGGAAATCTGWCCCCAAGTATTCCTACAAATAAAAAGAYGTGTAGCTCTGTKGGTGTAACATGTATTGACAATGTTGATACCTTCTGGAAACAAAGCTTGTTTTATAAGGAGGATGGGATCCATGTAAATCATTTGGGTTCCTGGATCCTTTCACAGCATTATAAGGCTGCGTTGAGACAATGACTTATCAATCACCCAAGCCCAGCTCAGTTAATCCCTACCATTGTSTCGCTGAGTTGTCATAATACTTCAGGGGTGTTGGAAGACACAATGTAAGTAACCTAATTCATGTCCCTCTAACTGCCCTGAATGCCWCTACWGATCCTACAGCTATTGTATGTGGTAATCATGTGCCAATGAACCAGCKTTATACTGTTAGCACTAAGGCAGYGTGCCCTACAGTGCCTTGCAAAAGTATTCACCCCCTTGCCATTTTTCCTATTTTGTTGCATTACAACCTGTAATTTAAATATATTTTTATTTGGATTTCATGTAATGGACATTCACAAAATAGTCCAAATTGGTGAAGTGAAATGAAAAAACTTGTTTAAAAGTGGTGCGTGCATATGTATTCACCCCCTTTGCTATGAAGCCCCTGAATAAGATCTGGTGCAACCAATTACCTTCAGAAGTCACATAATTAATTAAATAAAGTCCACCTGTGTGCAATCTAAGTGTCACATGATGTCAGTATATATACACCTGTTCTGAAAGGCCCCAGAGTCTGCAACCACTAAGCAGCACTATGAAGACCAAGGAGCTCGCCAAACAGGTCAGGGACAAAGTTGTGGAGAAGTAYAGATCAGGGTTGGGTTATAAAAAAATATCCAAAACTTTGAACATCCCACTGAGCACCATTAAATCCATTATWAAAAAATGTAAAGAATATGACACMACAACAAACCTGCCAAGAGAGGGCCGCCCACCAAATCTCACAGACCAGGCAAGGAGGGCATTAATCAGAGAGGCAACAAAGAGACCAAAGATAACCCTGAAGGAGCTGCAAAGCTCCCCAGCGGAGATTGKAGTATCTGTCCATAGGACCACTTTAAGCCGTACACTCCACAGAGCTGGGCTTTACAGAAGTGTCCAGATTTTTTTTTATTGCTTATGGAAAATAAGCAAACACGTTTGGTGTTTGCCAAAAGGCATGTGGGAGACTCCCCAAACATATAGAAGGTACTCTGTAAAGATGAGACTAAAATGTAGCTTTTTGGCCATCAAGGAAAACGCCATGTCTGGCGCAAACCCAACACCTCTCATCACCCCGAGAACACAGTTTGTTTTCCATCGGCAAGGACTGGAAAACTGGTCAGAATTGAAGGAATGATGGATRGTGCTAAATACAGGGAAATTCTTGAGGGAAACCTGTTTGTCATCCAGAGATTTGAGACTGGGACGGATGTTCACCTTCCAGCAGGACAATGACCCTGTTAGGTGGAKCGGCACAGGGGAACCCAAGAGCAGACTCAGACAAGGAAACTGGGATGAATTAACCAAGGTATTTATTGCAAAACAGGGAGAGATGGAGTGCAGGCCAGGGGAAGCTCGGGTGGGTTGTAGGAAACCAGATGCGGAGGCTGGAGTGAACGGGATTGAGACAGGGTAAGCAGGTGAATCCAAGGGAGTAGTAGTGTGCCGAATACAGAACATTGTAGCGAGACATGGAACAAGAGACAGGGACCAGAGTGGCGAAACTGCAGTGGAGAGGATAAACAGCGTCAGTCAGGGTAACAGGATCTTGAATAATAACAAATAGCTAGAAGCATAAACTGACTGAGCAGAGATTACGATCTGGCAGAGTGGAAGTGGCAGGACTGAGTATTTGTAGAGGCATTGATTATTGAACGGGTTGCATCTGGTGGGGATCTGCTCTGACTCCGGCACACCTGTCTCCACCCACACAATCACACACAGAGAGAGGGAGAGAGGGAGAGAGTACGGGGTGAGTGGCTGCAGGTCAAGGAGACACCGGATGAACACTAGAGGGCGTGGCAGGAGCAGATGTGACAGACCCTAAGCATAAGGGGAAACATTTAAATATCTTGAATGGCCTAGTCAAAGCACAGACCTCAATCCAATTGAGAATCTGTGGTATCTGTAGTGTGACTTAAAGATTGCTGTACACCAGCAGGAACGCAGGAACCCACCCCCCAAAAACTATTTTAATTCCATGTTGTAAGGCAACAAAATAGGCAAAATGCCAAGTGGGTGAATACTTTCGCAAGGCCCTGTAGTAGGAAGTCCACTGTGTGCAGCGTACCCTGCACTAACATAAATAACATGAGCATGTCAAATCAAATCAAATCAAAATTTTATTTCTCACATACACATGGTTAGCAGATGTTAATGCGAGTGTAGCGAAATGCTTGTGCTTCTAGTTCCGACAATGCAGTAATAACCAACGAGTAATCTAACCTAACAATTCCACAACTACTACCTTATACACACAAGTGTAAAGGGATGAAGAATATGTACATAAAGATATATGAATGAGTGATGGAACAGAACGGCATAGGCAAGATGCAGTAGATGGTANAAAGGGATGAAGAATATGTACATAAAGATATATGAATGAGTGATGGAACAGAACGGCATAGGCAAGATGCAGTAGATGGTATCGAGTACAGTATATACATATGAGATGAGTAATGTAGGGTATGTAAACATAAAAGTGCATAGTTTAAAGTGGCTAGTGATACATGTATTACATAAAGATGGCAAGATGCAGTAGATGATATAGAGTACAGTATATACATATACATTATATTAAGTGGCATTGTTTAAAGTGGCTAGTGATACATTTTTGATCTACTTCTGCTAAGCTTCCCAGTAAAGCAATGAAAACAATCAAGCAACCCATAAAAGTGCTAAAAATAGCCTAAGTTAACAGATTTAGCTTAAGATGCAAGGTTCATGAAATCAATAATTTGCTAGTAACAGATGATATTCATATTCTGACAATCTCTGAAACTGATTTAGATAATACCTTTGATGATACAGTGGTAGAAATACATGATTATAATATCTACAGAAAAGACAGAAATGMCAAAGGAGGAGGTGTGGCTGTTTATATTCAGAACYACATTCCTGTTAAGCTTAGAGAGGATCTCATGTTAAATACTGTTGAAGTAATATGGCTAGTAATCTGCCTCACCTAAAGCCCATTCTTTTTTTTCTTTTTMTTTTACCCCCTTTTCTCCCCAATTTTCGTGGTATCCAAATGCTAGTAATTACTATCTTGTCTCATCGCTACAACTCCCGTACGGGCTCGGGAGAGACGAAGGTCGAAAGCCATGCGTCCTCCAAAACACAACCCAACCAAGCCGCACTGCTTCTTAACACAGCGCGCCTCCAACCCGGAAGCCAGYCGCACCAATGTGTCGGAGGAAACACCGTGCACCTGGCTCCCTTGGTTAGCGCGCACTGCGCCCGGCCCGCCACAGGAGTCGCTGGTGCGCGATGAGACAAGGATATCCCTACCGGCCAAACCCTCCCTAACCCGGACGACGCTAGGCCAATTGTCCGAACCCAGAGTCTCTGGTGGGGCAGCTAGCGATGCAGTGCCCTAGACCACTGCGCCACCCGGGAGGCCCACCTAAAGCCCATTCTGGTGGGAAGCTGCTATAGCACACCAAGTGCCAACAGTCAGTATCTGGATAACATGTGTGAAATGCTTGATAATGTATGTGATATCAACAGAGAGATATATTTTCTGGGTGATTTAAATATTGACTGGCTTTCATCAGGCTGCCCACTCAAGAGAAGTCTTCAAACTGTAACTAGTGCCTACAACCTGGTTCAGGTTATCAGTCAACCTGCCAGGGTAGTTACAAACAGCATGTATTGATCACATCTTTACTAATGCTGCAGAAATTTGCTTTAAAGCAGTATCCAAATCCATCGGATGTAGTGATCACAATATAGTAGCCATATCAAGGAAAACCAACGTTCCAAAGGCTGGGCCTTATATAGTGTATAAGAGGTCATACAATAAGTTTTGTAGTGAGTACTATGTTGATGATGTAAATCATATTTGTCGGTCTGTGGTGTGTAATGAGGAGAAACCAAATGCTGCTCTTGACTCATTTATGAAATTGCTTATTCCAGTTACTAATAAGCATGCATCCATTAACAAAATGACTGTAAAAACGATCAAATCTCTGTGGATTGATGAGGAATTGAAAAATTGTTTGGTTGAAACGGATGAGGTAAAAGGAATAGCAAATAAGTCTGGCTGCACAACCGATTTGCTAATGTACTGCAAATTGAGAAATCATGTGACWAAACTGAATAAAAAGAAGAAGAAACTACACTATGAAACAAAGATACATGACATAAAGAATGATAGTAAAAAGCTTTGGAGCACCTTAAATTACATTTTGGGCAAAAAGGCAAACTCAGCTCCATCATTCATTGAATCAGATGGCTCRCTCATCAAAAAACCCACTAATATTGCCAATTACTTCAATTATTTTTTCATTGGCAAGATAAACTACATAGAGCCATGGCTACATGAAACTCTATTCCACATCAGGTAAGTGATGCAATCAGTAGAATTTAAAAAACAGCTTAAAATACACCTTATGGAACAGCAGGGACCGTGAAGAGACAGACACAGGCACAGACATACATACACATGATAAGACACACACTCTACACACGCGTACACATGGATGTTGTGTTGTAAATATGTGATAGTGGAATTGTGGCCTGAGGGAACACACTAAATGTATTGGGGAAAGTGTTATGAAATGTAATATCATGTCATATTTTAAAACTGTATATACAGTCAATATCACAAAAGTGAGTAACACCCCTCACATTTTTGTAAATATTTTGAGTATAAATCTTTTCATGTGACAACACTGAAGAAATGACACTTGTTGCTACAATGTAAGTAAGTGGAGTGTAGAGCTTGATAATAGTGTAATTTGCTGTCCCTCAAAAATAACTGCAACACCACAAGCCATTAATGTCTAAACCGCTGGCAACAAAAGTGAGTACACCCCTAGTGAAAATGTCCAATTGGGCCCAATTAGCCATTTTCCCTCCCCGGTGTCATGTGACTTGTTAGTGTTACAAGGTCTCAGGTGTGAATGGGGAGCAGGTGTGTTAAATTTGGTGTCATCGCTCTCACACTCCCTCATACTGACTGGTCACTGGAAGTTCAACATGGCACCTCATGGCAAAGAAAATCTCTGAGGATCTGAAAAAAAATAATTGTTCCTCTACATAAAGAGGCCTGGGCATAGAAGATTGCCAAGACCCTGAAACTGAGCATGCAGCAACAGTGGCCAAGACCAATACAGCGGTTTAACTGGACAGGTTCCACTCAGAATGGCCTCGCATGGTCGACCAAAGAAGTTAATGCACGTGCTCGACGTCATATCCAGAGGTGTTTCCTTTGGGAAATAGACGTATGAGTGCTGCAGCATTGCTGCAGAGGTTGAAGGGTGGGGGGTCAGCAAGTCAGTGCTCAGACCATACGCGTACACGGCATCAAATTGGTCTGCAATGGCTGTCGTCCAGAAGGAAGCCTCTTCTAAAGATGAATGCACAAGAAAGCCCGCAAACAGTTTGCTGAAGAACAAGCAGACTAAGGACCATGGATACTGGAACCATGTCCTGTGGTCTGATGAGACCAAGATAAACTTATTTGGTTCAGATGGTGTCAAGCGTGTGTTGGCGGCAACCAGGTGAGGAGTACAAAGACAAGTGTGTCTTGCCTACAGTGCAAGCATGGTGGTGGGAGTGTCATGGTCTGGGGCTGCATGAGTGCTGCCGCACTGGGGAGCTACAGTTCATTGAGGGAACCATGAATGCCAACATGTACTGTGACATACTGAGACAGAAGCATGATCCCTCCCTTCGGAGACTGGGCCGCAGGGCAGTATTCCAACATGATAATGAACCCCAAACACACCTCCAAGATGACCACTGCCTTGCTAAAGAAGCTGAGGGTAAAGGTGATGGACTGGCCAAGCATGTCTCCAGACCTAACCCTATTGAGCATCTGTGGGGCATCCTCAAACGGAAGGTGGGGGAGTGCAAGGTCTCTAACATCCACCAGCTCCGTGATGTCGTCATGGAGAAGTGGAAGAGGACTCCAGTGGCAACCTGTGAAGCTCTAGTGAACTCCATGCCCAAGAGGGTTAAGCAGTGCTGGAAATGATGGTGGCCACACAAAATATTGACACTTTGGGCCCAATTTGGACATTTTCACTTAGGGGTGTACTCACTTTGTTGCCAGCGGTTTAGACATTAATGCTGTGTGTTGAGTTATTTTGAGGGGACAGCAATTTACACTGTTATACAAGCTCTACACTCACTACTTACATTGTAGCAAAGTGTCATTTCTCAGTGTTGTCACATGTAAAGAATACTCAAATATTTACAAAAATGTGGGGGGTGTACTCACTTTTGTGATATACTGGAACTGTCTAATGTTGCTAGACCCAGGAGTTGCTGCCATGGGGATCCTTAATAAATACAAATACAAATATGTGATCGTGTCTCAATGTAATCAAGGTATGAAATTATTGTTATTTTCAAATTCAATCTCTTTTTGTGTTTACTTGTGGTCAATTTGCAGTGTACAAATTATYATAGTTATGTTCTGGCCCCCCGACAATCCCCTTGGACAAAAATYATCCCACGGCTGAATCTAGCTGCCTACCCCTGGTACGGTGTACAAAGGGTCTTTCTCTCTCCCAGCCAACACAGCATGGCACTGAATCAAAGTCAGACAACAGGCCAACAAAAATAGCTGCATCATTTAATCCCAGATTAAGTAAAAGTGATTTGTGGGATGTCCTCTCTGAAAGAGAGYGAGAGMRAGAGAGAGAGAGAGAGAGAGACGGGGCTGGCCTGGCACAATGGAATGGATTAGTCACATGGACACCGTACCTAGGAGTTAATCTTATGGAGAAAGCCATATGGTAATAGTGTCGCTGGCTGCAATGAGACAAATAAGCAAACGTTCAATGTTATCACGCTGAGGAAGCTTTCTTAGTGTCCAACAAGCTTTCTCTGCCCTTAACCTTGTTCTGAACACCTCCAAAACAATGGTCATGTGGTTCGGTAAGAAGAATGCACCTCTCTCCACCGGTGTGATTGAGGGTTTAGAGTTTGAGGTAGTCACCTCATACAAGTACTTGGGAGTATGGCTAGACGGTACACTGTCCTTCTCTCAGCAMATATCMAAGCTGCAGGCTAAGGTTAACTCTAGACTTGGTTTCCTCTATCGTAATCGCTCCTCGTTCACACCAGCTGCCAAACGAACCCTGATTCAGATGACCATCCTACCCAGTCTAGATTACGGCAACGTCATTTATAGATCGGCAGGTAAGGGTGCTCTCATGGCTAGATGTTCTTTACCATATGACCATCATATTTTCAGATATGCCACCAATGCTTCTTATAGGACACATCACTGCACTCTATACTCCTCTGTAAACTGGCCATTTTTGTATACCCGTCGCAAGACCCATTGGTTGATGCTTATCTATAAAACCCTCTTAGGCCTCATTCCCCCCTATCTGAGAAACCTACTGCAGCCCTCATCCTCCAMGTACAACACCGGTTCTGCCAGTCACATTCTGTTAAAGGTCGCCAAAGCACACAGATGCCTGGGTCGCTCCACTTTTCAGTTCGCTGCAGCTAGMGACTGYAAYGAGCTGCATCTCTCCATTCAAAGACTCAATCATGGACACTCTTACTGACACGTGTGGCTGCTTCGCGTGATGCATTGTTATCTCTACCTTCTTGCCCTTTGTGCTGTTGTCTTTGCCCAAGAATGTTTGTACTATGTTTTGTGCTGTTACCATGTTGTGCTGCTGCCATGTTGAGTTGCTACTGTGTTGTTGTCATGTTGTGTTGCTACCATGCTGTGTTGTCATGTGTTGCCACAGTGCTGTATCTTATGTTTCTCTTAATATAGTGTTGTGTTGTCTCTCTTGTCGTTATGTTTTGTCCTACATTTGTATTTTTTATCGCAGCCCCCGTCTCCGCAGGAGGCCTTTTGTCTTTTGCTAGGCCGTCATTGTAAATAAGAATTTGTTCTTTAACTGACTTGCCTAGTTTACATATAGGCAAGAAGAAGAAAAACAGACACTGTGGAAAGACGTTAGACAACATGAGACACTCATAGACTTGATAACTAAAGTCTGCRATCAATTTGGATTGGATGCGTTCAAGAAACTCCCCCATTCCTTCAAAACCTCTCATTGCAGTAGTGTGTGAACCGGCCGCTGCTTATCAGTTATTTTATGGTCACCAGCCTCCACGTGGAAAACAAGTGGCACTGTGTCCAGAAAGGCCACACTGTATGCCCTGTGCTGTCACACTGGGGTGCCCCACCCCACCAGCCAGGTGACTTGTGTTGAATAAAAACCACTATCTGCTACCTGCAGTATAGTAGACATGTRGGAACTTCCTTTAATCACTCTTTTGTTGCTGATAATGTTCTTGCACAGCAGGAACTGCAAACTTTTAGTGTATTTTAGTTTTAAAAAGGCTTCTAAAGTTTGTCATTTCTATTTTGACATTTCAAACTTGATTTGCCCTCACGAAAAATGCATCAACCCCTACAAAAACAGCCATAATCCATCTAATAATTCACATGTCCTGTTGCTGCAGAACTGTTTTCCTGCTGTAGCAAACTTGCTCAAATTAAGATCCTCCATCTATACGTGACAGAACTGAAAACCTGCATTGAAGGGGTGGAGTTATGTCTGATTAATCCGCCCTCTCCTATCATCACATTCCCACACTGTAGATATCTGATCTGATGCTGCTTGGCAGTGATCGTTTTGGTTGGTTGCAAAAAAGCTTCACAGGTGACTGTAACCAACCTGATGAATTGTAAAGTTGGGGRTGTACTTCATAAAGTTACAAAACACCTCATAAAGTTACTAAACATTCCCAATATACTTTGTCTTGCCCCCTACACATACGGTATATATCTAGTTTGGAATACTATATTACATATCCAGCAGATAAAAATGATTACTTTTTAATGACTCTGGCACTGGTTCAGCCATTCTTTGGAGCAACAAATTAGGCTTTTTGCGGTTAGCCGTGCCAAGTTACATAACTGGGCCCCTGAGTMGCGGTTATACGATCCTAGAAAGAAAAACAAATGTCCACTTGGAAAGCTTACTCGTAGCTTTATGCCACAATCAAGGTTTTGAGGCCAAAAAAGTAWGTGCACACACCCCYATTTACTGTATATGCCCACCRTACCTGTACACAGCCCATCTGTAAATAGCACACCCAACTACCTCATCCCCATATTGTTTATTTTTATTGCACATCTATCACTCCAGTGTGAATGCTAAATTGTAATTATTTCGCCTCTATGGCCTATTTATTGCCTTACCTCCCTAATCTTACTACATTTGCACACACTGTACATTTCTATTGTGTTATTGACTGTACGTTTGTTTATCCCATGTGTAACTCTGTGTTGTTGGTTTTGTCGCACTGCTTTGCTTTATCTTGGCCAGGTCACAATTGTAAATGAGAACTTGTTCTCAACTGGCCTACCTGGTTAAATAAAGTTGAAATAAATAAAAATAAAATTTCATAACACTTTACATAAAGCCTGCAGGTATAATGCTCTACAACTTGTTAGCATGTATGAGCCTTTATAATATCTTATGGAATTTGCTGGCGTGGTATGATCAATGGGATACAACAATTTATTCATTCTGTTTGATCACTCACGGCATTCTCTGTTCCAAGTTCCGAATGATTAGTTGAGATTTCAGGTGAAAACACACAACACAAACAGTCAGGCCCTTCCCCGTAATCAGATCAGCATTGATTGAGTGGCGTGAATCCAAAAGGACCTGGACTTTGGGTTGAACTACAAGGTATTTCTCTTTGATATTGGTTGTATAGCAAACCAGAAGTCAATGTTTTTTTATCTCCACAGGCTATCCTATAGGAGGCTATGCTATCCTATCCTATCCTATCCTATCCTATCCTATCCTATCCTAACCATTAGAGATGTCTTGGACATACAGCAATAAACATTGTACATGATTGCCTAACAGGGTTTTCCAGTGAAAAGTGAAACATTTCAAGAAAAGTGGAGACATGACTAACCAGAAAGAACATTGTGTAGCTGTTCCAGGGGGGATAAAAGTGAGCTGAAACATGCCTTTTAAAAGTCTGGATCTGGACATTAACGTGGGGCTCGTACTGCTGAAGCGAAACATTTCACGGTTAGTGATTGATAGTGAGTATGTATAGCATTTCAGATGTGCTCTTGGCTTTACCCACAACAGCTCTTTCATAAGGCAGCAAAAACACATGTGTGGGGCTAGGGTCAAATGGGAGTCTTGTTTGGAGTTATGTAATGTTTGCCCAATTTGAGGGGAGGCTCCTGCTTGGGGGCTGTCTCACATCTGCAGTTGTTCTTACGCAACTCTGGCTGTGGCGAGACCCTACACTATAAAAAACCCTGTCTGGAGAGGCAAAGTACCTCGGCCCTTTTTTTTGGACAAGGTATGTACTACATGGAAATGGATAGTAGGTTCTACATCTATTCCGCTTGTGGTTGAGTTTAAAAAAAACTAAAAACGTACTTTTCAAAATAACTTTTCATCTTTTGGATTAGTAGGCACGCTTTTTAGAGTGAAGCTGTAATGGARCGGGATATGGCTCTTCTATTGACCTGATGCGATGTACTGGTGGTAATGTTGTGATATTTTTCTCATGACTCTGGGCTCTGTCTTCCACAGATCCATCAACAAGGCAACATGCTGAGGATCTGTGTGGCCCTCTGTGTCCTGGCGACATGCTGGGCACAGGACTGTCAAGTTTCAAACATTCAGGTCATGCAGAACTTCGACAGGAGCAGGGTAAGAACACAATTCTAATTTTGGGAAATGTAACTTCTCATAAAGTATCTCTGCTCTTGTCCAATTTGATCTATCAGCCTTGGAATGTTAAACGTTGTAGAATGGAACTGGAATGTCATTGTATGGTATGCCGGGATTGATAGAGCTCTCATTTCATCTTGAAGTATACTGGTAGGTGGTATGCTGTGGCCAAGAAAGATCCTGTTGGTCTGTTCCTCTTGGACAATGTCGTCGCTCAGTTCTCAGTAGATGAAAGTGGCAAAATGACTGCAACTGCCCACGGCAGAGTTATCATCCTGAAGTGAGTTCTGTTTACTTACAAATGATAAAAATTGTTCCTGAACTTCATTATGCTTTCACTTCCACCGAACTTCCTCATTTATCCTCCCCTTTTCCTCCCTTTAGCAACTGGGAAATGTGTGCCAACATGTTCGGCACCTTCGAGGACACTCCAGACCCTGCCAAGTTCAAGATGAGATATTGGGGCGCTGCTTCGTACCTCCAGACTGGAAGTAAGAAAGACTACAGGCTCAAACTCAAGACTAACGTCTCCTATTGTTGTGCACAATATTCCATTGAGTTACTCCACCACACGTTGAKGATAACTTAACTCTTCCTCATTAGTATTTAATAGCATGCCATTGATGAAGCTGCCTGCTGTCAAAGCCTGCTGTTAAACCAACCATTGCTATGATTCTGTCTCCTCTCTCCTCCACATAGACGATGACCACTGGGTCATTGACACCGACTACGACAACTACGCCATCCACTACTCCTGCAGAGAGGTTGACCTGGACGGCACCTGCCTGGACGGATACTCCTTCATCTTCTCCCGTCACCCCACCGGCCTGAGGCCCGAGGACCAGAAGATTGTCACAAACAAGAAAAAGGAGATCTGCTTCCTCGGCAAATACAGACGCGTTGGACACACTGGTAAGAGTTGCAATAACTACATTTAAAAATGAAAAGTAATACTTTCCAAACAAACGATCGCGTAGCAAGCAATTGTGCGACATTTGRTCTAACTTTTGGAAGCTAGTGTGTATGACGAACTCTTATTGAATCCAAATATCAGTTATAAGTTCATTATATGCAGCATGTGTATACACGTTCTATTCCTCCGTCGCAGGTTTCTGTGAAAGCAGTTGATCTTTAACTACTCAGAGGGATGTCGCGGGAGTAGAATTCCACAAGACTGTAAATGTAAACCATGTTCCACAACAACGACAAAAGCAAACCGACCGTCACRGGCCAGCCCCTTCTAGCAGTTGGGAAACTTTTCCATTACCAAAGATGACACCAATCAACCAAAGCAAAGGATGTGTGTCTGAATGTACAAGGGAATGGGATACTTCACTGATTGTCTTGTATGATGTAGTCTTGAACGTCTTTTTGAAATAAAAAAAAACACACATGTACTAGTTCAGTGTTTATTTTGTATTATTAAGTATCAATGGTTTCAGTCATACTTGGTGCTCTGATGTCATCAGGTTTGCTTGCTATCCATACGACTGCATTGTCCCGCGTGGTTTCCATTCGACTGTGACAAACAGACAACGAATACTCAACGATTGTGCCGATACAGGACAATGGCTATGATCTTTATTGCAAATGTTTGTAATGTGCATAACAAATAAAGAGCAAAGAGAGCTTTTGTACACAGGCCAAAACAAAAATAGAATCAAAGCTACCCAATTGTCTGAAAAAAAGGTAAATGATATATGTTTCTCTGACTCTGTTGCAAGTTGTCAAAAATTGGCATCAAACTGACAGAATTATTCATAACACAGTGCTTGGAACCAACCAGATGAATATTCTGCAGCAGTAACCTTACAGCTAAGACCATGTTGTCACATTCCTTGAATAGAGACACCTCAACCTCTTTTCCACTACCCAGAGAAGCCTCGCTARTCCTTGGCCTTAAATCGTTTCAGTCTGGGTTATAGGATTTGCTCATGCAATCTCATTCGAGCTTTAGTTCTGCTGGTTTGCAAAGTAAGAACTGAGGCGGATGTGGGCCTTGTTCACACATTTACAGTACCTTCAGAAAGCAAGCACACCCCTTGACTTTTTCCAAATGTAGTTTTGTTACAGCCTAAATTTTAAATGTTTTTGTGTCACTGGCCTACACACAATACCCCATAATGTGAAAGTGGAATTATGTTTTTAGACATGGTTTAAAATGTATTAAAAATGTAAGGCTGAAATGTCTTGAGTCAATAAGCTTTCAACCCTGTTGTTATGGCAAGCCTAAATAAGTTCAGGAGTAAAAATTTGCTTAACAAGTCACGTAATCAGTTGCACGGACTCTCTATGCAATAATAGCGTTCAGCATAATTTTTGAATGACTACCTCATCTCTGTACCCCACAAACAATTATCTGTAAAGTCCCTCAGTCGACCAGTGAATTTCAAACACAGATTCAACCACATAGACCAGGAAGGTTTTCCAATGCCTCGCAAAGAAGGGCACCTATTGGTAAAGAGGTAAAAAAAGTTGGGAAAAATCCCTTTGAGCATGGTGAAATTATGAACTACACTTTGGATGGTGTATCAATACACCCAGTCACTACAAAGATACAGGCGTCCTATCAAAACAATCCACACAACATTTTCCATCTAAAAAAAGATTTCTGAAAATAGTTTATTCTTGTCAAAAAGTCACTGATTTCTATTGAAACAAAAGACTGGTAAACAAATCTTCAGGATCTTACAGCAGATCCCTGACGTTTCACTTTAAAAACACGACATGAAAAGAAATATGTAAAAATAATATCTTAAAGACAAAAGCAARACAGACTGGACAGATGTGCTCCCTTTTTAATTCCCTATAGGCTGTTCAAGTGAAACAGTAGTCCAGGTGGGCCAGCAGTTCTCTGTGCTGACTGGTGGCGTATGGAGCTCTGCACTTTGGACACTCCAGGAAACTCTCRTCCAGGAGGCTTTTGGAGGTTGAGGTGGGGATGGGATCCTCAATGGACAGCCTCTCRAACTCAGGCTTGTAAGAACTTGGCTCAGAGAAACGAGACTCGCTCTGCTGTTTCTATAATAAAAAATAAAAAAACATTCGTCGACAGTTGCTTATCTGAAGATAGTAAATGTACTCATGACGACTCATTTGAAAAGCAGAAATGTCAAAAGAATTGATGCGTAAAGCAACAGTACACAACGCTTACTTTATTGCTAGATTCTAGTCTTGTGATTTGGTCCCGAGCCTTGCGCAGCTCTTTCAGGACCTTGTGCAGCTGATGCTGTAAACTCAGTCGATCAAGCTTCTCGTTCTCAAAGTCTTTGGCAGACAGCTGGATCTGGGGGGAATAGACAAAAGAAAATCAAGAGAGCACAGCAGATCTTGGATGTTCCATTGCATAAGAGATGTTATATAACTGATTATTTCACCATCTAGAGTCAGGAATGGTTTACGTTGACAATACATACATGTTGCTCCAGTATAGCAACTCTCCTCTGCTCCTCCTTTTGGTTTAGCAGAGTTTTCTGGAGTAGATTCACCTGAAGAGAAAAGTATGTCTTAAAAATAAAATAAGGAGATTGGAACAGTGGGAAAGTGTACAGGGGGGCGAAGAAGGTAGAAGGTCACAGACGGGAAAGTGGCAGAGAGAAAGGGATCACTCCCTTCTCCAGAGGGTATACGATATATATAAATCAGTTGAAGTCGGAAGTTTACACACACTTAGGTTGGAGTTATTAAAACTCATTTTTCAACCACTCCACAAATTTCTAGTTAACAAACTATAGTTTTGGCAAGTCGGTTAGGACATCTACTTTGTGCATGACAAGTCATTTTTCCAAGAATTGTTTACAGACAGATTATTTCACTTATAATTTACTGTATCACGATTCCAGTGGGTCAGAAGTTTGCATACACTAAGTTGACTGTGCCTTTAAACAGCTTGGAAAATTCCAGAAAATGATGTCATGGCTTTAGAAGCTTCTGATAGGCTAATTGACATCATTTGAGTCAAATGGAGGTGTACCTGTGGATGTATTTCAAGGTCTACCTTCAAACTCAGTGCCTCTTTGCTTGACATTATGGGAAAATCTAAAGAAATCAGTCAAGACTAAGGGTTTGCAACTGCACATTGGGACAAAGATCATACTTTTAGGAGAAATGTCCTCTGGTCTGATGAAACAAAAATATAACTGTTTGGCCATAATGACCATCGTTATGTTTGGAGGAAAAAAGGGAGAGGCTTGCAAGCCAAAGAATACCATCCCAACCCTGAAGCACGGGGGTGGCAGCATCATGTTGTGGGGGTGCTTGCTGCAGGAGGGACTGGTGCACTTCACAGAATATATGGCATCATGAGGAGGAAAATTATGTGGATATATTGAAGCAACATCTCAAGACATCAATCAGGAAGTTAAAGCTTGGTCGCAAATGGGTCTTCCAAATGGACAATGTCCCCAAGACCTCAATCCTAAAGAACATTTGTGGGTAGAACTGAAAAAGCGTGAGCGAGCAAGGAGGCCTACAAACCTGACTCAGTTACACCAGCTCTGTTATGAGGAATGGGCTAAAACTCACCCAACTTATTGTGGGAAGCTTGTGGAAGGCTACCTGAAATGTTTGACCCAAGTTAAACAATTTAAAGGCAATGCTAGCAAATACTAATTGAGTGTATGTAAACTTCTGACCCACTGGGAATGTGATGAAAGAAATAAAAGCTGAAATAAATCAYTCTCTACTATTATTCTGACATTTCACATTCTCAAAATAAAGTGGTGATCCTAACTGACCTAAGACAGGGAATATTTACTAGGAATAGATGTCAGGAATTGTGAAAGTACTAATTTTAAATGTATTTGGTTGAGGTGTAAACTTCCGACTTCAACTGTGTGTGTGTGTGTGTGTGTGTGTGTGTATGTGTGTATATATATATACACACACAAAAAAATGTGGACACCCCTTCAAATGAGTGGATTTGGCTATTTCAGCCACACCGTTGCTGGCAGGTGTATAAAATCGAGCACACTGCCATGCAATCTCCATAGACAAACATTGGCAGTAGAATGTCCTTACTGAAGAGCTCAGAGACTTTCAAAGTGGCACTGTCATAGGATGCCACCTTTCTAACAAGTCAGTTCATCAAATTACTGCCCTGCTAGAGCTGCACCAGTCAACTGTAAGTGCTTATTGTGAAATGGAAGCAACAACGGCTCAACCGCAAAGTGGTAGGCCACACAAGCTCACAGAACGGGACCGCTGTGTGCTGAAGCATGTAAAAAATCATCTATCCTCGGTTGCAACACTCATTACCGAGTTCTAAACTGCTTCTGGAAGCAACGTCAGCACAAGAACAGTTTGTCGGGAGCTTCATGAAATAGGTTTCCATGGCCGAGCAGCCGCACACAATGCTAAGATCACCATGCGCAATGCAAACTTCCGGCTGGAGTGGTGTAAAGCTCGCCGCCATTTGACTTTGGGGAAGTGTTAACGCGTTCTCTCGATGGATGAATCAAGCTTCACCATCTGGTAGTCCAACGGACAAATCTGTGAATGGCGGATGCCAGGAGATCACTACCTGCCCCAATGTATAGTGTCAACTGTAAAGTTTGGTGGAGGAGGAATAATGGTCTGGGGCTGTTTTTAATGGTTCGGGCCCCTTAGTTCCAGTGAAGGGAAATCTTAATGCTACACCATACAATCACATTTTAGACGATTCGGTGATTCCAACTTTGTGGCAACAGTTTGGGGAAGGTCCTTTCCTGTTTCAGCATGACAATGCCCCCGTGCACAAAGCAAGGTCCATACATAAATGGTTTGTCAAGATTGGTGTGGAAGAGCTTGACTGGCCTGCACAGAGCCCTGACCTYAACCCCATCAAACAACTTTGGGATGAATTTGAACGCCGACTGCGAGCCACCTAATCGGCCAACATCAGTGCCCGACCTCATAAATGCTCTTCTGGCTGAATGGAAGCAAGTCCCCGCAGCAATTTCCAACATCTAGTGGAAAGCCTTCCCAGAAGAGTGGAGGCTGTTATAGCAGCAAAGGGGGGGGGGGGGGAAATCAACTCCACATTAATGCACATGATTTTGGAATGAGATGTTTGACGAGCAGGCGTTTATGTAGTGTATGTGGTCTGGCACAGAAAACTGTCATTAAATCCCCAACCATATTGAACTGCTAAATTAAACTCCAACCTCTACCCGGTAACTTTTCCACAGGCCGTAGTTGCAAAAGAGAATGCTTTATAATCAACTCACCTGGTCAAACAACGTTGCATAATAAACACACCAAGACCACATCTCCCTGGCGTATAACTATACCTGCAGCAGCAGCTCAGCAGACCTCTTCCTCTCCTCSTCCAGCCTGGTGTCCATGCTGTCCAGCTCGGACCGCATTCTGTCGGYGCGGTCTTCCGAGCACTTCCTCTCCTCGCCGACTGTGTGTCTGCTGCTGAGGCGCTCGGMCTGGAGCTGCTCCCGGGCCTCGACCAACTCCATGGACCGCTCCTCGTACCGTCTCTGGAGCTCGCCCAGCTCCCCCTGGGCCCGCGCCGCCGCCTCCTTCTGGGCCTCCACGTCCCGCTTGGCCTGCAGCAGCAGCTTGTCGTAGTACTCCTGCAGCTGGGACGAAGACTTCTCTGGTGCTGGGGGAAAAGGAAGCAGGGTTAGAGTCTTACATGCTCCTCTATGCCAGGGGTATTCAACTCTTACCCTACGAGGTCCGGAGCATGCTGGTTTTCTGTTCAGCCTGAAACTTAACATTTCACCCGCCTGGTGTCCCAGGTCTAAATCAGTCCGTGACTAGAGGGGAACGATGAAAAAAAGCAGTGGAACTGGCTTTGAGGTCCAGAGTTGAGTTAGAGGGCTCTAAGCAACACTTATAAAACGGCCACTAGGAAATACTATTTTCAAGTAGACTGTGCTTTACCAAAGCAATAGCTAATTAGTAATGCTTAATTAATAGCTAGTTGATAACAGAAAATTAAGTAACTTTCTAGTCTAAACACAGGTTAATAAGCATTAGCCCCTAGAGTAGGGTTATTCAACTCTGACCTTACGAGGTCCGAAGCATGCTGGTTCTGTTCTACCTGATAATTAATTGCACCTAACTGGTGTCCCAGAACTAAAATCAGTCCCTGATTAGAGGGGGAACAATGGAAAAAAACGCAGTGGAACTGTCTTTGAGGTCCACGGTTGAGTTTGAGGGCCCTAAAGGATAATTATTTTAACCACATGGGAATAAATGTCTAGTGTTGAATCAGCCTTTATAATGCCTTTTCGGATCTGCCGATTTAACAGTGGATTTACTCGACAGCAAACGCGTGCCAAATCCACACTGAAGGCTCACAGGCCCCTTTTTTTACCGTCCGAACAGCCTTCTTTGTGTTGTTGTTGGAGTGCTTGGTTGGCTTGATTTAGTTGCTGCTCCAACTCAAGGGTCCTGGCCAGGACTGCCTTGACATAGACCTCTCGCTGCTGATCATAAACCAGCCACTGTTGGTTCTTCTCCAAAGCCTTTTTGTAAACCGAGGAAAAACACATACTTGGGGGAGTTAGGGTTAGATTATACAATTTTCCTTAGCACTCAAAGACAATGGCATTTTTAATCTGGACAAGTTGTTCAACTCACATCTCTCAAGTGATCCTCAACTACTGGAACCTCACCGGTGGGTCCCTGGCCATTCTATCAAATCGTAAAGAAAACACAGGTATTAGCCTATATCAAAACGAGGACATAGGTGTAAACAACCTCTTTCTACATGAAGACTATGTGAGTCTGTGGGATACTATTCTTGGTTGCTAAGAGACCCTTATAATCAAAACATAAAAAGGGAAGAAAGCTTAACCCAAAGCATCTTCTAGTGACAGTATGTACTGCATACAATAATCTAATGCCTTGGGTGTCCTCTAACCAGTCAGTGACCAGCCAGCCACCTCTTAGCAGCGGCAGTAGTAAGGCTGGCTATATACACTTACCTCCGTATGYATTTGGACAGTGAAGCATTTTCAAAATATATATGTGGCGCTATACTCCAGCATTTTGGATTTGAGATGTTTAAATGTTTCATATGAGGCGACAGTACAGGACATAATGTCACCTTTTATTAGAGGGTATTTCACACATATGCGTTTCACCTTTTAAAAATTAAAACACTTTATGTATCTCGTCCCCCCATTTGAAGTCATAGGTATTTGGACAAATTCCCTTACAGGAGTGTCAAAATTCATTCCGTAATGGGCCTCGTGTCCAGTGGTGTAAAGTACTTAAGTAAAAATACTTTGAAGTACTACTTAAGTAGTATCTGTACTTCACTATTTATATTTTCACTACATTCCTAAAGAAAATAATGTATAGATTTTCCCTGACACTCAAAAGTACTCGTTACATTTTGAATGCTTARCGGGACAGGAAAATGACCCAATTCACRCACTTATCAASAGAACATCCCTGGGAAACTCTACTGCCTCTGATTTAGTGGACTCAAACACAAAAGCTTAATTTGTAAATGATGAAGGCGTGTTTYAGTGTGCCCCTGGCTATCCGTAAATAATAAAAACATTGTGCTGTCTGGTTTGAATAATAAGCCATTTGAAATKATTYATACTTTTWCTTTTGATACTTAAGTATATTTTTGCAATTACATTTACTTTTGATACTTAAGTATATTTAAAAMCAAATAMTTTTACTCAAGTAGTGTTTTACTGGGTGACTTTCACTTGAGTCACTTTTACTCAAGTATGACAACATCGGGTACTTTTTCCACCACTGCTAGTGTCTGCAGGTTTTWGTTTTTTCCTTACAATTAAGACAGACAACCAGGTGAGAGGAGTTCCTCACTAATTAGTGACCTTATTTAATCAATCAAGTACAAGAGAGGAGTGAAAATACACAGACACTTGGCCCTCCATGGAATAAGTTTGACACGTGACATACAGGGGTTTTTCTGGATCAAAATGGGGCTTAGGTGGTGGCCGTGGTCATGGCCAATGGCACAGTCATCGATCCAAAAATGTTTAAAGGCCCTACTGTTGACCAGTGACAAAATGTAGTTTAAAGCAAATTTCCTGCAATTTTACCCATTTGGATGTGGCTTATGCTACCTGAGTGACTCAAACATAACAAAATGAATGGGGGCCCCATGCCATGACAAAAATAATCCTGAATTTATGGAATTTTTAATTCTCCGACTGTCTAGCTTTTATTTTGGTGATTGATAGTTCTCAAAGATGATCTTATTTAAAAATATTAGGTCCATTATCTTTTCTACATACTATATATCTGGTTTTCATCGTTTAAGTTCACACTGAAAAAGTTTTCCATCCAAAGTCACAAGCTTGATGTAGTCACCGGGGCCAAGCTTCCCGCCATCCAGGACCTCTATACCAGGCGGTGTCAGGGGAAGGCCCTAAAAATGGTCATAGACTGTTCTCTCTGCTACCGCACTGCAAGCAGTACCGGAGAGCTAAGTCTAGGTCCAAGAGGCTCCTAAATAGCTTCTACTCCCAAGCCATAAGACTCCTGAACAGCTAATCAAATGGCTACCCAGACTATTTGCATTGGCCCCCCCACCACCTCTGGAACGCTGCTGCTACTCTGTTATTATATATGCATCGTCACTTTAATACCTCTACCTACATGTACATATTACCTCAATTACCTTGACACAGGTGCTTCCGCACATTGACATTGACTCTGTACCCCCTGTATATAGCCCTGCTACTGTTATTTACTGCTGCTCTTTAATTATTTGTTATTCTTATCTCATACTTTTTTTTGGGGGGGGGGGTTGATTTGAGTGCAAGGAATGTGTGACCAAATAATAAACATTTTACTACTTTAATACACTAAGTGAATTAGTCAAAAATATTTATGACTTCTTCAAATGGAGGGCGGGGGGGGGCCTAGATACATAAAGTGCTTTCATTTTCTAAACAGTAAAACAGATATGAAAATATTCAAACATAAAGGTGACAGTCTGTACTGTCGCTTTATATGAAGCATTCTATATAAAATCYAAAATGCTGGAGTATAGAGACAAATGTTAAATTGTAGCTTAAATGTCCAAATACATATGTATTCATTCCTGGAGGGGCACCAGAGCCATATTATATTAATGTTACAGATGACCCCAAGGTTGACGTCGGATCCYCTCGTAAGACCCAGCAAACTGATAACCACGGCCTAACGAGGCAGGATGTCTACAGGTTGGGCCGCTGTATTGGTCTGCTATAGGAATGGACAAAGCCATTGATCACGTGACACCATTCATTCCTATGTGAAGACTCAATAGTGCATTGAAGCCAAATGAAGTCGGTTATAATGGCTTCTCATGGAGACATAACATGCGCAGTTTGGACTAYTCCACGAAGTGACATTGCAGGCTAGCTCAGTCCTGCCCCCTCTCAGAGTACTGCAGGCTGCCATTAGTAACTAAATTATCCTTGTAACTTCTGTTGTGGGATTTTTTAAATAAATCGGTTCAAAGACATACAGTACCAGTCAAAAGCTAAAGACACCTCCACAATCACCCGACCTCAACCCAATTGAGATGGTTTGGGGTGAGTTGGACCAGAGTGAAGGAAAAGCAGCCAACAAGTGCTTGGCATATGTGGGAACTGTTGGAAAAGCATTCCAGGTGAAGCTGGTTGAGAGAATGCCAAGAGTGTGCAAAGCTATCATCAAGGCAATGGGTGGCTACCTTGAWGAATCGAAATTATATTTTGATTTGTTTAACACTTTTTTGGTTACTACATGATTCCATATGTGTTATTTCATAGTTGATGTCTTCACTATTATTCTACAATGTTGAAAATAGTAAAGAAAGAAAACCCCTTGAATCAGGTGTGTCCAAACTAATACATCTAGTGTATAAGAAGCAATTATTAGTACCATAATTGTCATATATATATTTTTTTATATATGTTTACACGATGATTGACCACTTTTCCATTCACAGTAATGGGAGGTCCTGTCTTCTGCTAACAGGGCAGTCGTTCTCCCCTGGCTCAGGCCTTAACTACACTTCGAGAGGAGTAGTCATGGGTTCATAAGCTCATGAACTTCTTCCAGAAGGTAATCCCATCCTGTAATACCGAGACTGGCTGATCATATGGGGGGAGGGGGGGGGGATTATATACAGTATGGTAATGCAATGGGTGAGGAGGGCTTGTCAGGAGGCGGATTTCCTTGATCATGACCTCATGGATATTCAAAAGTTGAAGACGGAGAGATGTAAAACGAGCTCTCTCTCGATGAATAAGACTACTGGCTTTCCTCATATCACAGAGCCACCTGATCTGAGAGTAAACAAGAATTATGTCAGACGACATGACATTCAGAAAGCAACTGCTGACATCTAGAGTGTAAAAASAGAATTTCACCTTGAGATTTGGAATGCCCACAACATTCATACAGGAAACTGTAACACATCTTAATATGGAGGGGTGTGAACTACAGTGTCTTCTTGTTACACACACACACTACATGATCAAAAGTATGTGGCCATGTGCTCGTCGAACATCTCATTCCAAAACCATGGGCATTAATATGGAGTTGGTCCCCTCTTCACTGCTATAACAGCCTCCACTCTTCTGGGAAGGCTTTCCACTAGATATTGGAACATTGCTGCGGGGACTTGCTTCCATTCAGTCACAAGAGCATTAGTAAGGTCGGGCACTGATGTTGGCCGATTAGGCCGGCAGTCGGCGTTCCAATTCATCCCATAGGTGTTCGATGGGGTTGAGGTCAGGGCTCTGTGCAGGTAAGTCAAGTTCATCCACACCGATCTTGACAAACCATTTCTTTACAGTTGCCACTATGCATTGGGGACAGTAGCGTTCTCTTGGCATCCGCCAAACCCATATTCATTCATCGGAATACAAGATGGTTAAGCGTGATTCATCACTCCAGAGAGTGATGCGTATCAACTGCTCCAGAGTCCAATGATGGCGAGCTTTACACCACTCCAGCAGACTGTTGGCATTGTGCATGGTGATCTTAGGCTTGTGTGCAGCTGCTCGGCCATGGAAACCCATTTAATGAAGCTCCCGATTAACATTTMTTGTGCAGACGTTGCTTCCAGAGGCAGTTTGGAACTCGGTGGTGTGTCTCGCAACCGAGGACAGACTATTTGTACGCGCTACAGCACTTGGCAGTCACGTTCTGTGAGCTTGTGTGGTCTACCAATTAATTTACACTTCAATAACATCTATTTTTTGGGTACTTTTTGCCTATTTTTTCTCCCCAATTTCTTGATATTCAATTGGTAGTTACAGTCTTGTTCCATTGCTGCAACTCCCGTATGGACTCGGGAGAGGCGAAACACGACCTCGCCAAGCCACACTGCTTCTTGACACACTGCCCGCTTAACCTGGAAGCCAGCAGCACCAATGTGTCGGAGGAAACACCGTACAGCTGACGACCGAAGTCAGCTTGCTTGCCCTCAGGCCGCCACAACGAGTCGCTAGAGCGCAATGCGACAATGACATCCCAGCCGGCCAAACCCTCCCCTAACAAYGCTGGGCCAATTGTGCGCCGCCCCATGGGTCTCCCGGTTGCGACAGCCTGGGATCGACCCGGATCTGTAGTGATRCCTCTAGCACTGCGATGCAGTGCTTTTGACCGCCGACCACTCGGGAGGCCCCACTTCACAATAACAGCACTTACAGTTCACCAGGGCAGCTCTAGCAGGGCAGAAATTTGACAAACTGACTTGATGGAAAGGTGCCACATTGAAAGTCACTGAGCTCTTCGGTAAGGCCATTCTACTGACAATATTTGTCTATGGAGATCACATGGCTGTGTGCTCGATTATATACACCTGTCAGCAACAGGTGTGGCTGAAATTGCCAAATCCACTCATTTGAAGGGATGTCCACATACTTTTGTATATATAGTGTACATTCTCTCCATAACTCAGCCTTGGCTAACAAAATGGATCAAAGTCTAGGCACCCTCAGCAGACTGAAAATTCCTCTCACCCACCTGTAAATCAGGACCCTGTTTCTCCAGTGCCTGACACCTTGCCGACACTRCCACCAATTTGTTCTTCAGATGCCCTGTCTCCTCCGAGAGGGACTGGAACAGTTTCTCTCTGTACTCGGCCTCTCTCCTCCCCTGGTCCAGCTGAGCCTGGAGCGAGGCCACCACCTCTCCCCCATTGGAATGCAGATGTTGTCTCAGAGTCTCCAGCTCCTTGTCCTTAGCCAGCAGCTGCTGAGTGTTCCTCTCACTCAACGTCTCCAGAGACAGAATCCTCTGCAATCAATTGTAACATTTTAATGAATTGAATGAAATGTGATATGCTCATTTTAAGCATTTTTGTGCACTATCACAACTCCATCAAGACATAATTTCAAAAGCAACGGTTTACAAAATGACACACCCATGATGCGCAAAATGCTAAACCCAGACTTCCACAATGTCATATGGTCAAGTTTATGAATATATTGAGTGAAAAGGTTGTTTTGGTTTAAAATATTTGCTGTTTATGAATGTAGGCTACATCAGCACTACTATATCAATCCTATTAAATTTGGACTCTATAACTTTATAATAATCATTAGGCTGGCAATACTGCTTAGCCCAAACGTCTGCACAAACTACTACGCTTTAGCTACCTCCAACAGTTTGCTTTTGTYGGAGTCTGGTGGCCTCGCTGTTCGTTTTGATATTTCATCCATCTTCTGCTTCAGATGAGCATTCTCCTTCCTGAGTCTGTCCATTTCTGCTTCTGCCTGTTTGGAGCCACTGGATTTAAAGCCWAACTTGTTGACAATGGTCTCCCTGGTGCCTTTTGATGCCATGTCTGGAGTGTTACCTAGAAAAACGACTTTGAAGTTTAATGTTTATACTAACGTTAACAATTAAATCACTCACATTTCATTCAATGGCACATTTCCAATCAAGTCTAAATATATCTAGTTAGGTAGGCAATAGAACAGGCAATACTAAAGTTTGTTTATTTCATTAGGCCTAAATTAAATTCATTTTGCACCTGCAGTGAGGCCTAGTTATTGAAATTAGCATGCCAGACAAAACAGACACTCAAGCACAAACCAACTGAAGAACATGCCTAACCGGAAAAAAAGTTGAATAGGTACTATAACTTCACAACTGAATGTTATAGCTAGTTATCTGGCTAACAAACTACAGAACATAATCTTACCAAAAGGATAGAGATAATTTGCTAGATTTTGTCGGCTATATATTTTTCTTGAGTTGGTGACTAATGCTAGCTAGTGACGTTACGTTATGTGCCTGTCAAAAGTATCTGGTCTGGCTAACAACACAGCTAAGCGTTTGATCGTTCAACCCAAACTGTTTTCTAGTGTTAAGAAAACATGTATCTATCTTTAAATATTTATAAAATATAACTCACAATATAGACCACTGTTTCCAAAATAACATTCTAGGACGCTTGACTTTTGAGAATGAAATGGCCACTTTCTAGCTTCCTAGTTGAACAGTTTGAATACAGCGCGTCTGGGCGTCATATCCGGGAGTCAGATCATGACGCTGGCACTCCTTTTTTTATCAACCACCACTAGACGGAAAATTGCTAACAAATATTGTATCAGTAACAAAGTAAAGGAAGTTTCATTTAAAATGTTACATAGAATTTATCCTGTGAAACATGTTTTGGAAAGATTCAAGCTGAATATTGACTATAAATGTGATTTCTGTGGAATGGAGAAGGAGACCATTTTTGCATTTGTTTTTTGCCTGTATTTATAGTCACATTTTTTGGATTGACATACAGAATTACAAAAGAATAGGACCGGTTGTACAATGTAATGGTTTTAATATGATGATTTATTTAAGAAATTCTGACATTGATAAAGATGTAGTATATTTAATTCAACTGCTAATAATATTAGGTACATTTCATATTCACAAATGCAAATGGTCTAATTCAAAACCTAACTTTTTCCACTTTATAAATGAATTTAAACAATATGGCACTACTTTAACTAAAATGAAAAACAAAAAGGCAATTAAAAATKGTATTATTAATGAATATGATTTGTTTGTTTAGGATTCCTGGCAATGTAAATAGGTTGTATGTATGCTTGTTTACATGTGACTATTCCTCTTTTGTTTGTTGATATGTTAATTTAAAAAAAACACTAGATAGAGACAGAGTACTTTTATTGACCAGTCCAATAACAATAGAGCACCAATTAACTTGTCATGGGACAGAAATTAACGGACAAATATGAATGGAAAAATACGATTTGCTCAGTCKAGATTTATTTTTGTCCTATATATCCTGTTTTAATAGCGCCATGCAAGTACAAGCACTTTTTTATACAGTATTTTCCTACTTATTTCACTGAGCCAATATTTTCCTCTGTCAACACTTTACACAGGATGCCAGCACACTGCCCTTCCCCCCAAAATCCCCACCCACCCAAAGATCTGTATAATGACGAGATGCTCATGTCTCCGTCCTAACAATGGGAGTCGTTGCCTCAAAGGCGGGAAGGCAGGCAACAAGTTCAGAAACGCATTGGGCTCAATTTTGGAGAGAGTGAAACCTCTCGCTTACCCTATTCCTCTCTGACCACCCTTGTTATTTACCTAAATTAAACACGGGTTCAAATTGGTGCTGTTAGCTTTAGTGATGGGGTGGTGGTGGTGATGATGATGCTGCGCGCTATTCGGTTTTTAAAGTAATTCCAGAACAATACTGATTCCTATTAGTGAGTATCATAATGTTGCGGGTTGTGGTAGAATCTGCTAACGGTCTGCCTAAAACTAAACTTGGAAGTACACCGGATCCCGTAGCATCTATTATTTTTAAAGGTAAGGAAGTGCTCTTACTTTTTATGTCCCAGAGATTATATTTCTGTATTTTGATCCACAAATCTGATGGGCTGCTTTATTGGGCTACTCCATCACCTTACAAATAGAAATGTCATAACGTTTTCTTTTGTTGCATTCATTGAGAAAAACAAAGGTTGTGAGAGGAAGAATGATGATGGTGTAACTTATTGATTGGTTAAATCAGGATGTAGTCCTTTAAAGTAGGCAATAACTTTTCATTGGACCTAAACTGATGAATGTATCAATTCAATATTACCCGAGTTATATTGACTGCACTGGCATTCTTTTACTCAGTACAAGTTGCTAAGAATGGAATACTTTCTTAGCAACTGTAAAATGTGACTGAAATAAGTGAAAAAAAACAAATGTTACTTTCAGATGAAAAGAAGAAAACCAAATCAATTGACAGTGAAGTAAACCCAGTTTGGAATGAAGTAAGTACTTTCTGTTCAAACAGAGTATTTGTCCTTGGGAAAGTTGTATTGCCAAAGCAAGACTAGATATGCTCAAAATAGCTACAACTCTGACCGTATACTATTGTAGGCTTCTGTATAATATTGTCATTGCCTGCTCTCTAATAGGCTTAATAATATAATTTGTGTGTACCTCAAACACCTTGGCAGTGCCCCTGATTTGATAAGTAATACATGTCATGTTTGATTACAGGTCCTTCAGTTTRATTTGAAGGGCTCTGCGCTTGATTCCTCATCTTACATTGATGTGATTGTGAAAGACTACGAAACTATTGGGAAAGATAAGTAAGTGGCCCACACATACACCTCAACGTTCCTTTTTGCAACTAAAACAAGAGTTTCTATTGGACAAATTCAGGTAGGTCCCTCACCGTTCCATTTGCTTCCATTTAAGAAAWGTTTTGCAACAGAATAGGTGTAATGAATACAACCCTGCMGTAATAGGAGGGTTAGGAGAGAGARAGAAACCCAGTTTGCTCCACCTCATTAAAACAGAGCAGAGCCATCCTCTAAATGAAATTGCAAAGAGCTGCCTAGTCTGCAATGTGATTACAGGAGGTGGTAGGACTTCTACAACTACTACAATATCTCTTCATCTGTTCAATTTTAATGAAGGTATACTGTAGATTAGACCAACCAACTGCAAATTAACCCCCAAAAGGAAAGGGTCAACTGCAGTCTTGAAACGGTTCGACAAGAGCTACATAATGACATAAACAGATCAGGGCTTGTAGCATGGCATACAATTCAATTCCCAATATCTACTGAGAGTACTACAATGCGTTCGAGGGATAATGTTCATGGTAAAGTAAGTTAGCATAGCCACTGTTTCAGGAAACCTCATTGTTGGCTCAACATGTAGCTCCCACACCCTACTTGCCATGCTCAGACTTCCTTGCAGTGAGTGGGAGAGGTGATCCATCTTAGGCAACAATGAATGAATCCCTGTTTGTTCTGTTGGGATGAGCTGGATGGCACTTGCTGATAGGGAAAGATTGTATTCATGTAGGATGAAAAAGTTGGGAGAGTTCAGGCCACTAAGTATAGACCAAAGTTAAAATGTTGTGGTGTCTGTCTAGTATTTTCCATTCACAGAGGAAAAGACATATGGTAATGATCTGGAGATGTAACCACAGAAAGAGTTTCCACGGTTTGCCAATTAAAATCATGAAAGCTTTGTATGTTATGAAGAAAACACATACTTTACAGAATGTAAATGTTTTGGTGAGATTAATTCAGTAAAATGATCATGTCTGTGAATCCTGTGTATGTAATGTAGATTAGCTACAGTATTCTGCAGCTCAGCACATTTGAAATTGGATGTCTGATTTTCCAGTTTTGTCAGTTATATGCATGCATCAGTGCAGGCCATGTGATGTGAGTAAAGCTCTCCATTGAGTTAGCCTAATCTGACACACACTCTGACGATGTGGGGGAGTATAGGGACTCTTCTCTCACATAGTTTTCCAGGGTCTGTTATGGTACTTTGTAACCCTAGCAACTTGGGAGAGAAATGTTTAAGCTTGTGATTCTGGACTTATTAGATTTGGGCAGGAATTCCTCAAATTACCCAAAAAACCCAACATCCCCAGGTTTATTATCCTGCATTCCAGAAGAGTATCAATCTCCAGAGAATTCAAGTTTCAGCCTCCCAGATGTAGAAGAGATCAGTCTGAACACTGCATAGGAAATGTAATATTCCCCATAAGCAGAGTGACCAGTAAAGATAAATTGCAAAGTGTTAAAAGATCAATGACATTATTAACAATAGCCACTCGGATGTTTAATAGTATCCTGTCTGTAAAGACATGAATCATGATTGGAGGGTACAAGTTCAGATCCTTGAAAGAGTTGTAACAATTTGTTCATACATACAGTAGGTGATGTGGTGCAGCAAGTCATGTCATAGTATTTTATCATGGTGTCATCACTTAGCGCACGAGTGCCCACTCATTCCCACAGATCACAGCGAAAGCTAGCAAGTAATATACTGTGAAGATGGCGTAAACTGAGGTTTTGTTTGAAACTGCTAGTGAGTCGGGTGACGATAATAGCACAGAGAGTGAAAATGAGTGGGTTACAGTGGTGAAGTCAATCAAGAGAAGGAAAGTTGTGGTGGAAACTAGGAAACCCCTAGATTAGTGAGGGTGTTGGATCTATGCTACCTGGGCAATCCGTTTAACATCACGAGGAAAATCTGGAATGTGTTGGAGGAAAGTGTCACAAGAAGTTGTCTTATTTCGATTTTGTTTGTGTATCTGCGGWGCAGAAGAAGCATGTTTTAAGCCTCAAAACGATATAGGAGTGGAATGTCAAGGGGGTTATTTCTGGGGTGGCACAAGAAGTGAAGGTCTGATATAACTGAAGACATCGATGGAGTGGTTGGTGCACGTTGACTGGCCTGTATGATGGATGGAGAAAAGAAATTGACTTTATCCATACTACTGTTCTTTGACGAAGAGTCTCTCTCATCTCATATACAGTTAGGATTCATGAGATACCCTGCAAGAGCTTTTGTGCATAAACCCCTTAAGTGTCATGAATGCAAAATATGTGGTCACGTGTGTGCGGAAGGGAAGAGTATCGTAKGCCAGATGAAGTGAAAGGCTGCAATTGTGGAGGCGAACATGCGCCCAAAATCCTGGAGTGCCCTGTTAGGGTGAAGGAGACCGAGGTGGCAAGAGCAAGGTGTGTCCAGCGTGTCTCCTATCTGGAGGCGGTGAGAAGAGTGGAAGGAACAAGTGGCGGGGAAGAAAACAATAGTAGTAGAGGCACCACGACCAGTTAAGGGTTCTCATCAAGCGAGGGATCGTGAAATGTTACATGTTAAAAAGGTGGACTTTGTATAATTTATTGCAATGGTCATAAACTGTACATCGCGAGTGGAGAAAAATTCAGAGAAAATTGAAATCATTGTGAATGCAGGTGAACGTTTCTTGGGTCTTCGTGATTTCACAGCCGAGGCCTTGCGAGAAATCCTGTCTGTGAATGTTTCGCCCTCACAGGCMCCTCAGCCTTTGTAGGGATGTATTTTGGAAGGGACTGTGATTGAATAAGTGGGATGGGTTTTGTTTGTTGATGTGTCTATTTTGTATGATGTCATTTTCCCCCGCAATGGATTTTTATTTTCTGGACTACCTTGTCCATTTCTTACAGGCACCTGATGTTTAATCAAAGATTGAACTATTCATTATCAAAAGTMATTTCAACCCTCACCTTTGTATAGTATGAAAGCTGTATTTGTTTTTACACCTAGCCGAATCTGACGTTTGCCCTTGTTTTGTAGGTTTCTAGGCTCTGCAAAAATCTCACTGAAAGACCTTGCAACTGGTCAAGTCAAATCCTCTCCATCTAAAGATGTGGCTCTTGTCAATGAAAAGGGACAGGCTATTGGGGTATGTTTTTCACTGAGGGGATTCTATTAAACTGGCCCTGGGTACACCGGTCTATGGCCCTGCTCAAATCGAACAGCAATCTGTGCCGCTCGGTTATGTTGTCAACAAGGCAGCATGATCCATCGTTCAGAAACATACAACATCTCTGTTTCATAAAATATATGCTCTAATTAGTTTCAATTTGGAAGGCAGATAAAGCGTTTAACAAAAAAAAAATCAAAAACAATCACTTCTGCGTGTGAACACAGAATCCTACTCATTACTCTACGTGCTTAACCTATGTCACTTTTGTTTTGAGCAGACTTCACCGGCGGCCAGAACGGGGCAGCCAGCTTATGCCCCGGAGGCAGCCCGGTTCCAAAACAAACGCAATCACTCCCCACCCAGTGCAAACTACGCCTACCCAAGCGATGGGCCAGATTAATGCAATCCCCTCACTAGTTAATAATGGGTAGTGCAGCCACTCACCAGCTACCAAGGATATGGGGAAAACAATCATGCAATCAGCTCAACTTGAAACACCTGTTTTCCCTGCAATCCTTTCAATCCCTATTACCCAATTTTAATTAAACAGTTATTATCTTAACTACAATAACCACATGAGCATAAAAAAATCTGGTGCAATTTTCCAATCTGAATTTTGATACCAGCATGTTTTAATGAGATGATTGATTGATTCCACCAATTATTCACCTTCCAGGCCACAGTAAGCCTTTTGATTGGCTATGACCCTCCAGCCAATGCCGCTCCAAAGCCAAATTACCCACAGGAAGGAGCTACAGCTGGTGATTCTGGTACGTCATGTTGTCTGTAGTGCCACAGTAGCATTTGTCTTTGGGATCATGGAGGACTTTTGTTTGCTCAGCTCTGTGGATGAATACTTTGATTGCAAAAAAGAGCTKTCTGGTATGCTTGTCTTAATCATCGAAATAAGAAAGAAACATCACGGAGCTATTAGTATTTTTGCTTTATTTTCCTGTCAACCATGAAGTGGGAGGATTATGAAAGTCCAATGTGTTTATTTGGATCCTTGTATTAGCTGTTACTTCAGCAAAACATCTTTGTGCAGTTGAATATACTTTAACATCTGGTGACTGGTTGAGGTTGTGGTGTGTGTGTGTGTCTGCAGTGGAAGGTGGAGGTGAAGAGCGGGATGAGGACTTTATTGAAGGAGGACAGAGTGGCTGTGCAGGGGGAGTCTCYTCCAATGGTCAGCCTGGGAACCCTAACCAAAGACTGGTCAGGAGTACCAGGAAACGGAACCGTCCCCTGGCCAATAAACCCCAGGACTTTCAGGTGAATTCTCCCAAAGCAGTTCTAACATCTCTCTAAACACAACTGTCATACTGCGTAWCATTGTTTTCACTCCCTATTCTCATCTCTTACCCTCAGATCCGTGTCAGGATCATAGAGGGGCGACAGCTCCCTGGGAATAACATCAAACCTGTTGTGAAGGTGAATTTTTGTGGACAGACTCACAGAACAAGGATAAAGAGGGGAAACAATCCCTTCTTTGATGAGGTAAAGACAGCCATATTGATTAAACTTGACTAAGTACATGGGTGGTTATCAAATTGAGAAATGACTGCAGTACATTTGTCCTGAAGGTTTAYGTGGCTTTGCTTTTCTCATTAAACCACGCAGATTTATTTCTCTTTACAGATGTTCTTTTACAACGTCAACATGTTACCATTAGACCTATTTGATCAATATATCAGCTTTCGGGTAAGTTGAACTCAATGTTGGTCATTTGGCACTAACTGATGAACATTCAGTTACTATGTATTGTATAGCATTTCATTCTCGCTTGAATTAACASTACTCTCCTTCTGTAGGTGTAYGACTCCTWCTCTCTGAGAGCTGACAGTCTCATGGGGGAGTTCAAGGTACTCCTCCTTTCCCCCCCACCTCTTATTAAAACATTTAAGGACACAAAGGAGTCCCAACTTTACAATCCATTACTCGATTTATGTATTTTGAGTGTGAGTTATTTCCCATCTTTCTTTGCCTCCCACAGGTTGATATCGGCTTTATCTATGATGGACCGGGTAAGTTTGTAGAGGTGACTTTCTCTGTATTTGCAGTCTCAATGTTTATTGGAAACAGAAGTGCTCATTGTGCAATAAAAAAAAAATCTTAAATGCATTGTTACAGTTGTTTGGTTGYCTAGCTAGCAAATTTGCGCCATATTMGTATAGACATCAGTCAAAACACCTCTAAACAAGACATGGTATCAATAACAAGATACAACTTGCTGAAATGAGCCATCTATGATTCCCCACATGGCATAAGCTTGTCATTGTTGCTAGCTGTCCGAACGTTAAGAATCATTAAAAACTCATCGATACGCGCGTCATTTCTGTGATGTTATCAGACAACCCGTCCATGGAGGTAAATGTTGTGCCCGTCTGTCTCTCAGCTCACTCCGTGATGAGGAAGTGGCTCCTTCTGAATGACCCTGATGACAACAGCTCGGGGGCCAGGGGATACCTTAAAGTCAGCATGTTCATAGTTGGGATGGGAGATGAACCACCGGTACAGTAATACAACCTTTAGTTTGGAGTTACCTCCCTCAGTGTTTCCCCTATATGCATTTAACATTGGCGCACTGCTACTGCTAAATCGTGGTCGGCACTGCAATTAAAAATAAATAATGGATGGATGTATATGCCCCCCCCCCGGTCAGATTTACATGAAAATAACGTCTGTTCCTACCATAGCAAAGTGTGACACCAGTGTGTGTGTTTGTGACTTCTGCAGGTAGAGAAGAGGGACGTCAGCGATGACCAGGATGACATAGAGAGTAACCTGCTGATGCCAGCGGGGGTCACTCTGCGATGGGTCACCCTGTCTCTCAAAGTGTTCCGGGCCGAGGACATTCCCCAGAGTACACCACTCCTATATCTAATGTCGTAGCTATCACGTTCTGCTGCTGTTGTGGTTGATTTGTTATGCTTTAAGGTTCTTCAGCATTGACTTTTTAAGTGCTTGCTCTACGCTTAAGATGGGTGTGCATCTGTGCTAGMTATTCATTTAGAAAAGTGTCTATCTCTTGAAACTGTGAGATTCAGATTGATGTGGTATATACTTGCCTCTCAAAACAAACTTAACCAGTATGTATTTGGTTTTTTTCATAGTGGATGATGCCTTTGCCCAGTCAGTGAAGGATATGTTTGGAGGGGACGGGAACAAGAAGAATCTAGTGGACCCTTTTGTAGAGGCCCGCTTCGCTGGCAAAAAGGTATTCCCATTCCTCTCCACACAACTCAAATCAAGGGGAGGATTTGTTTATTATGGAAATGGTTGTGAAGTTGATATGTGAATGTTTGTTGTAGCTGTGCACCCAAGTCATTGAGAAGAATGCCAACCCAGAATGGAACCAAATGCTGAATCTTCAGGTTAAGGTAAAAAAAAACACAAAAAAAAACACAAAAGCACTGGATTTCTGCTTTGGTAAATTGTGATTCAAAACAACGATTTTACAAAATCTTTCTGCAGTTCCCTTCCATGTGTGAACAAATCAAACTGACCATATTTGATTGGTAAGTCAACAGTATCTCCTCTACTGAACACCAATGTATCCATTTTTAAAGCACTTCATTTGCTCTCTGTCAGTTTTGCTCCACCCTAYCTCACTGTTTTAGAACAGTATTCAGATGCATACTTTCTAAGGTCCTGAGTTTCTGCACAAATAGGGCCAGGAATTCTTCCTGGTCACATGGGTCAAAAATACCTCAGGAAAACCCCATATGTAAGTAGTGTATAGGCAGCCCCCTTAGAGTGCCTCCCTAGTGCTCACTCTGCTCCCTGCCTGTATGCTGTGTAATGGTGTCTCCAGAGTGTGGTCAGTCAGTTGTTATTTGGCCTGGGAGGAACTTGGCTGTACTATAGTATGAGTGAGTCAACCGCCACTCCCTGTTCCAGGCTGGGATTCTGTTGGCAGGGAAACACCACTGTAGCCTTAGTCTGTTGCTAGTGGGAATGGTGGAGAATCAGTGCAAGTCAAAGGTTAGGAAAACCGTGTGTCCTCTAAATGTGATGAAAGTGAAGTTGACGGTGAATAATGTCATATTGTGATATTGCACTTCTTATGCAGGGATCGCTTGACTCGGAATGACTCAATTGGCACCACGTACTTGAATCTGGGCAAAATAGCGTCCTCTGGTGGTAAAATTGAAGGTATGGTTCGATTGAGGTCTATTACACTACGCCCCACTATTTCTCTGTCACCATCTATAGCTCAAGTATATGATTTATATGCCATTGTAGCTTCTAGTATAACAGTATTGTCTAATTACAATATGTCCATTCACTTTGGTTGTTAAATGAATAGGTCTACTCTATTTATCTCTATATTCTATTGTAATTGTCTAATATACAGAACATGCTTTTTCTTTTTCTCTTTGTCTAGACGAACATGCGGGATATGGGTTCTCTCAATCACGTGAAGGTTCAGTAGATGTGATGAATTATTAAAGTACCATCCAGTGCAATAATCTTATTTGGCCCAGTACCACTAACAAGTCATGTCAAGGATACTGCAATTTGCAGTGCTGTATACATCACATTAGTCAATTCCTCAGATTATAGCCCAGCATGACGTTTCAAAGAATTTAGAATGGATTGAATTTGACCCCAGAAAATGATTACTGCACTGAAGTTACTTTGAATGTGTGACTGCTAAGAGTTGTGCCCGGTCAATTCATTTCTGTAGCCCTTTGAGTACAATAGCATGATATTTGAGTGTAGTGAACACATATATAATTTCAAAGTTGTCCGTCCTTGGTACTCAAAAGGTTACAGCAAACAATTTTGATTTCCTGTCTAACTCTTCATATTCAGTTGTGGAATTTTGTGACTTTAATATCATTTGCATGCTCTGTTTGTGCTGTCAGAGTTGCCTGCGCTCCTTTTGTTTGCCAAAGCATGTGTGTGTTGCATTTCTAAGTTGCTGTGTGAGGCTGAGATTCTTTGTGTAACCTAACACTCCAATAAGGGGGGGGGAGAGGGAAACACAGCATTATACCCCTGTGAGTTTACCTGGTTAGATGCCCTAGATTTGCTACTGCTGTGTTAGCCATTCTCCATCCAAGACATCAGCTTCTGACATGCAGAACTAACTCCACAGCTTTGTGCAGCTCATCATTTAGACACATTAATAAAAAAAGAAATGCTTTTTCCTCCACAGGGAAGACTGGGGAGTCTGAGGTGGGTTTTCTGCCAGCCTTTGGGCCTTGCTATGTTAACCTGTATGGGAGTCCCAGAGAGTTTACTGGACTTCCTGACCCTTATGAAGAGCTGAACTATGGCAAGGTAGGTCCTACAAGGGAATTGAATACATCTCTAAGCTTGGCGATGTTGACAGTTCTCTACATATGGACTTTATAAACTAATGTTGACAYTCAAATGATCTATACTTTTCTTTTTGACAGGGTGAAGGGGTGGCCTATCGAGGAAGAATCCTGGTTGAGCTCTCGACTAAACTGGAAGGCAAACCTGACAAGACTGTGGATGCGATCCCTAGTGATGACATCTTGGTGGCCCAGGTACTCTAACCTGTCCTCCCATTGGATCTTAATCAATTTTACCTTACCCTTTTCTCCTATAGGTATGTCCTGTTTTGGTGGTTATGGCCAAAGAAAAACAAAATACATGCTACGTCTTTGAATAATAAAGTTATTTGAAATGTAAATCAAAAAATATTTTTTTCATCTAAACCAAACACGTTTTATTTTCTGATCAGAAATACCAGCGTAGGAGGAAGTACTGTCTGTGTGCAGTGTTCCACAGCGCCAGCATGCTCCAGGAGCCTGGCGAACCAATCCAGTTTGAGGTCAGCATCGGCAACTATGGCAACAAACTGGACACCACCTGTAAACCACTGGCCTCCACTACCCAGTACAGCTGTGCTGTGTTTGATGGTAAAGGACCAAGCCACCTTAGAAATGAAGCTCATCTGGGAATTGGTACCTCTACAAGAGTATGTGAATTGGACTAATTTGTTTATTTTCAACAGGTAACCACTACTATTACCTGCCCTGGGCTGACACAAAGCCAGTGGTTGTCATCACATCATTCTGGGAGGACATCAGTCACCGTTTGGATGCAGTCAACATCATTCTGTACATATCTGAACGCCTGGTAAGATAATGTGTTAATTGTTTTTTTTGTTGCCATGGCATATTTTATTCATAGTATAAAAATGTATGCACACTACTGTAAGTCGCTCTGGATAAGAGCGTCTGCTAAATGACTAAAATGTAAATGGTATTCTAATATTATTCATAGAATGTATGAATACAATGTAACATTTTCGACTATTGCTCCTTTCAGCAATCTAACATCACTGCAATGAAGACGGCCATCTTGGCTAAAGCTTCTGACAACCGTCTGGCAGAGATCTGGCTGAGACTGGTGAATCAGGTGATCGACGATCTTGACAGGTAAATGCTTCCTTGTTTTTAAATGGGGTTTAGTTAGTAAACACTGGGATWATCTTTTGGGTTTCAAAGAATAACTCCATGCTGATCTAGCTCAAACACAGCGACGATAACTCTTAACCCAGTATTTGTATCTAACCCAATCCCCATCATACCAGTTTCAAAGTTCCAGACCTGGAGGGCCAATCCAACCTGACTGCACTGGACATCCAGATCAAGAAGCTGCGTGACGGCGCCCTGCAGACCATCATGGAGGCGGCCGACCGTATGAGAGAAGAGTCCACCGAAATCAAGGACACCCTGGTGGACATYGAGGGCTGGCTGGACAAACTGAAGCAGCTTGCTGATGAGGTAGGTCAGAGGTCAAGCTGTTTGTCTGGGCATGATATGCTTTTGGTAAAATGCTATCAATAATCTGAGGTTATAATGGCTGAAAATTGGGTCTATAGGCTCTTCACATTTAAGTACAGTACAAGTCAAAAGTTTGGACACCTACTCATTCAAGGGTTTTTCTTTATTTTGACTATTTTCTACATTGTAGAATAGTAGTGAAGACAAACTATGGAATCAGGTAGTAACCAACAGTGTTAGATTGATTTGTTTATTTTAGATTCTTCAAAGTAGCCACCCTTTGCCTTGATGACAACTTTGCACACTCTTTGCACAGATTCTGTTTTTTGGTTACTACATGATTCCATATGTTTTATTTCATAGTTTTGATGTCTTTTCTATAATGTAGAAACTTGTAAAAAATAAAGAAAAACCCTTGAATGAGTAGGTGTGTCCAAACGTTTGACTTGTACTGCATGTTTCCATGTACAATTCCCTCTAAATGACCCTTGAAGGTAGTGATACAGTTGTGTAGGGTTGTATTAACTGGGACTGTACAGTAATTGACGTTGTGTGTTTACATGTGTCCCTCTCCAGCCCCAGAACAGCATGCCTGACGTGATCATCTGGATGCTGAGGGGGGAGAAGCGAGTGGCGTACAGCCGCATCCCAGCCCACCAGCTCCTCTACTCCACCTACAGCGAACAGGCCTGTGGACAGTTCTGCGGCAGGACCAGGACTATCCTCATGCAGTACCCTATGGATAAAAACAAGGGGCTGAAGGTTCCAGTCCAGATCAGAGTCAACGTGTGGCTGGGCCTGTCTGCACACGAGAAGAAGTTCAACACTTTCTCTGAGGGGACGTTCAGTGTGTTTGCTGAATCGGTATGGTTCTATGAAAATGACTCCCTTTTGAGTGTTAAACCTAATAGAAATGGAGGAGTGTTGTATAAGTGTTTTTTTTTCTTCCTTCCCCTTTGGCAGTATGAGAATCAGGCCTACATGCTGGGAAAGTGGGGAACTACGGGTCTGGGTTTACGCCACAAGTACACTGATGTGACTGGSAAACTGAAGCTGAAACAGGAGTACTTCATGCCCCCGCGAGGCTGGGAGTGGGAGGGAGAATGGTTCATCGACCCAGAGAAGGGGTAAGACGCGTGTTTGTTTTTTACAATGGTAGAATATTCGTAATCTGCCCTCCTTTATCACAATCAAACGTAATCAGTCATGTTCAGCAGACAGGGCACATMATTTTGAAACGTTATTGGATAAGTCTAGGTGGGCCCTCCCTGTTTCTGTCTCTTTTCTTCCCTTTAGTGCCTAATGAACATAACCCAGCTGCCAGTTCTTTGGTTGTTTTCATTTTCTCATTCCATCAACCACCCATTAGTGAGGAGTGTTGTTGTACCAGGTCTTTTTGAGCAGGTTTTAAGTCTGTTATAATATCTCTTTGTGTGTGTCTGTACAAGTCTGTTGACAGAGGCAGATGCGGGACACACTGAATTCATAGATGAAGTCTTCCAGACCGAGACTCGCTTCCCTGGCGGAGAGTGGAAGGCTGCTGCCGAGCCCTACGCTGACGTGGTTAGGGAACACACAACAACACACACAAGAACACACAACGGTGATCAGGTAACTGAGGTGTTGTTGGTTGTGTTTGCAGAATGGGGAGAAGACCCCGAGCCCAGGGGAGATGGAGTGTCCTGCAGGCTGGAGCTGGGCGACTGAGTGGACTGTGGATGACAACAGGGCTGTGGATGAGAAAGGTCTGCTTTCACACACTGCTTGACCTTGCAGTGGAGGACTTGAAGTTGGGATTTGTAATGTCTACTACTGTAGAAATGACCTGTAGTATTTTCAAGCATTGTGTATGAATTTCTAAGGTGTTTATCTGAATGCAGGCTGGGAGTATGGAATCACCATCCCTCCAGATGAAAAACCCAAGTCGTGGGTGCCAGCAGAGAAGATGTACCACATCCTCCGACGGAGGAGAGTGGTCAGGCCCAGGAAGAGATCAGCTGCTGATACAACCGCTGAGGTCAGTGCACACTGCCAATAGGAAACTGTAATTAAATGTTGTKGGTGTCAAATATATTCCCCTGCCTTTTCAGAAGCGAGACCAAGGAGACCCGGAGGGCTGGGAGTTCTCCTCTCTGATTGGCTGGAAGTTCCACAGGAAGGCACGTTCCACCGACACAATCMGACGCAGACGCTGGAGGAGGAAGATGGCCCCCGCCGACCGCCTAGGGGCATCCGCCATTTTCAAACTGGAGGGTGCACTGGTGAGCAACTCTGGTCCTCACGGCCTGCAGCTTCTGTTGGTGTTCTCTTTTCCCTGGCATGACGACACTCTTGCCCAGCAGTTGTCCATCCCTGTTGAGTGATTCATTCTGAGGGATTCTTGATTGTCTTTGCAGGGGGTTGATACAGATGAGAAGAGAAAAGATGATAAGGTTGATGCATCCAAGCCCTTTGGTGCCAATACTCCAACTGTTTCCTGTTCATTTGACAGTGAGTGCTTTAATTATACATAGTTGGCATGGATTTCTCTCTGTCTGATACTGGCCTTAACCTTGGGTGTTTTTTTCTTTCTGCAGGGTCGCACGTCTACCACCTCCGCATCTACGTTTACCAGGCCAGGAACCTTGTTGCCATGGACAAAGACAGCTTCTCGGGTCTGCGTATCTCCCTGTCAAAAATCCTCTTAAAATTTGGTGACAGTTGACACGTGAGATATTGTGGACTTATTATCTAACACAATGTGTTTCATCTCCTCCTAGATCCATATGTCCATGTGTCTTTCCTGCACATGAGTCAAACCACCGAGACCATGAAGGCTACGCTGAACCCCACGTGGGACCAGACCCTGATCTTCCATAACATGGAGATCTACGGGGACCCCCAGAACATCGCCCACTATCCCCCCGATGTGGTGCTGGAGTTCTATGACAATGACCAAGTGGTGAGTGTGATCAAAGTCCCGTCAGTTACTCAGGTTATCAACACAGTCCCCTTATTGACTGATTTTCATCCTGGCTGTAGTTGGTTAACATGTTGCTCTCTGCCCCAGGGGAAACATGAGCTGCTGGGTCGGAGCACGTGTGTCCCCCTGGTGAAACTGAACCCAGGCATGGACCAGACACCCCAACTGCTGTGGTCCCCCATCACACACAAGGGCGAGTGGGCTGGGGAGGTGCTTGTGGCTGCTGAGCTCATCCTGAAGGATAAGGTGTAGTACCAGGAGGAGGATGTGGAGCAGTATTGGTTAGTGGGCCAGGCTTATAGGAAGAGGGTTATATGTTTTGTGTAAACTCTCTGTCTCCAGGGTATTGGGATGGACCTCCCTCTGGTTCCTCCCAAGAGGGCAGAGAATCTGTACATGGTGCCTCAGGGGATACGGCCTGTGGTGCAACTGATGGCCATTGAGGTAAAACTACTATACTTAAGTAATGTCATAACATCCCATAGAAATGGCTAGTTTACCTGCAATTTCCCACTATATATATATATTTTGTTACCCTGTGTGTGTGTTCCAGATTCTAGCCTGGGGCTTGCGCAACATGAAGACCTACCAGTTGGCCACTGTGTCCTCCCCTAGCCTGGTGGTGGAGTGTGGAGGAGAGGTGGTTCAGTCTGCTGTTATCAAGAACATGAAGAAGAGCCCCAACTTTCCTGGCTCTGTCCTCTTCCTCAAAGTGGTAAGAGCTGCTTGCTTTGGATCTCAGGCATTGTTGTTTTTCTTTTTTTTTGTAAAATGTTGACAGTGTAGGCATCCTCTCATTCCCTCACTCAGGGGATCGATGTCAAAGTTGTCTCGTCTTTATCCTCAGTTCCTTCCCAAAGAGGAGATGTACACCCCTCCCATCGTGCTGAAGGTGATCGACCACAGGCCATTTGGCAGGAAGCCAGTGGTTGGACAGTGTACCATAGACACTCTGGAGGAGTTTCGCTGCGACCCTTACATCATCCAGAAGTCATCCATGTCATCCAAAGGTAACTTGTCTCTATCGTACACTTCCTACACGTGCATACTACCACCCTATGTTGAGATTTATTTTTTTTTCTCCAACATATGAGATGTACATAAGAAATTGTCTCGACTTGTCTTTGTTAGTGGCTCTGATGGCCGCTTCTCCTCGGGACATCAGAATTGACATGGAAGACAGGAGGCCTCTGCTTGAAGCTCAGGTATACTCTGGCATTTGAATGGGAAATCCCCTCTCATTCACCATAGTTTGTTGGACATTACACTCGGAGCTTTTAAGATATATTCTGTCTAATAAGTGTCTGAATTTCACGTCGACGCTTTGACTTGCARTTTGTAGAGTATGTCAGCAGCAGTCAACAAAATGGCCGCCACCGACTTCTCATCCTTTATGTATTAAAGTTTGAGTTTAATCTAATAAAACAGGATGTCTGTGTCCCATATTTAGAACAGAACAACAACAAAAAAGAAACCCTTATTGAAACTATTCTTGTGATTTTGCATTCTCACATCTTGTCTACTCATTCCTATAATCCAATTGATATTGCTGATCAGGAGAACATATTAAATTGTGTTTTATAATTGTATGCATTTACAATTATTTAAAATGACAGAACTGCAAATTATACCACTTCTATTGTAATCAATGATCAACCTTCTAGACAATCTTAGCTCGTGCATTCAAACAATGTCCAATTGTGACATTGGATCACATTTTGGGATCATTGAATCAAATAAATAAGCAGTTTTTCCCCCCCCCTTCACGGGCCAATCCCGTGAAGGGATTCAGCAGATCTTATAACATCTACCAGATTGATCATGCATGTGACACATTCATGTGACACTGATTCACTAGCTGGCATACAAATGACTGTCTGTGATATTGACTTGACACCTKGTTTACTTATCTTTCCTTTCATCCCATTCTCCTTCCTTAAAGCAT
Source organism: Salvelinus sp. IW2-2015 (assembly GCF_002910315.2). Lineage (NCBI taxonomy): Eukaryota > Metazoa > Chordata > Actinopteri > Salmoniformes > Salmonidae > Salvelinus > Salvelinus sp. IW2-2015. The sequence continues at coordinate 32,679,295 of NC_036848.1, read as the reverse complement.
GCAGAGAAGGTAAGATATGAAAACTTCTACGCACAGCTCTCTATCACACTGATGTACAGACTTGAATTTGATATATTATCTTTGCTTTTTCACATTAGGAGAAGGAGACCGTTGATTGGTGGAGTAAATTCTACGCTTCCATTGGCGATCAGGAGAAGTGCCGTCCTTACCTTCAGAAAGGATATGACACTTTGAAGGTGAAGCCTTGACATCTCACACAGAATACATCTGAAGTAGCTGCACTGATTAATTGGAATATAGTCCCCCCCCCCCCTAGACTCAAATATCATTTTTATATCATCTCTGTTTTCAGGTGTATGATAACGAACTGGAAGAGGTTCCTGAGTTCAAACAACTCACCGATTTCTGCAGCACCTTCAAACTGCAAAGAGGCAAGAATGAAGATGGGGATGATGATCCATCTGTCGTTGGAGAATTTAAGGTGGAACAGCAGTTGCTTTCCGTCGTTTCACAAAATCCCTACACTTACATGTCTCATGCATAACATGCCACATTGGCTCAGTTATACAAATGGATGGAATGCATCAGTCATAAATCRGGCTATTGCTGCGTTCTAGTGGTAGAGTTGATGCATTGCTACCTGTCAGTGATGGCTGACTGTGTTTTTTTTTTTCAGGGCTCTTTTAAGGTGTACCCTCTATCAGACGACCCGGGTGTTGCTCTTCCTCCTCGCCAGTTCCGTGAGCTGCCTGAAAGCGGGCCTCAGGAGTGCCTGGTCAGGATCTATGTGGTCAGAGGCATCGACCTGCAGCCCAAGGATAACAATGGCCAGGCGAGTCCTGATGTGACCTTGGAGTTATAAGATTCTATCTGTAAAAATGTGATTCTGAGATGATTGGCTTTAAAGTTCTAAACCCATATTGGTTTGACATTGAATGGTGTGAGCAATATTCMTCTCATATTATTTTTAACTTTATGAATTGGGGTATTTTTGACTTATTCCACATTTTGTTGTTGCAGCCTGAATTCAAAATGGATTAAAACAATTACACAYTTCACACACTACCCCTTAGTGAAAACACGTTTTTAGAAATGTGTGCAAAAGTATTAAATTAAATGCAGAAATATAATTTGCATAAGTATTCATACCCCTGAGTAAATGCACGTTAGAGTAAGCTTTGGCAGCGACTACAGCTGTGAGTCTTTCTAGGTAAGTCTCTAAGATGTGCCAACATGGATTGTGCAACATTTGCCCTTTTTTTTAATTTTTTTTTTTATTATTTTCAAAATTCTTCAAGCTGTGTCAAATTGGTTGTTGAGCATTGCTAGAGCCATTTTCAAGCAGATTTAAGTAAACTGTAACTAGGCCACCCAGGAACATTCAACATTCTCTTGGTAAGCAACTCCTGTATATTTGGCCTTGTGTTTTAGGTTATTGTCCTGCTGAAAGTTGTATGTGCCTGGTGGAAAGCAGACTGAACCAGGTTTTCCTCTAGGATTTTGCATGTGCTTTTGATCAAATAAACAAAACTCTGTAGTCCTTGCTGATGACCAGCATACTCATAACATGATGCAGCCACCACCATGCTTGACAATATGAAGAGTGGTACTCATTGTGTTGTATTGGGTCCAAACATAACGGCTTGTATTCGACAAAGTTAATTTCTTTGCCACTTTTAAAGTTTAACTTTTTGAAAACAGAATGCATGTTTTATTTTTTTTACAGGCTTCCTTTTCACTCATTTTGATTAGTATTGTGGAGTAACTACAATGTTCTTGATCCATCCTCAGTTTTCTCCTATCACAGCCAGTAAACTCTAACTGTTTAAAGTCACCATTGGCCTCATTATGAAATCCTTGAGTGGTTTCTTGCCTCTTCGGCAACTGAGTTAGGAAGGACGCCTGTATCTTTGTAGTGACTGGGTGTATTGATACACCATCCAAAATGGAATTCATAACTTCACCATGCTCAAAGGGATATTAAGTGTCTTTAAAAAAAAAAAAAAGTTTTACCCATCTACCAATAGGTGCCCTTAAATCTGTGTTTGAAATTCACTGCTCGACTGAGGGAACTTACAATTATCTGTATGTTGGGGTACAGAGATGAGGTAGTCATTCAAAAATCATGTTCAACACTTCTTGCACAGAGTGAGTCTCTGCAACTTGTTAAATAAGCAAGTATTTACTCCTGAACTTATTTAGGCTTGCCATAAAGGTGTTAATTTACTGACAAGACWTTTTAGCTTGAATTTTTTGTAATTCATTTGTAAAAATTTCTCAAGACATACCACTTTGATGTTATGGGGTAGTGTGTGYGTAGGCCAGAGACAATTCAGGCAGTAACACAACAAAATGTGGAAAAAGTAAAGGTGTGAATACTTTCTGAAGGCACTATAGGTAGTGAACCTTGTTATGTCTGACTGTTTTTCCCAAAATGAAGATATAACCTTAGAATTCTAAGCTCTTGCATTGTCCATTGCCGTGTTGCTGCCYTCTTCAATTTTACGCATACTACATTGAATCGATTTTTAATGTTGCAACATGTTTTCTCAATTTGCCTTTCCTTTACAGTGTGATCCTTATATGAAGATTGCCCTGGGGAAAAAGTCAATTGAGGACCGAGATAACTACTTACCAAATACCACCAACCCTGTGTTTGGAAGGTAAAAATCGCACATTTTAATTTAGATATTTACTTACCCTCAAGATCTTGTTATGGATAATATTGTACATTACACTTATACTAAATCTCCTTTTTTGCAGAATGTTTGAGATGACATGTTTCTTGCCTCAAGACAAAGACCTGAAGATCTCTGTGTATGACTATGATCTGCTGAGTCGCGATGAGAAAGTGGGAGAGACGGTGATTGACCTGGAGAACCGTTTCTTGTCACGCTTCGGCTCCTACAGTGGCCTACCTCAGACATACTGCATGTGAGGATACTTTTTCCTACTGTAAATCTTAATGTGATAGTTCACTACAAAATGCCCCTTGCCTTCTGTTGTATATCTCCAGATAGTATTTTATTTTACCAGGCAGGTCAATTAAGAACTTATTTGTTGTGTTGATCTCCCTGAAACAGCTCGGGAATCAACCAATGGCGTGACCAGCTGAAGCCCTCTCAGATCCTTCAGAACCTGGCCCGCCTCAAAGGTGTCCCTCCACCCATGACAGAAGACAATGGCAACACACTGTCATTCAATGGGGAACAGTACACCCTGGATCAATTTGGTAATTCATAACCAGTTTTTTTTTTATGCCGTTTTTCTTAACGTTTAATGTTCATTTTAGCGACCTGAGGACAAGATTGTTTTGTGTGACCTGAGTAGAGCCTTTTTTATGTGACTTGAGGTAACCCACTTTTACCATCTACATTTAGAGGCTAACAATGAGRTCCACCAGCACTTGGGCCCTGCCAACGAACGGCTCCCTCTGCATGTGCTCAGAACTCAAGGATTGGTGCCGGAGCATGTGGAGACCAGGACACTGTTCAGCAGCTTCCAGCCCCATCTCTCTCAGGTCACTGTCYATGTTGTCTTCCTCTTTTAATATGTCTACCACTGCTTCCATGTATCTGAGACTAACTATTTTTACTCACTGTATAGGGCCGCCTTCAAATGTGGGTGGATGTTTACCCCAAAAGCATGGGCCTTCCCGGACCACCCTTTGACATTGCACCACGCAAGGCCAAAAAGTAAGAATCGTTTCTCAATTTGGTATTTTAAAGTAATCTTGTCTATAAACGTCTATTAATGAATACCATGTCTCCATTTTAGGTATTTCCTTCGAGCTGTTGTTTGGAACACCACTGATGTCATTCTGGACGAAACCAGCATCACTGGGGAGCACATGAGTGACATCTATGTCAAAGGGTATCAATCAATCAAATGTAGATTAACATTGAAATGCTTACCAAAAAATGCAGAGAAAAATAATAACATGAGGAATAAATGCACAATGAGTAATGATAAATTGGCTATATACCCGGGGTACCAGTACCGAGTCGATGTGCAGGGGTACGAGGTGGCTGGAGTCTGACAATTTTTAGGCCCTTCCTCTGACACCACCTGGTATAGAGGACCTGGATGGCAGGGAGTACGGCCCCAGTTCGAGTGCCAAACAGTTGCCATACCAAGCGGTGATGCAGCCTGTCAAAGTTCTCAATGATGCAGCTGTAGAAGTTTTGGAAGAGTTGAGGGCTCCATGCCAAGTCTTTTCAGCCTCCTGAGTAGGGAAGAGGTGTTGTGCCTTCAAAACTGTTGGTGTGTGGATCGTGATAATTCCTTAGTGATGTGGACAGCGAGGGACTTGAAGCTCTCGACCCACTCCACTACAGCCCCGTCGATGTGAATGGGGGTGTTCTCGGAGCTCCGTTTCTTGTAGTCCACGTTCAGCTCCTTTTGTGTTGTTGAGGGAAAGGTTGTTGCCAGGTCACTGATCTCCCTATAGGCTGGCTCATCGTCATTGGTGATCAGGCCTTCCACCGCAAACCTAATGATGGTGTTTGAGTCATGCGCTGCCACGCAGTTGTGTGTGAACGGGGAATACAGGATACAGGATGTCAACATGGCAGATGTGGTGTTGCCTACTCTCACCACCTAAGGGAGGTCCGTCAGGAAGTCCAGGATCTAGTTGCAGAGGAAGATGTTCAGTCCCAGGGTACTGAGCTTAGTGATGAGCGTGGAGGGCACTATAGTGTTGAACGCCGAGCTGTAGTCAATGAACAGCATTCTCACATAGGTTTTCCTTTTGTCCACGTGGGAGAGGGCAGTGTTGAGTGCAGTAGAGATTGTGACACCTGTAGATCTGTTGGGGCAGTATGCCAATTCTTGTGGGTCCAGAGTTTCTGGAATGATGGTGTTGATGTGAGCCATGACCAGCCATTCAAAGCATTTAATGGCGACAGATGTGAGTGCTACAGGGCRGTAGTCATTTATTTACTATGGTGGTCTGCTTGAAACCTGTAGGTATTACAGACTGGGTCAGGGAGAAGTTGAAAWTGTCAGTGAAGACACTTGCCAGCTGGTCAGTGCATGCTCAGAGTATGCATCCTGGTAATCCTTCTGGCCCTGCAGCCTTGTAAATGTAAAGCTGTTTAAAGGTCTTACTCACATTGGCTACGAAGAGTGAGATCAGTCGTCCGGAACAGCTGGTGCTCTCATGCATGGTTCAGTGTTGCTTGCGTCACTGGGCAGCTCGTGGCTGGATTTCCCTTTGTAATCTGTGATTAGTCTGCAAGCCCTGCCACATCCGACCAGCATCAGAGCTGGAGTAGTAGGATTCGATCTTAGTCCTGTATTGATGCTTTGCTTGTTTGATGGCTCGTTGAAGGTTGTAGCGGGATTTCTTATAAGCGTTCGGATTAGTGTCCCACTCCTTGAATGCGGCAGCTCCAGCCTTTAGCTTAGTGTGGATGTTGCCTGTAACCCATGATTTCTGGTTGGGTTATGTACGTACGGTCAGTGTAGTGACGATGTCGTCAATGCACTTATTAATGAAGCCAGTGACTGTGGTAAACTTCTCAATGTTATCCGATGAWTTCCGGAACATATTCCAGTCTGTGCTAGCGAAACAACAGTGCTGTAGTTTGGCATCCGCTTCATCGGACCACTTCCGTATTGAGCTCGTCACTGGTAYTTCCTGTTTTTGCTTGTAAGCAGGAATCGGGAGGRTWGAGTTTAGTGTTGAACAATTATCTGTTGAAAATATATTAGGATCTAACTACTACAATGGCACATTACAACCTAAATGATTTAACCAGTCAGTTTGTCTTTCCAGTTGGATGCCAGGTATGGAAGAGGACAAGCAGAAGACTGACGTCCACTACAGGTCTCTGGACGGAGATGGCAACTTCAACTGGAGGTTCATCTTTGGCTTTGAATACCTGCCCGCTGAACAGCTATGTCTGGTCTCCAAGAAGGTGTGTTGAGGCTTGACCAAAATATTACAAATGGAGTAGTGTAGTAAGATAAAATTGAGATGCATTTCATTGGCAACAATTTTGCCTGTTTTGCTTTCCTTAAACAGGAGCACTTCTGGAGTCTAGACAAAACAGAGTTCAGGATACCCCCCAAGTTGATTGTTCAAGTTTGGGATAATGACAAGTTCTCATTGGATGATTACCTGGGTGAGACACCTCTAGCACTATGAATTACCATACAATACTTTCTTTCAACCAAAAATGTTCATATGTTAATGTTGCTTCAGCTGATCAATTCTGCTATTAACACACAGTTCTGTGATGTTGTTCTGCTCATTTTATAGGCACAGTAGAGCTGGATCTGCGTAACCTAACCCCTCCTGCCAAGACTCCAGAGAAGTGCAGTCTGGGTATGATGGAGGTGATGTTGGATGCAGGGCCACACAAATCAGACCTGGCCAACTCGCTGTTCGCTCAGCAGTCTGTCAGAGGCTGGTGGCCCTGTGTCATTGAACAGGATGGGAAGAAAGTCCTTGGTGTGAGTACAGCTTAGCGGTCATCAATTTAACAATGACAAAACTAAGACTATAAATCAACTTGGTTTTAGGGTCTCTGCAGTAGATTACTAAATTGCGAATCACAGAGGCGTATGTGAAACATTGTGTGGAATAAATCTGAATTAACATCTTGTGTAGGGGAAGGTCGAGATGACTCTTGAAATTGTGGCTGAGAATGAGGTGGATGGGAAGCCTGCTGGGAAGGGCAGGGATGAACCCAACATGAACCCAAAGCTTGACTTCCCTAAGTAAGGATGTCCACTGGTCTGTGTAGATTCACCATTTCATAGGCATATCAGAAATGTTTACCTCCAATACTCTATATACCATATTAAACTATGTTTCCTCCTCTTCCAACATCAACAGCCGTCCCGACACATCCTTCTTCTGGTTCACGAACCCCTGTAAGACCGTGAAGTTAATTTTGTGTCACAGATTCAAGTGGATGTTCATTGGACTGATCCTGCTGACCCTAGTGCTGCTCTTCATCGGAATCCTGTTGTACTCTTTACCGGTAAGAACAAGCAAGAGGGGAGAGATGGTCAGATTGTGTTAAAGTAAAATTCACATTAAGGAAATAACAAACCGATAACCTACATTTTGATATTATTGTTTGCCTAATTGCTATTCTTTATTCTAGAACTACATTTCAATGAAAATTGTGAAGCCATTCGAATAAACTCCAGAGGAGCAGAGACCAAAGTTGTCCGRTGTATTTTCAACCAAAAAGATCATGACTATTTTTATGTATTCCAAACTGTATGTGTAATATTTCAAATGTATTAAAAAATTAACTGTTTGTCCACAATGCACAATTGTTATTGTTCAAACCAACTTCTGCCATATGTTCTCTTTTCAGAAGTTAGTCAGAATTCCTTAAACGTTATGCACTTTTTCACTCTTTATTTTTTAAATGGATGTTCTGTGCTTTGCAATTCATATATTTTGCTTATGTACACACTAAATGTTCAAATCWGTTTTTGTATTGTTTGAAAAAATMAATATATTTGCACAAAAATGTTTGTTTTTAAAGGTCATAATAAATGATAATTAGTATGCAAATGAAATTGTTGGTCTTCGGTGTCTTTTTTAAAATATTAATATTCTTAGTTCAGGTGAAAACCCATGTCAACGGTAAGACCTGCAGGTTGTGTAACCCTAACTCAACCAAGCTTAAAATACAACTGCCAAAATGTGGATAGAGAGACCAATGTCAATTAAAAGCAAATGCATGTTTTGTAAAGTTTTTAGTAATTTGATCTTGGTTTTCCATCAGTAAAATGTAATCCAAAAGTTAAAACAACTACAGTTGAATGGTGCAAAAATAATCTTCCACTCCACCAAAACCATACAACAGAAGTAATGCCTTTGGCCATACCCTCTGTCAGTGGCAGAGGTCGCTGTGCTCTTGATCAACAGTATCTGTCTCAAACATGATTGGTGTACCTTGACGCAATTTGTTCCCTTAATATTTTCGGGTAAATTAGAACTGCAAGCAAGTTGGTCTTGTCTTACGGGTATCACTTTTGCAGTTTAATTTAGTTTAGGCTAATGATTTGATAAGAACTTGTGGAGACGCATAATATAAATTACGAAACAACTTCCAATTTTAAAGTCAACGAGGCAGTACAAAGTGTACTGTGAGCACTGATATACCTACATGCGAGTATTCATGAACATAGACGTGAAGGTCAAACGCATAGAATATCACTGCAATAACATACTTTCTGGTAAATTGATTGTGATGTGGTTTTACGGCATTGATTTTAATTATGTTCCAAACTAAATGTTTCCTAGTTGAACTCAAGACGCTATGAAYGCCTTTGCAGGCTCTGCTCCATTGGAACCATGGCATGTGAGCAGAGTTGAGMGGTTGGAAATCTCGATCATGGACAAGCACTGGTCTGGCGYTCCATGCCCTTTCCTACGTCTCCTRTTTTCAGGCTCACATGGGAAAAWAACTGCAYTCCAAATTCGYTCCATTCATTMAAGTTTAACAAACACCCATCTATTTTTGTGACTACCTTACCAATTGGTTTTTAAGTATTGAAACCAATCCATATGGATTTGAATAAACATGAAAAGGTGAATATCATTTCAAATAGGCGACATGTTATATTAAACAGCATATAAACCATCTAAATAGGGCAGGAGCCAGACAGGGAGCCTAAGAAAAAACGAAMATGATTTAGGCTATATTTAAATTATTTCAARGCTATAGCCTACAAAGAATTACATTGTGAAGTATTTGCGACTGCGACACATTAGGCTGGTAAGGGCATAAAGCGCTCAGCATTTAAACATTWTGTATTAAATCATTATAGTATATAAATTGCCCATATRGGCTGTGACTGACTTAGAATTAAATATAAATTAAGAGAAAAATGACCTATTACTGCCTTTGAATTCATTTYTAGAATTAATTTCGGCCTGTCTGTGGCTTCAGGGTCCCCCCTGCCAGAATTCTCCCCCCCTTCTAATTTCCTTAATTTTGTGGCCAGAGTCAAATACTTWMTATAGAACAAACTTCACGTCAGGATAGGCAACCGAAATTAATAATTAATGTGTGTGTGTTTATTAAACATAGCGGGAGTAAAATGTTGGCAAGCAATAAACATGTCAGAACAACTATGGCTGAATTATTATCCTTACACTTTCAAAAATACTAGTCGAATAAGACCTAGGAGAGATAACGATTTTTGGCAAAGAGATTTATTTATAGACTGATACAAATCAGTAGTGGATTTATGTACGAGCGACATGGGCCTGGGAGAGCTGAAGGGAGGGGGTTTGCCCAGGGCGCCATACAAGCTAGAACCGCCACATACGCTTGAAACAAATAGCCAAACCGAAAACTGCAGACAAAAATGCTTTCTGCTACTAAGATCAGTGAAATGTAGGCTAAACTGACAACGGAGCATAAATCTCAACTAGCAAGCAAGTCGCAGCAATGAAGAACGCGAATGTGGGGAGAATTCTGGCAGRGGGGAGATTTTCGGCACAACACCTGCCAGCAGCAGATAATATCCTCTCCACACGTGAAGAGCAACTGGGGATGCTAAACACCCTTTTGGACACTCTTGCCAGGCTAGGCAGAGTTGCAGAGTGGTATTTTTATTTTTCTATAGGTAGGCCTAAAGGTTTATAGGCAAAATAACCCAATCAAAACAGAAAGCTCCTTGAACATGGGAATATGCCAGGCTTATTGGGCCAAAATCAATTATGGCCTGTTGTATAGATGATAGAACGAATATTAAGGAACGTTTAAGAGATCCARTTTTTTTGTTTATAAATACTTTGCTACAATGACACACTTAGTTATCTACCCACCTCATTCCTTTCTTTTAGCATGTCATGCTTTTGGCATACTCTTCTTTTCGGATTCCACAATGATTCTTTAGTTGTGCACTCTACATCACCGCACTCCCTTTCTTGATATTGGTCCTCATCTTTATAAGTCACCTTGATTTAGCACCTGTGTGTTTTATCAGATACAACYTCTTATGGYTTAGATCCCGCTAACGGGATCGATATGACAACAGCCAGTGAAAGTGCAGGGTGCCAAATTCAAAACAACAGAAATCTCATAATTAGAATTCCTCAAACATAGAAGTATTTTACACCATTTTAAAGATAATCCCACCACAGTGTCCGATTTCAAAAAGGCTTTACGACGAAAACACACCAAACGATTATGTTAGGTCTGCACCTAGTCACAGAAAAACACAGCCATTTTTTTCAGCCAAAGAGAGTAGTCACAAAAAGCAGAAATAGAGATAAAATAGAGATAAAATGTATCACTAACCTTTGATGATCTTCATCAGATGACACTCATAGGACTTCATGTTACACAATACATGTATGTTTTGTTCGATAAAGTTCATATTTATATCCAAAAATCTGAGTTTACATTGGCGCGTTATGTTTAGTAGTTCCAAAACATCCGGTGATTTTGCAGAGAGCCACATATATTTACAGAAATACTCATCATAAATGTTGATGAAAATACAAGTGTTATGCATGGAACCTTAGATAAACTTCTCCTTAATGCAACCGCTGTGTCAGATTTCAAAAAAGCTTTACCGAAAAAGCACACCATGCAATAATCTGAGTATAGCGCTTAGACAACAAAACAAGCCAAACAGATTTCCGCCATGTTGTGTAGTCAACAGAAGTCAGAAATAGCATTATAAATATTCACTTACCTTTGATGATCTTCATCAGAATGCACTCCCAGGAATCCCAGTTCGACAATAAATGTTTGATTTGTTCGATAAAGTCCATCATTTAWGTCCAAATACCTCCTTTTTGTTCGCGCTTTTAGCCCAGTAATCCAAATTCATGAGGCGCGAGCAGACGAAAAGTCAAAAAGTTCCGTTACAGTCCRTAGAAACATGTCAAATGAAGTATAGAATCAATCTTTAGGATGTTTTTATCATAAATCTTCAATAATGTTCCAACTGGAGAATTCCTTTGTCTGTAGAAATGCAATGGAATGCAAGCTACCTCTCACGTGAACGCGCATGACCAGCTCATGCCACTCTGGCAGACCTCTGACTCATTCAGCTCCCATTCCCCCCTCCTTCACAGTAGAACCCTCAAACAAGGTTCTAAAGACTGTTGACATCTAGTGGAAGCCTTAGGAAGTGCAATATGACCYCATAGAAAAAATATCAGTTACAGTGTATTCGATAGGCAATGAGTTGAAAAACTACAAACCTCAGATTTCCCACTTCCTGGTTGGATTTTTTCTCAGGTTTTTGCCTGCCATATGAGTTCTGTTATATCACAGACATCATTCAAACAGTTTTAGAAACTTCAGAGTGTTTTCCATCCAAATCTACTAATAATATGCATATATTAGCAACTGGGCCTGAGTAGCAGACAGTTTACTCTGGGCACCTTATTCATCCAAGCTACTCAATACTKCCCCCAGCCATAACAAGTTAATGAAAATATAAAGCGAACTCATGACAGTAGCTAAAACAAGGGGCTGTATCAGCACACAAGTAGACTACAAATGCATGCTGGGGCAGGCATGCCCTGAGCTCGTGAAGTGAGTGCTACTGGAGCGCTACTGGAGCGAAATTGGAGCCAGTGAGAAAGCCAATGCTCCAGCCTTTGGGAATCTCGCTCCACCCACCTGTCAAATTGGTCAGGCTCTGCTCCAGCTCCGCTCACATACTCTGATTGGAACCAGCCCTCTCTGGTCAAGCCAGGACAGTGCTACAAAGACAGTTTCGACTATCATCAACTTTGTCTTTCACTTTGATCCTTTTTTAAATTAGATTGTATAATGTAGAATCATTTGTCAACATAGGATGAGGTCAGTTCAGTTCACTCTCAGATATACCACACCAATTTAATAAGCATACCACAAGTTAAATAACAGTTGAATGGGATTTGTTATATTAATTACATTCATGCTAAAGTTATGGCATGTCTGATTTAGGCTCCTGAATAAGATAGAGGATGATGACGCATGTCGAGCAGCGTTGCAGTCTGGGAACATTTTCCCTGTGGCATGGAGGTTAGAATTGAGACGAAGACGTTATACAACAAGGACAGCCCACTCCCACTTCAGAATTTCTMATTTGAGAGTGACATTATTGTAATGATATAAAAGAAACGGGTATTTCTTGACATGAACAACTTTCAACAGAGATTTATATAGCAACACGAACTTGTAGGTTGCACGTCATGGGAATATGTTTGTTCCTCTCAGATGTAGAAGGAAATCCTGGAAAAGCTTGGAGAGGACAAGGAGATTGTGAATTAATCTATTCTCCTCAACTGCACTGAACAGAACGAAGCACATTTCTCCTTTGATTATTATTATTTGACCCTGCTGGTCATCTATGAGCATTTGAACATCTTGGCCATGTTCTGTTACAATCTCTACCCGGCACAGCCAGAAGAGGATTGGCCACCCCTCATAGCCTGGTTCCTCTCTAGGTTTCTTCCTAGGTTCCAGCCTTTCTAGGGAGTTTTTCCTAGCCACCGTGCTTCTACACCTGCATTGCTTGCTGTTTGGGGTTTTAGGCTGGGTTTCTGTACATCAGCTGATGTAAGAAGGGTTTTATAAATACATTTTATTAAATTTGATTGATGTTGGTAAGAGAACATCAATACATATGACAAATTACTTCATGGCATCACTGTTCGAACAGTAAATTCCCATTTGGAATAATAATCCATCTCATTCTCCAATTAAATTGTCCTCTGTGTCTCATGGGTCAGAGTTCAGGTTGACTGACTGTCTCTCTGTGTTGTTGTAGGGTCTATAGAGCAGGTTGATGTGGAGAGGCTGTGTGGAGGAACCTTCACAGACCTGAGGAAAGCCTTCTTCCTACTGAGAGGGCCTGAGGCACCGCTTGTAGCCAGAGTGGATATTTGAGTCAAGTCTCTCCAATCTAGTGTTTTACTGTATTTCTAGTATTGTACTGTACCGTGTGTGTCTCTCTGTGTGTTTGCTCTTATACCTGGGTGTGTGTTTTGATCGTCAGGGGCTTCTGCAGCTCCACTTGGCTGCCCGCCCATAGGAACCAGTCTGGCAGTCAGTGTGTGTCACAGCAGTGGGATCACTTATTACTCCATGTTCAATTAGCTATTCAGCAGATCTCATAACACGATGGGAAAACGTCACACTTCTGCGTTGTCTGGATCAGAGCTCTGTCCCTTTGGCTGACGTGGCCTGCACGCAGCCGGGGTCTCAGCAGCCCTCTTCTCAGATGAGTTCTGAGGCTCTGACCTCGCAATCAGCTTCGAGACACGGCAGATGCTGGATCATTCCGGCTATTGCGATAGGGAGTTCCATGGTGAGGCATATATCTGTACCTGGGGCAAAAGTTCAGGATATCACCAGGTTACTTCCCGAGGCTGTGCGTCAGTCACCGGGGGCTGATACTGTCATGGTTCATGTGGGGTCGAATGACATTATGAAGGGCAGCTCAGAACAGCTGAAGATGGATTTTAAAGAACTGATTGGGTTACTACTTGACACCAACAAACGCCCCATAATATCTGGCCCTCTGCCCTCCCTAAATCGTTGCTTCCCAGTAAAGCAAGAAAAACAATCAAGCATCCCAGAAAAGTGTTAAAAATAGCCCACGTTAACATATGTAGCTTAAGAAACAAGGTTCATGAAGTCAATAATTTGCTAGTAACAGATGACATTCATTTTCTGACAATCTCTGAAACTCACTGAGATAATACCTTTGATGATACAGTGGTAGAAATACATGGTTATAAGATCTACAGAAAAGACAGAAATGCCAAAGGTGGAGGTGTGGCTGTTTATATTCAGAACCACRTTMCTGTTAAGATTAGAGAGGATCTCATGTTAAATACTGTTGAAGTAACATGGCTACAGGTTCATCTGACTCACCTAAAGCCCATTCTGGTGGGAAGCTGCTATAGACCACCAAGTGTTTGATMATTTATATGATATTAATAGAGAGGTATATTTTCTGGGCGGTTTAAATATTGACCGGCTTTCATCAGGATGCCCACTCAACAGAAAGCTTAAAGATTAAATAAAGGTGTAAAAAAAAAAAAAAAATCGGTGTCCAAAAATACCGAAAAATTCAGATTGTTATGAAAACTTGAAATCGGCCCTAATTAATCGGCCATTCCGATTAATCGGTCAACCTGTAGTTTGAACTACTGGCACACAGCTCGGACACCCATGCATAACCCACAATAAATGCCAAGTCCAGAATCTGTTGTGAATGTATTGTAATGTTTAAAAAAAATTGTAACTGTCTTAATTTTGCTGGACCCTAGGAGGAGTAGCTTCTGCCTTGGCGGCAGCTAATGGGGATCCATAATAAATGCAGTACAATGGGCTTTGGTCATGAAATATGTAGTTAGTACATTACCCAAGCTGAGAGAAAAGTAATTCCGTAGTCTATTTTGTTTTCTTTTACAGATGTTTCCGGTGGTGATCGTACTAGTGTCTGATGGGAAAAGGTGTTTCCTGGGTTTCCTGGGGAGGCAGTACACTGCAGCATGTACACTGCACTGGCAGGCTTCTGTGACACGGGTGAGTCTCACATGTCACACATTTTAAACTAATGAAGCATGTGTACTGACTATTTATAACATGTCTATTACATAGGCTATAATCCAGTTATTACAAATATGCGTCCCAGCTGTAAACAGCATGAGAGATGTAACTTACTTATCCATAACTGTACTCGTTAAGACTATTATATTAYTGTTAGCGTAAGCGCTGGTGTAGGTTCCTGAATGTGTTTCCCGCAACAGGTGAGCCCACRGAGGAGACACTCCGCAAGGAGATAGCTGAGGATGTGGCGTTGGAGTCTATCCAGTACTCAGACTCTCAGCACTGGCCCTTCCCACAGAGCTCCTTCATGATGGCCTGTCACGCCACCGTCAACCCAGAAAAGACACAGGTAAGTCAGTGGCTGCCTCTCTACGCTAGCCCTCTCTGTGTTTAATACATTCATGTCGCTTGAGTGTGTGCAAGACATCTGGACGAAGCCTTTTCCACAGGGCCGGACTAATTTAAATCTGTTTTTTAGGCCTGTTTCTGGGCCGGTGGAGATAACATTTTAGAGTTCTAAAGATWTTTTCCTGCAATTCTACACATTTCGCCATGGTTAATGCAGGTATATGCTACAGTATCTGAGTGACACAAACATAACACAATCAGGTTGGTAACCTAGCTCTGCTTCTAGCTCTGCTAGATCCCTATTTGTTTTAAATAATTTTTTGTTCATTTCATTTTTAAAGCGAATTTGAGATTCTACTTGTAATGAAAAGCTCTATATAAAATAAATATATGATTATTTATTGTTATTAAAATGTTCCTATGCCAATACACAGTGTATATTGAAACAGGATATTATATGTTGAAAACGGAACTAGCTGTACGGTGGTTCAGCCTTCATGAAGTCCAAGAGGCTCTGAAGATCAAGGCACCACCTTGGAACAACAAAAGCGAGCCCACTGTGTTCTGGGTTCCACCAAGCTACGGCATAGCTAACAGGCTGATCCAGGAATGGGCCAATCAACAACCGCTCAAATCATAGGAAGATGGGCGGACGGTGGACAGCATCAAAGCTGCAAATGTAACATACAGATGATTTTAAAAGACCAGGCAGCAATACTGTACTGTGTTAACTGCTTGGTGACATTCAGACGGGAAGTTTGATTTTGATAAAACCAATGAACATTCCGGGGTCCATAACAGACACTGTGGGGACCAGTGGACAGGAAATACATCTCACTTGTGTAAAAAATGTATGTGCGATAGGGACTTGCTTTCATTTTTGAACAGTATATCAGTAATTAATTGAACGCCTTTGAAGGGCTAGGATAAAATGCAAAATGTTTCTTTCGTATTCAAGATTGCCATATGTAAAACACATTTTTGCATACATTTTAAGAGATTCTGCAGTACTTTTGTATACTTTTTAACCAGTAGTCCTGAATGTAGCACTCACGAGCCAAAAGTGGTCCCAAAAATGTCATACTACGTCACATACAGTGGCAAGAAAAAGTATGTGAACCCTTTGGAATAACCTGGATTTCTGCATAAATTTGACATAAAATTTGATCTGATCTTCATCTAAGTCACAACAATAGACAAACACAGTGTGCTTAAACTAATAACACACAAATTGTATTTTTATTGTCTATATTGATTACATAATTTAAACATTCACAGTGTAATGTCATGGAAAAAGTATGTGACCCCCTAGGCTAATGAATTCTCCAAAAGCTAATTAGAGTCAGGAGTAAACTAACCGGGAGTCAAATCAATGAGACGAGATAGGAGATGTTTGTTAGAGCTGCCCTGCCCATAAAAAACACTCACACAATTTGAGTTTGCTATTCACAAGAAGCATTGCCTGATGTGAACCATACCTTGAACAAAAGAGATCTCAGAAGACACACGATTAAGAATTGTTGCCTTGCATAAAGCTGGAAAGGGTTAAAAAAGTATCTCTAAAAGTCAGTCCACGGTAAGACAAATTGTCTATATATGGAGACATTTCTGCACTGTTGCTACTCTCCCTGGGAGTGGCCGTCCTGCAAAGATGACTGCAAGAGCACAGCGTAGAATGCACAATGAGGTTAAGAAGAATCCTAGAGCGTCAGCCAAAGACTTGCAGAAATCTCTTTATTTTATTTTATTAGGATCTCTTTAAGTCCTCATTTGGACAAATCTTCCAGTAGTCCTTAAACATTAAAATACAACTTATAATACGATCACATTTTCACATATAACACACCGTTATAAACAGACATAATACACTGACATATTGACCAGATACTCTAACAGTCTAAAAAGATAGATTGATTCTTCATCTACCATAGTCCAGCACAACTTTCCTATGCATTATATTTAAATGGTTTTAAAGTATTGTTTAAATGTATATATATATTGAAGGTTTCTGGTTTGTTCAGTTAAATTATGCAATTTCTTTATTGCTCTAAATCAAAATGTTATTTTGCCTATTTCTCTTCTCTGTCTGGATAACACATAGATGGAGGACAATCTATTCCTAGTATTTACGGAATGTCTGTCTCTTACCAACTGAATACTGTTGTTTATAGAGTTCGGCCATTTTAAATGGTGTATATTATGAAATAAAATAAACATGTTTCTTTCAATTATCTTTTTGATTGATGACCAACCAAGAGCATTGCGCATGACTTCTACAACAGTAGAACCACATCTCACCTTAAAACAATCCTTGCTGCTTTGTAGAGTTTGATGCACTATTGTAAAGTGGTTGTTCCACTGGATATCATAAGGTGAATGCACCAATTTGTAGGTCGCTCTGGATAAGAGCGTCTGCTAAATGACTTAAATGTAATGTAAATGTTCTGTTCAATCTGCAGCCTCCTAATTTCACTTGCTGATGCATTTCCCCAGACCACAGAACAGTAGTTCACCTGACTCTCAATTACTGCTTGTGTTATTTGCTTAAGAATTGGTCCACACCTGGCCTTAGTTATCTTTGTTTTCATTATTATTTTGTTAGGTCAGGGTGTGACATGGTGTAGTATGTGTTTTTGTATTGTCTAGGGTGTTGTATGGTTTAGGGGGTTAAGTAGAGTAGATGGTTTAGTGTTCAGTGTAGGTGTCTAGGAAAGTCTATGGTTGCCTGAATTGGTTCTCAATTAGAGACAGCTGGTTATTGTTGTCTCTGATTGGGAGCCATATTTAAGGCAGCCATAGGCTTTAGCTGGTTGTGGGTATTGTCTATGTGTAGTGTTTGTGTCAGCACTATTTATATGTATAGCTTCACGGTCGTCAGTTTGTTATTTTGTTAGTTTGTGTATAGTTGTTCGTTTCTCTTGGTTTTTCTCTCTTTCTTTAATAAAAGAAGATGTATTTTGCACACGCTGCGCCTTGGTCCAATCTCTCTCAAGAAGACGATCGTGACAGAGAGAGAAAGAGCAATGCAATTACATGGTGCCATACAGTGGGAAGAAAAAGTATGTGAACCCTTTAGAATTACCTGGATTTCTGCATTAATTGGTCATAACATTTAGACAAACACAGTCTGCTTAAACTAATAACACACACATTATAATTGTTCATGTCTTGAACACACCGTAGTAAATTCACAGTGCAGGTTGGGGAAAGTATGTTAACCCTTGGATTTAACAACAGGTTGACCCTCCTTTGGCAGCAATAACCCCAACGTCTGCGATACCGCAACGGTCAGGAGGAATATTTGGACCATTCCTCTTTACAAAAACTGTTTCAGTTCCACAATATTCTTGGGATGTCTGATGTGACCCGCTCTCTTGAGGTCATGCCACAGCATCTCAATCGGGTTGAGGTCAGGACTGACTGGGCCACTCCAGAAGCATATTTTCTTCTGTTCAAGCATTCTGTTGTTGATTTACTACTGTTTTTGGGTTTTGTCCTGTTGCATCACCTAACTTCTGTTTGAGCTTCATTGGCGTACTGCTAG
>NC_036848.1:32487536-32655948 GCF_002910315.2 Salvelinus sp. IW2-2015 | reverse complement strand
AATTCAGGAAGTGGCAGAAACCAAACTACTAGGAGTGCAGCTAGACAACGCTTATCATGGTCGTCTCAAGTAACTAATCTATGTAAAAAATAAAAATAAAAATAAAACTGCATGCATGATCAAAAGGATAGCTAATATTTACCAGGAATGGCTCTCGCTCTGCTGTGTGTGCATCTTACTAGCTGTCACTACAATGGTGAGGGGCTGAAGCTCATTGGTTGAAACTCAAGTGGCTAATAGCTGGCCCATGTGGCGGAAAATGTTGCCACACAGCTTGTGGCTAATTGAGGTAAAACAGTAATTCTGCTCATAGATTATGCATGTATGAACTACACAWTGACATATCCAGCCCAAAGCGGGAGGTTTAAAAAATACTTACTATTCGTGAAAGTTCCGGAGCATGTTTTAATTGTTTCATCACTTGTAATTGTTCTAAAAGTGCCTTTATTAAGGTTGTRTTCRTAAATTCAAWCTGGAGTGCCAGAGTGTGTTTAGAGTGCGCTCTGAGCGTTCATAAATTCAGAGCGWTGTCAGATTGTCCATTTGTAAATTCAGAGCRTTTYRCTCTCGGAGCGTTCAGAGCGCACACTGGACGCACTGTCCAACGAGTAGGGTTGACCTGAGCGTTCTGACCTCACAATGGCAGTCAAGCACACAAGCTAACCGGCTAAAGTTAGCTAGCTTGCTATCTAMTTCCAGACAAAAATGAGAGAACACCTCAMTCTGACCATTTTACTTGCCCTAGCAGAGCTGGTTAGGCTATTTTCATATTGTCTAGAGCRTTGGTGACTGTAAATGTGYTGCTAGCAACAATTTAATWWAAAAAAATTGCCAACGTTTACTGACACCGGCCATATTCAACGCATGTTGAGCGTTTGTAAATCTGCCTTTTTATGCTCTTTATCGACCTGGAAACACATTGACACCTGTCACGGCCGTTGTAAGGAGGAGACCAAGGCGCAGCGKGGTATGCGTACATTCTTCTTTGTTATAAGAATGAACACTGTACAAAACTAACACAATAACAAAACAAACCGTGAAGCTAGACAAATGAGTGCTGACAGGCAACTACACATAGACAAGAACCCACCAACACCAAAAGGTAAATGGCTACCTAAATATGATCCCCAATCAGAGACAACGATAAACAGCTGCCTCTGATTKGGAACCATATCAGGCCACCATAGACATATAAATCACCTAGACCTACAACAACCCTTGACATACAAAAACCCTAGACAATACAAAAACKAACGTACCCACCCTAGTCACACCCTGACCTAACCAAAATATAAAGAAAACAGAGATATCTCAGGYCAGGGCGTGACAACACCAAAACATTACCAGCTTAATGGTGATATATGCATTTGGTGAACATAAAGATGTTCACATGTATCAGCTAGCTACTGTTTGTCTGTGATAAGAGCATGAGATAAAACTAACTAAAAATAAATTTAGAGTAGTAGATTAGTTCACACACCTTGCGTTGGTGAAAGCCTTGTGAGCCTGCAGCCCCTTGGAGCAGATGGCACTCTTGAGGATGGCTCTGATCCGTGTCTCATCCTCCAGGGTGGCACACAGCACGTTCTCCATGATCCTGTCCATGTCGCCCTTGTGCTCCACATAGACCCGCATCAGATCATGCTTCTCATCCTCACAGTTCTTGTAGGACTTCTCAAAGTTCAGGATGTCTTGCAGTGTGATTTGCAAAGAGAAAGCACAGTCTCCTATGACAAAACTGTAATCATGTCCAGGCCTGAAACCTGAATGTATCAATCAATCAAATGTATTTTTAAAGCCCTTCTTACAACAGCTGATGTCACAAAGTGCTGTACAGAAACCCAGCCTAAAACCCCAAACAGCAAGCAATTGTAAGTTGTAGAAGCACGGTGGCTAGGAAAAACTCCCTAGAAAAGCTGGAACCTAGGAAGAAACCTAGAGAGGAACCAGGCTATGAGGGGTGGCCAATCCTCTTCTGGCTGTGCCGGGTAGAGATTGTAACAAAACATGGCCAAGATGTTCAAATGTTCATAGATGACCAGCAGGGTCAAATAATAATAATCACAGTGGTTGTAGAGGGTGCAACAGGTCAGCAACTCAGGAGTAAATGTCAGTTGGCTTTTCATAGCTGATCTTTCAGAGTATCTCTACCGTTCCTGCTGTTTTTAGAGAGTTGAAAACAGCAGGTCCGGGACAGGTAGCACGTCCGGTGAACAGGTCAGGGTTCCATAACGTGTAGGTATGTACGGCAGGACCAAATCGGAAAGATAGGTAGGAGTAAGCCCATGTAATGCTTTGTAGGTTAGCAGTAAAACCTTGAAATCASCCCTAGCCTTAACAGGAGCCAGTGTAGAGAGGATARCACTGGAGTAATATGATAMATTTTTTAGTTCTAGTCAAGATTCTAGCAGCCGTATTTAGCACTAACTGAAGTTTATTTAGTGCTTTATCCGGGTAGCCGATTGCAGAGAGCATTGCAGTAGTCTAACCTAGAAGTGACAAAAGCATGGATACATTTTTCTGCATAACTTTTGGACAGAAAGTTTCTGATTTTTGCAATGTTACGTAGATGGAAAAAAGCTGTCCTTGAAACAGTCTTGATATKTTCGTCAAAAGAGAGATCAGGGTCCAGAGTAACGCCGAGGTCCTTCACAGTTTTGTTTGAGACGACTGTATAACCAACAAGATTAATTTTCAGATTCAACAGAATATCTCTTTGTTTCTTGGGACCTAGAACTAGCATCTCTGTTTTGTCCATGTTTAAAAGTAGAACATTTGCCGCCATCCAGTTCCTTATGTCTGAAACACAGGCTTCCAGGGAGGACAATTTGGGGCTTCACCATGTTTCATAAAAATGTACAGCTATGTGTCGTCCGCATAGCAGTGAAAGTCAACATTATGCTTCCGAATGACATCACCAAGAGGTAAAATATATAGTGAAAACAATAGTGGTCCTAAAACAGAGCCTAAGGGTTTGACGTCTTGTACAGCTCCTCACACTGATCCATTAAACCCATATCTGCTTCCCCTAGCATGTCAACAATGTGTGGGAAAGCCCTGATGCTCAGATACTGCCCAAATCCTCCGTCTAAACGCAAATACGCCTAGCATGCGATACAGTTCTGGAAACATTTGGAACTTAACTTTCATATAAGTGAGAAAYATTTTTTCAAATACAACCAATAAACTTACTGTACGCAGTTTAGGAAAGTTACACCCGGCTATATTTTGAGAAACACCAGAAATGTGGAATGGAATGSTCCTATGGAAATGCGAGCGCAAGGTAAGAGGATGTGTTGTAGCCTAGGCRGTGCGTTAATACAGCCAGGTGCAACTTTGCTAAACTGCACACATTAAGTATATTTTGTATTTAAAAKATTATTTCTGGCTTATATGAAAGTTAAGTTCGAAAGGGTTACAAAACCGTATTGCAAGTAAGGCATTTTTGCGTTTAGAKCATTGGGATTAAACAGTGTCTGGATTGTAGTTCACATGGAGCCAGCTGGTCAGTCTATGTCATGGAAAGAGCAGGTGTCCTTAATGTTTTGTACATTCAGTGTATATGTAGCTTTCAAGCACCTAGTTGTCGACAAGTAAAAGCATCTTTCTCCAAATTTGGCCTGGTAGCTTTTTGCATCCCCATGTAAATTCATATGAGCGCGCCACAGGTTTTCCAAATAGAGCCTTAAAGACAGTACAGTATAACAGTACAGTGTGTAGGCATGTCATGGCGATGTTGGTTAGCTAAGGCATGTGTAGAAACACGTAATCGGGTCTAACGGGCGTCTCGCGYCAAAATGCGCATGTGTAGTCCGTCAAGTCAAAGGCACTCCTTGATATAAAGTCATTTTTGATGAAAATGAAAACATGACAGATTGTTATTACTCCAACCTCGTGAAAATGACAATCTAAGCTAGATGGCCTCAATCTCACACAAGTTATCAAGGAACAACCCTAAATCTGTAAACACGGGCACCCTCATAGATATCATCCTGACCAACTTGCCCTCTAAATACTACACCCCTGCTGTCTTCAACCAGGATCTCAGAGATCACTGCCTCTTTGCCTGCGTCCGCAATGGGCCCGCGGTCAAACGACCACGCCTCATCACTGTCAAACACTCCCTAAAACACTTCAGCGAGCAGGCCTTTCTAATCGACCTGGCCCGGGTATCCTGGAAGGATATTGACCTYATCCCGTCAGTAGAGGATGCCTGTTTGTTCTTTAAAAGTGCTTTCCTCACCATCTTAAATAAGCATGCCCCATTCAAAAAATGTAGAACTAAGAACAGATATAGCCCTTGGTTCACTCCAGACTTGACTGCCCTTGAACAGCACAAAAACATCCAGGGGCGTACTGCATTAGCATCGAATAGCCCCCGCGATATGCAACTTTTCAGGGAGGTCAGGAACCAATATACACAGTCAGTCAGGAAAGCTAAGGCTAGCTTTTTCAAACAGAAATTTGCATCCTGTAGCATTAACTCCAAAAAGTTTTCGTACACCGTAAAGTTCATGGAGAATAAGAGCACCTCCTCCCAGCTGCCCACTGCACTGAGGCTAGGAAATACTGTCACCACCGATAAATCTACGATAATCGAGAATTTCAATAAGCATTTTTCTAAGGCTGGTCATGCTTTTCACCTGGCTTCCCCTACCCCGGCCAACAGCACTGCACCCCCTGCAGCAACTTGCCCAAGGCCCCCCGCTTCTCCTTCACCCAAATTCAGATAGCTGATGTTCTGAAAGAGCTGCAAAATCTGGATACCTACAAATCAGCTGGGCTAGACAATCTGGACGCTCTCTTTCTAAAATTATCCACCGAAATTGTTGCAACCCCTATTACTAGCCTGTTCAACCTTTTTTTTCGTATCGTCTGAGATCCCTACAGATTGGGAAGCTGCCGCGGTCATCCCCCTCTTCAAAGGGAGAGACTCTAGGCCCAAACTGTTACGGACTTATATCCATCCTGCCCTGCCTTTCTAAAGTCTTCGAAAGCCAGGTTAACAAACAGATCACTGACCATTTCGAATCCCACCGTACCTTCTTCACTATGCARTCTGGTTTCCGAGMTGGTCATGGGTGCACCTCAGCCACACTCAAGGCCCTAAACGATATCATAACCGCCATTAGATAAAATACAGTACTTGCAGCCGTCTTCATCGACCTGGCCAAGGCTTCGTCTCTGTCAATCACCCCATTCTTATCGGCAGACTCAATAGCCTTATTTCCAAATGACTGCCTCGCCTGGTTCATCAACTACTTCTCAGATAGTTCAGTGTGTAAATCAGAGGGCATGTTGTCCGGAACTCTGGCACTCTATGGGGGTGCCACAATTCTCGCGGCGACTCCTTTCTCTGTATATATCAATGATGTTGCTCTTGCTGCTGGTGATTCTCTGATCCACCTCCACGCAGACGAACACATTCTGTATACTTTTGGCCCTTCCTTGGACACTGTGTTAACAAACCTCCAAACAAGCTTCAATGCCATACACCACTCCTTCCGTGGCCTCCAACTGCTCTTAAATGCTAGAAAACTAAATGTATGCTCTTCAACCGATGCTGCCCGCTCCTGCCCGCCCGCCTAGACACTACTCTGGACGGTTCTGACTTAGAATATGTGGACAACTCAAATATCTAGGTGTCTGGTTAGACTGTAAACTCTCCTTCCAGACTCACATTAAGCATCTCCATAAATTAAATCTAGAATCGGCTTCCAATTTCGCAAGAAATCCTCTTCACTCATGCTGCCAAACATACCCTCGTAAAACGGACATTTTACGATCCTTGACTTCGGCGATGTATTGAAATAGCCTCCAACATATACTCAGCATGAATGATGCGTCTATCAGCTATGTTTTGTCACTAAAGCCCCATATACTACCCACCACTGCGACCTGCTGGTCTCGTTGGCTGGCCCTCGCTACATATTCGTCGCCAAACCAACTGGCTCCAGGTCATCTATAATTTTTGCTAGGTAAAGCCCCCCTTATCTCAGCTCGCAGGTCACATGTAACACCCACAGACAACAGGTATATCTCACTGCATCCCAAAGCCAACACTTCTTGGCCGTCTTTCTTTAGTTCTCTGCTGCCAATGACTGGAACGAATTGCAAAAATTACTGAAGCTGGAGACTTATATTCCCTCACTAACTTTAGTCAGCTGTCAGAGCAGCTTACCGATCACTGTACCTGTACACAGCCCTTCTGTAAATAGCACACCCAACTACCTCATCCCCATACTGTTATTTATTTTGTTGCTCCTTTGCACCAGTCATCTCTAACATATCATCTACACATCTATCACTCCAGTGTTAATGCTAATTAGAATTATTTTGCCACTATGGCCTTTATTGCCTTACCTCCTAACCTTACTACATCTGCACACACTGTACATAGATTTTTATATTGTGTTATTGACTGTATCCCATGTGTAACTCTGTGTTGTTGTTTTTGCGCACTGCTTTGTTGGCCAGGTTGCAGATGTAAATGTGAACTTGTTCTCAGCTGGGCTCCTGGTTAATAAAGGTGAAATACAAAATGTAAAAATCCATAAAATAAACTATTCAGCACTTGTAAGGACATTGGCAATGATTCTAGGGTTGCGCATTTAGATTTTGAGAAAATCAACATCTAATGAAGAATCTTTCATTTCTCTCATTGACTTCTCAAACCCCAAACCCTGGCCTGGTCTGTTGGTTTGTTTTGCAAGCGTTCCCGGAAGTCTTGCGATGTTGCGACTCTGGGTTTAGAAACTCTGTGGCCTTATCATCAAATATTCTCAATGCCCCTGATTTGTCACTTGTTCTCACAGTCACAAAGTCAAAATTGGTTATAATCCTAAAAATACATAAAAACAAAAATGTGCTTTTTGGTCTTAATTTAAAGTCAGGATTTGGAGTAATGTTAGCAGTGTGGTTATGTTAGGTTATGTTTAAGGTTAGGGTTAGGTTTAAAATCAGAATTCCTGACTGTATCACAAACGGCTGTGAATGGGAGTCCCATAGGGTGGTGCACAATTGGTCCAGCATTGTCTGGGGTAGGCCATCATTGTAAATAAGAATTTGTTCTTAACTGACTTGCATAGTTAAATAAAGGTACAAATAGGTGGGGTTATGACTTTGTTGCTATTTTAACTAGTGACAATCATGATTACCAGAGTAATTTAAAAAGTTCAATTTTTAAATGCCAAAGTAAATAAACGTGTGGGGTTTGCTATAATGTAAAGTATTCTGAAAATACCACATTAGCTACGGTGTGTTTGTATCTACAGTCATTGGTTTGTATCAATTCAGAGAAAGGCCCCAAAAATTGTCAAAGACTCCAGTCACACAAATCATAGACTGTTCTCTAAGCTCCCAAGTCTAGGTTCAAAAGGATCCTTAACAGCTTCTACCCCCCAAGCCATAAGTCTGCTGAACAATTAATAAAATGTCCATTTACATTGACCCCCCCTTTTTTTGTTTTTACACTGCTGTCACTCGCTATTTATTACCTATGCAGTCACTTTACCCCTACCTACATGTACACATTACCTCGACTAACCTTTATCCCCGCACATTGACTCGGTAACGGAACCCCTGTATTTAGCCTCGTTATTGTTATTTTATTGTATTACTTTTGATTAAATTTTTGACTTTTGTTTATTTAGTAAATATTTTCGTAACTGTATTTATTGAACTGCATTGTTGGTTAAGGGCTTGTAAAGTAAGCATTTTACGGTAAGGTCTACTGCACTTGTTGTATTCGACGCATGTGACAAATACAATTTGATACACACATTTTTCGGTTACTGTACCACAAACTGAATTTTGCTCTGCCGGGAGTACCTCTGAATACCCACTCATGTGCATTTCACCAGTAGCATATGGTTGCATGAGTCTTCTCATGTACCTCCTGTGGATAAGCCAAGTAACGTTACCCCCTGTGGTTGGGAACCAGTTGGTATAAATATTATTTTCACTCAACTTATATGAGTGCTTTTTCGTAGCAGGTTAAGCGAACCTACGCAGCAGGTTAAGACAATTAACGTAGCAGGTTAGAAGACTGAGGTTGGGGTTAGCGAAAATGCTCACCTAACCTGCTACGAAAAGTCACTTCGTTATCGAAGTGGAGTGAAGAGTGTTTCCCATAAAGATAAAGTAGCTGTCTCTTTAATAAACCCACTTCATTTCTAAACCGGAACTACGATTTGGGAGTTTCAAGTAATACTTCCGACTGGGCACAGACACTATTTACGTTGCGATAGTGTGAAGAAGTCTGTGTAGTCCTAATTCATCAAAAGTATTGATGTAGCTACTAGCTCAATATTTCATCAATGCAAATCTGAAAGAGTTGTCAATTAGCCAAAGTCGTGATAAATACCAACAAACAATGTCAAATTTCATCGCGCTGCAGACACAGCTGGCCTCCGTCATGGATACCCTTGTTCGTGCGGCGGTCGCCGAACTGGGTAAACTTATAGAAGACAGCTCTGTCTTCGTGTTCAGCCTGGAACGGACCCAGGGGCATTGCGAGGATGACAAATTATCTGCGAAACTACAGACTGAGAGTCAGAATAAGATGGTAAGTCACCATGAGTGCGAGAGAGGAAAGGCCCTGCCTAGCAGCTGGTTAGGATACTGAACCGAGGTAGCTATTCACGTTAGCGTTTTGCCCATATCACATTCACAGATCAGCTGACCTGTTGGCCCTACCATGTTTATAAACAGATACAGGTGACGGATACCATACATGAATAGAAAAGCCACCCTCTCAATATTCGTTTTTTGTTGTTGAAATAAGCATTGCTCATCTTTTTTTTCTTCTTCATTTACAGACACACTTCGCAACACTCATGGAGGTACTGGGCAGTGAGGCATTGGGTAAAATAATGAAAATTGTGGATGATACTAAGTTTTTGATGGAATTTGAATCCAAGACCTTCAAAGGACATGGAGGGAAAAAAGCTGAATCACAAGCAAGCATCTTGAATATTCTGTCAGTTGGAGGAATGGGTAAGTAGCATAGATGTTTATATTGCTTTATCTGTTGCACTACAAGCTACAAGAAGAATGACCTATTTATCTTTCTAATGCCTCACTTCTTTCTTTGGTGTAGCAGAGGAACATTCTTATGGCGGAACTTGTAAAACTGTGGAGCAAACCGTTTCAATGCARGTAAGCACTTTGCAGATTGCTTCAAGAGCCATTGTTTCTGCAAACACTTTTGCTGGTTTCAATAGGCAAAACGTGAAATGTTTGTAGTCTTTGCCCATTCTGTGCCATTTGTATAACATGATCCAATTATGTTCCAAAAGTTCACACCTAATCAATCTGTTTGTGCCGGTAGTCTGCAGATGTGGAGGAAGTGGACACACCAGAATCTCCCCTCGTCTTGGCTGTCTCTGTCAAAGACGAGCATGGACAAATACACCTGGGGGCCATTGCAGAGAGTAAGTATAAAGCCAGTATTTTGACGGCCTATATCAAATKATCTCCTGCCACCTAAAATTAGATGTTTTATACATGTCTTACAGGAGCTGCTGATGGTGCTTTTGCAGCTAACTCTTCCTCAGAGAACCGTTATTGTATGATTAGCGATGACCCACCGGTGAACCCCACAGATATCCTATTGGAGTCTTTGTTTGCCCAAAAGAAGCTCTTTATTTGCACAGAGTGTGGGAAAAGTTTCTCCACGCAGAGTAACCTCAAATCCCACCAGCGACTTCACACAGGCGAGAAACCGTTTGTGTGCATGTTCTGCAACAAAGCCTTTGCCCACAAACAGAGTTGTAATGATCACATCCGCACCCACACTGGTGAGAAGCCTTTTATATGTGGCGTCTGTGGGAAATGTTTCGGCAAGCAGGCACACCTCAAGACCCATTCGATAATACACACTGGAGAAAAGCCTTACAGCTGCAGCGTGTGTGGCAAGAGCTTCAACCTGGCTCAAAATCTGTCTAGACATCAGCAAATTCACACAGGAGAGAAAATCTTCACCTGTTTGCTGTGTGGGAAAGGCTTCACACGAGCTGTAACACTGAAGACCCATCAACTCATTCACACTGGACAAAAGCCCTTCCAGTGTAATCAGTGTGACAAGAGTTTCCGTCATTCTGTCAATCTGAAGAACCACCAGCGCATTCATACAGGCGTCAGGCCATTTAGCTGTGACTTGTGTGGCAAGACATTCCGTCAATCAGTGAATCTGAAAATACACAAGCGCATCCACACTGGAGAGAGGCCATTCGGCTGCACAGAATGCGGCAAGACCTTCAGTCAGCAGAGTAGTCTTATCTCTCATGGACGCACCCACTCTAGCGAGAAGCCTTTCGAGTGTAGCTTCTGTGAGAAAAGATTTAACAACACCAACAGTCTGAAGTTGCACCAGAGAATCCATACAGGGGAGAAGCCGTACAGCTGTGAAATCTGTGGGAAGACCTTCAGTCAGGGCAGTCATCTCCGAACTCACAAGAAGCATGTCCACGCAGGAGGGAAACAGTACATCTGTGATAAATGTGGGAAGAGGTATTCAGACAAACGGAATCTTAAAATGCACAAATGTGTTTATGCSTCAATCTAACATTGTGATGGGCAAACGGTTTCAATCTCTGACAGGCTTTTGTTGTCCTTTGCTTTGCTGTTTGTATGCCTGTTGGTTGAATCACCAGATGTGTCTCTGATGAAAGAGCCTTGAAGCCTGGCAGGCGAATCTAGGGAAACCCCTTTCAACTTGATTTTAGCCTGAGCAAAAATGTATAGTTTATTATGGAATAGGACTTGCTGTCAGGGGCTAGGTAYTTTAGTTTTTGTTCCCATTTAAGCAATTATGATAAGTAAAATGCAGAAACAAAATATATTTAAGTTAAATAATGTTTTCATGTTATTSTGTACTGTATATAATAATGCCACTTTTGTAAATATGTAAAATGTTATTTAGCATAACTAAAAGTATAGCTAACATTTTGCAGCCTGATATGTATTGATATCATTTGTAAAAAGCCAATAAAACAGAAACTGGTGTTTGGGATACAAAAAAAGCTGTAGATTGTCTTGTTCTAACAGAATTGCTTGGCTGGCTAGTCTGTACTTCCAAAACATCAGTCCGTTTGTATTTATTGCTTACCACATGTACTTGTTTCTGAAGGTTTGTTTCCCACAGACTTGAATTTAAAATTCACACATTTGTTATTTTATAGCATTTGTTGTTTTTATATACTTTATGTAAAAGAGACAAATCAACACATGGCTGTATTTAGTGGGATGGAACAAATTGGTTAAAACAGATCACAGAAAATTACAGGAATGTAATCATTAAAGACATGCAATTTTGGCCATTTCTTCTGTGTGAACTTTGTTTGTTATGGATTCACATTCAAATGGAAACMTTGCTACCATGTTGCTTTATTATTGCCCAATTCACTGCTAAACTCAGTTGAAAGGTTGACATTTGCTGTTGCAGCACTTTGAGGCTCATTGTAGTGATTAATGACTGATTTTGTTTGCCTCATTGTTTATTTTGTTACTATTATTTAAGGACGTGAGAACTCTGTTTATCTAGTGTTGCTGTTGTAAAACTGGTAACTTGATCTGTTCAATCTATACGTTCAAAGAAAGCCTTTATTGATTAAAAAAAAAATGATTATATTGCCACCTGGTGGTCTGGCCGAAATAATTTTATTCAATAACATTTGATAAATGGAAAGTAAATTGTTTCACTGTGAATCATCAGTATCAYAGAAATGCTATCAAGAAAAGTGTGCTATTTCTCAGGTTGACATAAAATTCAAATTTTGGGGTCAAGGGGAGGGTATGTTTATATTTCTGACGTCAGGGTCAGCTGTGCTTGAAGCGGTGAGCGTGTGGATGATTCAGAGATTCGAGTGAGCAACCGAGAGCACAGTCCTGACAGCGCCGAGCTTAGCAACACCACAAGGAGCCCTTTAGCTAGCTAGCTAATAAACAAGCGGAAACAAACGTTTTTCCAGACAATGTTA
The DNA here is from genome assembly GCF_002910315.2 of Salvelinus sp. IW2-2015. NCBI lineage: Eukaryota > Metazoa > Chordata > Actinopteri > Salmoniformes > Salmonidae > Salvelinus > Salvelinus sp. IW2-2015. The sequence continues at coordinate 32,643,967 of NC_036848.1, read as the reverse complement.
CTTTGACAAGACATGGAAACGAACACCAGGAGGGAGGCGACGAGAAAATCTGGATGAATTGGTGGACCATACGCCTGGCTGAAGAAAAAAACGCCTGCTTCAGAGAACGCACTCTAACGTTAGTTAGCTAGCTAATGTGGATTTGACTTTCTCAGTCATATGGTCGTACGTTTTATATTTAATGGATGGGCTTCGWTCAGCAAGCAGTGTAAGGCTATTTAACTGAACATTAATAATTTAGCGAGCTAGCCTGAGTACTGCCTTGAACTTGCTAGTTAGCTAACTTACTAGCCAGCGTTAGCAATTGGACCAGCACTTCATATTCAATCATCCTGCCTCTTCACTTTTCAATTCATGAATTTGCGGTAGCGCAAGCTGATGCGTCGTCTGCTTCAATAGGTAAGTACGAGTTTGATCACCTGTGTGTGTCAGTTTTTCAGTCGAAGTCCTGTCTTGTCATGACTAACTATCCCTTCTCAGGCCTGTTCCAGCAGCTAAGTTACAGCAATGCCTAATTTACAGTACTCTGAGTCATTAGCCAGCAGATTCAGACCCTACCCGTACGCTTGTTTACACGTCGCCCAATAATGGTCTAACGTTGTTCTGAAAGCCAAAACGGTCAAATACTCAATCTAAACGGGAATCGATTCTCAATTACGGTACGGTTCTAGAAACAAATCCCTCTACTTTAATATCAAATAATAATTTCATAACTGCAAAATTTTWATTAACCGTTGCAGCCATGAGTATATTTCAGTGACTACACTTTGTGGCGTCCATCTGCCATTTACACATAGGTGTAAAGCGACGCAGATGGCTAATTAGCAAAGAGAAGGGTGCAACTGCAGCCCGTAATTTGGGGTGTTCCTGCATCTGYAGGAACCCCTCTTAATACTTCTATTGGTTCATTTTTTAAAGCTATGACTCCAATACAGTAGATGGCGGTAATGCACTATAACGTTCGATGACAACTGCCGATAAACCCCACAGGAGGAAGAGGCGGGGCCRACAATGGTAGCTAGCTATAGCTAGTACACACCTGTAGAGTGTCCTTMGCCCCCTCCTGTTGGGCACTGTTTTTCCACAGTTCTGTTAATGACGGCAAGGGCAGGTGTTCGGTAGGCGAGCACGAAGGACACTGTGCTAGCTKAGCCAGCTAGTCATAGGGATGACTTCGGTACACAGCAGGTGGGAGGCGGGGTGCGACAATCTAACTAGCAAGCTAGCTAGCAAGCACACAGTGTTGCTCCCGCCTGCTGTGTACCGAAGTAGCTAGCGGTAGGCAGTGTCCTTTGCACCTGCCTGTCGGGCATATTTTTCTCCGGTACACAGCAGGCGGGAGGCAGAGGCGACACCATGTGATAGCTAGCTATCACACAGTGTAGCTTCATCCCACTGTACTGTCAGCACTGTTTTTTTCTGCAGTTTTGGTTACGACAGTGAAGGCAAGTGTTCGGCAGGCTGGAGCAAARGACACTGTCTACCGGCGGGAAAACTCATAACTTTTATTTCCCTTTTGACATGTATAAAAGTGTCGCACAAGCATGAACATTTTCTCAGGGGTTGGGGTGTTCATGAACGAACCAATGGGATACTCGAGGAGGGGTGTTCATGAAGTAACCAGTGGGATGCTCGAGGAGGGGCGTTCCTGCAGATGCAGGAATACCCACTTGCAGCAATGCTCAAAATTGCAGGCTGCAGTTGCACACTATTTCTGACTGTCTTCCGTCTGTTTTMCGTGAACAAGTGCTGTAACATGGAAATATGGCCGGGTGGKAACACTAACCCTGTAAAGGTGTGTAGCAATTTAACCATATTTGTTTTTTGWAAATGRTTTCTTGYTGATATGAAAGAGAAGGTCCTTATGCTTCCAAAAACGTACCGAAAGTGATGCGGCGTGTTAATGTTCAGACCAAGCGTTGRGGGCGCTTAACAAAATACACCGTGCAGAAGATGCCTTCATCCCAATGACACTTATGTGTCATGTAATGGAACTGAGAGTCATTATCAAGGGCTAGTTTATACTGAGCTGCACTGGGAACGGAACGCCATCATGGTTAAGACACTACGGAGCCAGCGTGAGATATGGCTCGGAAAACGTACCTCAATCCAGGGATGAGAAATTGCGTTGTACACCGAATTCTCCCATTATACCAACTGTTACACAGAATAGATAGAACKATTGCTAAAAAACTAGCAGCATTTCAATCTTCTTGATGTATCAGTTTGGATATACATTACCAGTCTAAAGTTAGCACACACACTCATTCAAGGGTTTTTCTTTATTTAGACTTTTTTTCTACATTGTAGAATAAGTGAAGACATCAAAACTATGAAAYAACATATGGAATCATGTAGTAACCAAAGAAGTATTTCATATTTGAGATTCTTCAAAGTAGCCACCTTTTGCTTKGATGACAGCTTTGCACACTCTTGGCATTCTCTCAACCAGCTTCATGAGRAATGCTTTTCCAACAGTCTTGAAGGAGTTCCCACATATGCTGAGCACTTGTTGGCTGCTTTTCCTTCACTCTGCTGTCCAACTCATAACAAACCATCTCAATTGGGTTGAGGTCGGGGGATTGTGGAGGCCAGGTCATCTGATGCAACACTCCATCACTCTCCTTCTTGGTTAAATAACCCTTACACAGACTGGAGGTGTGTTGGGTCATTGTCCTGTTGGAAAAACAAATGATAGTCCCACTAAGCGTAAACCAGATGGGATGGTGTATCGCTGTAGAATGCTGTGGTAGCCATGCTGGTTAAGTGTGCCTTGAATTCTAAATAAATCACTGACAGTGTCACCAGCAAAGCACCATCACGCCACTTCCATGCTTCACGGTGGGAACCACACATGCAGAGATCATCCGTTCACCTACTCTGCATCTCACAAAGACACGGCGGTTGGAACCAAAAATCTCATTGACTCATCAGACCAAAGGACAGATTTCCACTGGTCTAATGACCATTCCTTGACTTTCTTGGCTCTAGCAAGTGTCTTCTTCTTATTGGTGTCCCTTAGTAGTGGTTTCTTTGCAGTAATTCGACCATGAAGGCCTGATTCACGCAGTCCCCTCTGAAGAGTTGATGTTGAGATGTGTCTGTTACTTGAACTCTGAATCATTTATTTGGGCTGCAATCTGAGGTGCAGTTATCTCTACTGAACTTATCCTCTGCAGCAGAGGTAACTCTGGGGCTTCCTTTCCTGTGGCGGACCTCATGAGAGCCAGTTTCATAGCGCTTGATGGTTTTTGCGACTGCACTTGAAGAAACTTTCAAAGTAATTGAAATTTTCCGGATTGGCTGATCTTCATGWCTTAAAGTAATGGTGGACTGTCGTTTCTCTTTGCTTATTTGAGCTGTTCTTGCTATAATATGGACTTGGTCTTTTACCAAATAGGGCCATCTTCTGTTTAACACCCCTACCGTGTCACAACACAACTGACTTGCAAAAACGCATTAAGAAGAAAATAAATTCCACAAATTAACTTAACAAGGCACACCTGTTAATTGAAATGCATTCGAGGTAACTACCTCATGAAGCTGGTTGAGAGAAGGCAAAGCTGTCATCAAGGCAGAGGTTGGCTACTTTGAAGAATCTCATATGAAACACTTTTTTGGTTACTACATGATTCCATATAGGTTATTTCATAGTTTTGTTGTCTTCCCTATTATTCTACAATGTACAAAATAGTTAAAATAAAGAAAAACCCTTGAATGAGTAGGTGTCCAAACTTTTTACTTGTTCTGTCGGTCGAATTTGGAGTACAGTGGCATATCCCATCCTTGCATTAAGGTACATTTTTCCAGTTATCTTAATCTAACCATGACTGCGTTCCGACCCCATTGAAACTCGGAATCTGCTGGCTACTGTAAGCATGTAATAACATGTAACAACATGTCAAAAACGTAAATGAGCAATCAGCATCAGGCACAAATGGCCCCTTTCTGGCCATGCATGTGCTAATGAGAGCGCTGAGCTAGCCTGCAACGTCACTTCCYGGAGTAGCTCAAACTGCGCATGTTACGTCTCCACGAAAAGACATCTTAACCGACTGAATTTGGCGTCAATGCGTTATTGAATCTTGACATAGGAAGGAATGGTGTCGTGATGGCTTTGTCCATTCGTCTATACAGTCATGGGCTTAAAGGCTCCAGCCACATTGGCCCAGAGGTAAAGAATCCCTTGTTTTACCTCTGCACATTCCTCTCTAAACCAGCATGCCATGCATACTTCAATTGGAAGTGAGTGTAACTGCAACTTGTAAAACACTGACTGATGGTAGTGTCATTGTTGTGGCCTTGTCATTGTAAAATCCCCCACAGTCTCTGACCGGTTGGATTTAATTGTCTGTGTGGTGGTCATCAGAGGACAGGCACACTGGACACTGTCAAGGTCTATGCAACGAAACACAATGTTGGATTTCATGTATGGATTTGGCTCCATAATGGTTAAAAAGACATGAAGAACCTTGATTCCCAAAGGTACATTCTCACTCTCATGATMAATTCAACCATTACAGAGGGAGATGGAAGGCCTTGCATGGCGTTATGGAGGTCAGTGAGCCCCAGTGGAGCCACGCAGCCTGGGGGTAAATGTGAGTCTCCCGGGAGACTTGCATGCCAGAGCACAGAATACAGACGAGGGATATCTGCATGCACTGACGCAGAGAACCATTAGCCCTCAAGCCTGTCCTAGTTAGGCTACTGTAWCCTAAGTTGTTAGTGGATATTTGTCAGTCAAGTTTAGGTATGTTGACTCGTTGCTGTTCTCTTAATGTTAGGTTATTACAACAATGTTCGTCAGTGTTTCTGACATGTATGCTTGTCATTTGTTTGTGCATGATTTACAGTCGCCCTTTACAGTCGGCTATACTACCGTCCTAGCTGTTAAATAGTTTAGCCATGGTGTTTTCTTTCCTCTGAGATTGATGTGTATCTGGTTTGTGTTGAGAAGGGTGTAACATGTTAAGAATGGTGAAACGCTGTAGACCTAAAATGTGTAGGCTAATTAGGGCTCTCCCGAAAAAAAAAAATAACTTTGTCGACAATCGTCTGTTCTTTCGACCAATCCATTGGTCGAAATTTTCAAAAAAAAAAATCATATATAGACATACTATGTTTGAATAAAATTAACTATATGTAGGCTAATGAGCATGTCTGATGCTTTTTATTAAGCACTGCGATTTAAAAATGAAGTAAAAAAAGAGGGAGYCAGATCAATATTGCCTAACCAGAAGCAAAAATTCTGTTCCCTCCCGCTGCTGCTGACCTTCGCAGATTCTGCCATTAACCTCCTGAAGTTGCCGGTAATGGTCCATACCAGCGGTCGGCAACGTTCTCCATTTGGAGTGACACGTTATCGTTCCATTTCGACTGATCTGCAACAAGTAAAGATTTTCATATGCACATTTTCGTGGAACAGTTTAATTTAATTTATAATAAAGTCTTCGTATCTCAGTCAATCTCATGTGGTTAATCAAAATTCTTTCTAAATGAAAATGATACAATCTAAAAGTAACTACTATTGCTGTTGCCAACTATGTAAAAATAGCCTACATACATAAAGCCAACAAATAAAAACATTGCAGCCTGCAGGTAGAAAATGTCCTCGTCCAGGTAGAAAAAATCTATCTATCTTATAAATGACATTGGCTACGCATGGCCTGTCTTCAAGGAACTTGAAACATTGTATTAACTTGGTCTGTCCTGAAGCTGGTGCTAGCAAACTTGCAACATTCTATAAAATATTCTGGGCCCTCTGTTTCCTGTGCCAGTGAGCTCTGGGACAGACAGACACAGCTGTAGGCTGTTTGTGCAAGGGATAAGAAGTAATCAGGTATGTTTCCACCGGATCAGAGCATGACCCCCCCCCCAATTCATGCTGATTGGTTATCGAAAGGGAGAGTGCTGGAAAGATWAAAAAAATACATTGAGGAACTATTTTAATTCTCAATATATGTGAAAACAGACTGTTTACTTGCTGTTTTGAGAAAAAAAATGTAGTTTTAGAAGGTACAGTGATGGTGAGTTAAGACAATCAGAAATGGTATCAGATATCCAAATGGGAAAATTTTATAGGCCTACAGCACATTTTGTGCAGGCCTGGTAGCCTAGGCCTASTTCTATGCGTAATGAGGTGCGTGTCGTTACTCAAGCTTGACAGGAGCACAAGACAATGAATAAATTGACGAATRTAATACTCACAAGTGTAGCCTAGGTCGTGCGCCCTGCAAACAACGTGTCCACTCCTACAATTTCAACGGTAAAACTGTAATAATAATATATTGATTGCATTAACAGAAATGACCGTAACCAAASAAACATTGTAGATTTAGAAATTATGGGAATTAACTGTAAATGTACCASTGGTGTGCTTCGCAATGGATTAATCCACTGAGACAGGCGTGAATCAGGCAGGTGCCTCGTGACAATTTAAAATATATATTTGCCACTGCTCAACAACAACAAAAATCTCAGTTGACCAAGAGCCTACCGATCAAACAATCAACCAGTGGACTAAATGGGGTCAGCCCTAATCCWAATGTGTTAGGGCTAGAGCTCACATGAGTGCTTGCTTATTCTCCATGACAAAGAAGAATGTCTGTTGAACATGATATATAGGCTGTTTCAATGTGAAAATTCTATAACGTTGCACCCTCTTGCATAAGCTCCTGAACTCTGAGCTCTCTGGTGTCTCTCTTAATCACTCAGAGGAAGGGATTAAAGCTCCCCCAGTGCTCATTAACAAGATTAACAATTAGCCACTGCTGATTCTGCTTTAAAATGTCCCACCAGAGTTGAGAGAGTGGACACGAGCCTGATGAACAACTGGACATCCACTGTATATCTTGCCCARAATCGTTGAAGCTGGATTAGTACATGAGCTTAAATGCTCTCAGCTCTTCTCCAGCAGCTCTACTTGGAGAGCAGGCTAGGCTAATCCTCTTGAAAATAGCATTCAAATTTGTCCTCTGGTTTTGTTTGTGATTTGGTTTAAGAATGGCAGCATGAAGTCCTGGAGCAGGGAAAGAAGAACACAAAGGGCAGGCCTTCCCTCCCTGCCCCCTGGCCTGGCACTCCCCATTCTGTCTCTTTTCTCCTCCAGGCTCTTCCCTGTGGACCAGCCTAGCCTATCTGATATCCATAGATAATTAATGGCCCGGGCCTCTGTTCCTGCTGGGGTTTGGCAGTCTCTGTGTGCTGCCAACTCTGCATGGCCTCCTTTAGCTAGGTAGGGCTGTCTGTCTGAGTAACACAGCCTGGCATATTACCTACCCAGCTGTGATCAGAGGAAATTGAGAAAATACATCTTAAAATAAATGCCCCCTCAGCAGTTTGGCCAGTGACTTGTTTGCGTTTTAATTTTTTTTTATTTTTTTTTTAAAGCTGCCATATGTAACTTTTTGGGCACCTGACCAAATTCACAGAAATGTGTTATAGGTCTGTCATTCTCATTGAAAGCAAATCTGTGAAGCGGTAGATCTGTTCTATGCGGTATTTCTATGCTTTCCTTAAGTTTCATCTTTGAGGATTTTACTTTTCAGTTTTGTACACCAGCTGAAAATACAATATTTTTGGTTATGGAAAATATATTTCTCAGCGGTTTAGATGATACAATGATTCTCTACTCTAGCTTGTTTTGTCACAAACTGAAATTAGGCRAACTATTAGGATTTTTGCAACCAGGAAATGGCGGAGTTACTTTTTCCACATTTTGTAACCTTAGTCTTATTCTAAAATKGATTAAAAGCAAAAACAGGTTTTTAGAGTTGTTAGCTAAAAAAATAAACTATCACATTCACATAAGTATTCAGACCCTTTACTCATTACCTTGTTGAAGCACCTTTGGCAGCGATTACAGCCTCAAGTTTTCTTGGGTATGACACTACAAGCTTGGCACACCTGCGTTTGGGGAGTTTYTCCCATTCTTCTCTGCAGATCCTCTCAAGCACTGCCAGGTTGGATGGGGAGTGTCGCTGCACAGATATTCTCAGGTCTCTCCAGAGATGTTGGATCTGGTTCAAGTCCGGGCTCTGGCTGGGCCACTCAAGGACATTCAGAGACCTGTCCTGAAGCCGCTCCTGCCTTGTCTTGGCTCTGTGCTTAGAGTCGTTGTCCTGTTGGAAGGTGATACTTCACCCCAGTCTAAAGTCCTGAGCGCTCAGGAGCAGGTTATCAAGGATATCTCTGTACTTTGCACCGTTCATCTTTGTCTTATCCTGATTCCTGAATAGTCTCCCAGTCCCTGCAACTGAAAAACATCCCCACAGCATGATGCTGCCACCACCATGCTTCACCGTAGGGATGGTGCCAGGTTTCCTCCAGACGTGACGCTTGGCATTCAGGCCAAAGAGTTCAATCTTGGTTTCATCAGACCAGAGAGTCTTGTTTTTCATGGTTTGAGAGTCCTTTAGGTGTTTTTGGCAAGCTCCAAGCGGAGTCATGTGCCTTTTACTAGGGMGTGGCTACCATAAAGGCCTGATTGGTGGAGAGCTGTAGAGATGGTTGTTCTTCTAGAAGATTCTCAATCTTTTTGTAAATCTTTTGTATTAAACCTTTAGTTAACTCCCATCTCCACAGAGCGACTGTGGAGCTCTGTCAGAGAGACAATCGGGTTCTTGGTCCCTGACCAAGGCCCTTCTCCCCCGATTGCTCAGTTTGGCCGGGCGGCCAGCTCTAGGAAGAGTCTTGGTCTGTTCCAAACTTCTTCAATTGAAGAATATTCGAGGCCACTGTGTTCTTGGGGACCTTCAATGGTGTATAMATTTTTTGCTACCCTTCCCCATATCTGTGCCTCAACACAATCCTGTCTCAGAGCTCTACGGACAATTCCTTCGACCTTGTGGCTTGGTTTTTGCTCTGACATACACTTTCAACTGTTAGACCTTAAATAGACAGATGTGTGCCTTTCCAAATCATGTCCAATCAATTGAACTTACAACAGGTGGACTCCAACCAATTTGTAGAAACATCTCAAGGATGATCAATGGAAACAGGATGTACCTGAGCTCCATTTCGAGTCACATAGCGAAGGGTCTGAATACTTAAGTAAATAAGGTATTTCTGTTTTTTTATAAATTTGCCAAACTTTCTAAAAACCTGGATTAGTTTTGTCATTATGGGGAATTCTGTGTAGATTGAGGAAAAAAATGTATGTATACATTTTAGAATAAGSCTGTAACGTAACAAACTGTGGAGAAAGTCAAGGAATCTGAATACTTTCCGAATGCACTGTAAGACATTTAAGGCAATKTTATCATCAGCACCCTGGGGTATGTATTGCCATGTTTTTCACAACACTCACAGATCAGGGTCCATTCATAAGTTTGTTGCACCTGTGTGTTTATCTGAGGTGTGAACCTCATAGGTTGAGTCACAATCTGATAAAATAGGAGTGATAATGGGAATGCACACACGCAAATTATGAGACACCTTGTTCTTTCATTATTTAGTAGAGTCAGAGATGAAGTCATCTTTTAAGCTGGTGTTTCTATGTTAAGGGTTCATKAACCTGTACCTGAGCTCTGTCAAACTCGTTTGACTGTGTCTTTTTAGTTGTTCTCTGTCTGTGTTGTCCCAGCTGGTGCTCTAGAGCCTTGTGTATTGTGTGAACACTGATGAGTGCATTGTCATGCGTTTGTTTACGGCACGGGCAGCTGTACCGCTATTGAGTGAGGGCATTGGTTTTGTGGGTARTGTCTACCAGTTCGTATGGTGCTGTGAAAGAGTACTGAAGACGGTGGAAACTAAGTTGGGGCTGGGATGATGCTAGTAGTGATAATCCATGGTAACTCGCTGTCCTTGGCTTAACMCTGGTTAGGGCCTGGCAGGGTTTTTAATAGATCAAAAAGGGGCTTAGGTGGTTGGYGTGGCATTTTAGAGGCACCTGTCTTGGCCCTGTAGAGACATTTTAGCATTTCAAAGCCAATTTCCTGCAGTTCCACACAGATTTTGTTTTGCAGTTTTAAAGCWAATTTCCTGCAATTATACACATTTTGCCATGCAGCTGAGAGGACATGTTTCAGTTTAAATGCCGTGGATAATGCTGTATTCTTTTTCTCAAACATAATAACAAAATGAATACTGCTAAGTATTTATTTTGGTGATTGTTAGTTCTCAAAAKATATTATAAAAAATTGTATAGGTCCATTATCTTTTCTACATACTTTATATCTSGTTTTAATCGTTTAAGTTTACATTTAAAGCGTTCTTCCATCCGGAAAATTATAGTATTTGTTTACACTGTTTGGACAAAGACGACCAGAAAAAACACTTAGGCGGCCCGCMCATTGATTACAATCAATTACAACCCTGCCTGGCTTAACCCCCAAGATTTTCTGCCTCYGTAATTCAGCATATCGCCTTTCTCGTTTCACCCACATTACTGACACCTGTCTGAGGCACTGGAATGCATACAGTAGACCCAACTGAAATAAATCCCTCTCTCTAGACATTATTCATTGTTCTGTACATGTTAGTCATCTCCACAGAATGAAGTCATTGTCTATTTGTATACATTGTGTCATTGTTTCACAGGCAGGCCTATTTTTWAATTAATCTCTCAACAAGAACACACGTTTTGAACACACGAGTAGGCTACCACCTAACACATTCTTAGTTTGGCACGCCATTCTCRTAAAAGTGCAGCGGCACATGTCTAGCAGCAAACGTTAGGCCTATCGCTGTTGTGGAACTCTAGTGAGAGCCCTTGAGTGGTGGCTGAGAGAACAAAGACTGGCCTCCTTTGTTTGTGTCCAGTGAAGGGGAGTTCATTCGCTAGAGCGCGGAGCCGAGTGAACACAGCCCCAACACGAGGGACTTTGTCCAGCTGTGCCTTTGACGACAGAGAAGCTGTGGGTAGTAAAGGAATATGAGTGCCATTTGGAGATCAATGGCTAAGATATAGGCTGCTACCTTTTTATTTTTGTTTTATACATTTTTTATTTTTTATTTATTATTATTATAAAACATTTTTTTTAATGAGATTTGTAGTCCATTTTGAATGCTAAGTGTCCTGTTACTTGTGGTTCTGTTCCAATGGAAGTGATGAAGGATCTCAGTAGTTTGGAGACTAGAGACTGAATTAGTGTGTGGCTGTTTGTGCATGCGACATGCGTGCATCTGTGTGTGTGTGGGTTCATGATGTGTCTAACAAGAAAGAGCATTCAGTCTGTCTGGATCGGGGTCTCTGTGTACGGGTCCTTAGTGACAATTACAGTGGCTTGCGAAAGTATTCATCCCCCTTGGTATTTTTAMWATTTTGTTGCCTTACAACCTGGAATTAAAATCGATTTTTGGAGGGTTTGTATCATTTGATTTACATAACATGCGTACCACTTTGAAGATGCAAAATCATTTTTGGGGTGAAAGAAATACGACAAAAACAGAACTTGAGCATGCATACCTATTCACCCCTCCAAAGTCAATACTTTGTAGAGCCACCTTTTGCAGCAATTACAGCTGCAAGTCTCTTGGGATATGTCTCTATAAGCTTGGCACATCTAGCCACTGGGATTTTTGCCTATTCTTCAATGCTCCTTCAAGTTAGACGGGATCCTGCTGGTGTACAGCAATTTTTAAGTCATATGACAGATTCTCAATTGGATTGAGGTCTGGGCTTTGACTAGGCCAATCCAAGACATTTAAATGTTTCCCCTTAAACCACTCGAGTTGATTTAGCAGTATGCTTCAGGTCATTGTCCTGCTGGAAGGTGAACCTCCGTCTCAGTCTCAAATCTCAGGTTTCCCTCAAGAATTTCCCTGTATTTACCACCATCCATCATTCCTTAAATTCTGACAAGTTTCCCAGTCCCTGCCGATGGGRAAAACATCCCCACATCATGATGCTGCCACCACCATGTTTAACTGTGGGGAAGGTGTTGGGTTTGCGCCAGACATAGCATTTTCCTTGATGGCCAAAAAGCTCAATTTTAGTACCAGAGTACCTTCTTACATATGTTTGGGGAGTCTCCCACATGCCTTTTGGGTAACACCAAATGTGTGTTTGCATTTTTTGTTGCTTTAAACAATGGCTTTTTTTCTGGCCACTCTTCTGTAAAGCCCAGCTCTGTGGAGTGTATGGCTTAAAGTGGWCCTGTGGACAGATAATCCCAATCTCTTTTGTGGACCTTTGCAGCACCTTCAGGGTTATCTTTGCTTTCTTTGTTGCCTCTGATTAATGTCGTCCATGGAGCRCTTTGCCATAAGGCAAAAGTGATAACTAAGTGGCTTGGGGAACAAAACATAGATATTTTGGGTCCATGGCCAGGAAACTCCCCAGACCTTAATCCCATTGAGAACTTGTGGTCAATCCTCAAGTGGTGGGTGGACAAAAAAAAACAACACAAATTCTGACAAACTCCAAGCATTGATTATGCAAGAATGGGCTGCCATCAGTCAGGATGTGGCCCAGAAGTTAATTGACAGCATGTCAGGGCGGACTGCAGAGGTCTTGAAAAAGAAGGGTCTACACTGCAAATATTGACTTTTTGCATCAACTTCATGTAATTGTCAATAAAATCCTTTGACACTTATGAAATGATTGTAATTATACTTCAATATTCCATAGTAACATCTGACAAATAACTAAAGACACTGAAGCAGCAAACTTTGTGAAAATTTATATTTGTGTCATTCTCAACTTTTGGCCACGACTGTATATCCACAGTCAAACAAGTCCTATATCGACATAACCTGAAAGGCCGCTCAGCAAGGAAGACGCCACTGCTCCAAAACCGCCATAAAATAGCCAGACTACGGTTTGCAACTGCACATGAGGACAAAGATTGTACTTTTTGGAGAAATGTCCTCGGGTCGGATGAAACAGAAATAGAACTGTTTGGCCATAATTACCATTGTTATGTTTGGAGGAAAAAGGGGAGGCTTGCAAGCAGACAGACCATCTGAAAGAGGGCACTGATGTATCCTATTCTCCTCCCTCTCTCTCTCCTGATGGGAGCATACAACGTGGTACATGTGTGTGTTACCTTTTCTGTCTCAGTGGCTATTTAGGGTAAATCCGTCATAGTATTATTAACATGTTACTCCTTTGAGGTGATATGGAATGTGAACTAGAATAGGGATGCAGGGATCARTTTACTGTGTTTTCCGAATGTGTACAGAACATGTAGATCCACCACAAGGCATCCTGTGTCCTCTTGTTACGAATAGCAGTGTACTCCTCTTTCCATGGCACAGAGGAGAGAAGGGATGAAAGTGTGGACAGGTTATTGATTTACCATAAGCCTGCGTCTCTGAGGTAGAAGATAATTCTCCCAACACATCTCTTTCCTCATCTTGTCTTAGGTGTCTCTTTATACAGTGTTGTGTTGTCTCCCTTGTCGTGATGTGTGTGTTGTCMTATATTTMMATTTTTAGTCCCAGCCCCYGTCCCCGCATGAGACCTTTTSGTAGGCCGTCAGGTTAAATAAATTAACATTATTCTCTCTGCACTGTGTATGCTGATTTAACCCCACAACTACACTATATAACTTACTCCAGGGGTAGGCAACCAGATTCAGCCCCGGGACGATTTTTGTCTGATCGGATGGCCGGGGTACAGAAACATATAATGATAATAGTTTGTACACTGCAAATTGACCACATTTTAAGCCCAAAAATAGATTATTTTCAAATAYAATMATTTCATACCTTGATGACATTGAGATACGATCACATGTTTCTTTTTCTTTTATGCGTGTGAATACCTGGGAACAGACTTCCTAAATTAAACTCCTTTTAGCTATATTCTTGGTGATTTGTAATCTTTAATATTAAAAAAAAAAACTACAATCTTTTATTTATAAAAAGTTTTGGCCCTCGGACCGCCTCTTGCTGACCCCTGCCCTACTCGTCTCATTTTCAACATGGGACTTGTGTAAATAGCTTAACACCAACACATGGTAGTGCATAACACAGTAGCCTGTTTAAAAATATATTTTTATTTTATTTATTTGTGCACTTGTTTGACCCTTTTACTGCATCGTTAGGAGTTAGTAACGTAAGCATTTCGCTGCACCCGCTATAACATCTGCTAAACTGTGTAGGCGACCAACAGTAGTAGCCTGGTTACATCTTTGTTGTGCTTTGACTTCTGACTCAAAGAAACTTTTTCATGGGTCAATGACCATTTCTTTCTCTCAGACACAATAAACAAACAATGTTATGCAACAAGGGCYTAGCTGTATCCCACTCCAGTTGTTGAATGTTTACTTCATGGTGCGCACAACTGGACTCTTCTACTACATAATGGCTTTGGCCAATTGGCCATGAGAAACTAGGAACAGCAGGCATCATGAGCAGGTCAATGAGTGGATCAATAACTTAATTTCTGTTTGCTGTGTTATGCTATTGATCAATAGATGAGGATGTAATGTCATTCTGTGCTTGTTTATATTTACTGTTGATTTATATTGATGCATTTTGCTTTGTCAACCTAAGAGGTGGAAGCATCCTTCTACCACCTAGAGCTGCTAGCTGTGGTATGGATTCAGACCCCCCCTCCCCCCAACCCTTCCTCCAGCCCTATTAGAGGTGAAAGATACACACCACTGACCTCAGAACCTGGCTCACTGGTCACTTGTCTGCCGGCTGGCCGGACACAGCCTGGGGTTCTTTCCATCTGCTCCTCAGACCAGGCACACAACCATCTGTGCTTGCCTCAGCGGTGGCCTGGACTCAAGTTCTGTTTACTGTAAAAGGCCTTGCTTTCTTTCATTGTTTAGCTGTACGGTCAACGTCATCAATAATCAAATGGCTTGGAAAAGGCCGTCTTTACACCGTGACCGTACCATATCAGTTCAAAGATGAAGTCGAGCATAAATTATAGACCATATTGTCGTCATTAACCCCATCCTTTCCAAAAAAGATTATACAAATTGTACATGGTTCAATTCCTCCTAAGGGAGGGGACTTCTGTTACATTTACGTCACTGCTGTGAATTAGAGCATGATAAATTGTCTTCCTCAAAGGATGTAGGGTGGTGACGGGGTGGGGTATACAGAATGCTGAGAAGGACTTGCCTACGCTGTGTTTTAATCGGCTAACCAACGTTACAGATTCATATCGGTGTCTGCTTGGATGGACACGACGTGCACGCAGGCCTAGGCTATGTCTGTAGACCCCTAATACATCAGGGCAGGTCCATAGGTAGCCTTGCTTTAGATCCTTACATCCCACTGCTTATGATCCTGTCAGCCCGACTAGTCAGAAACCTCTCCCTGTCCAATTCTGCCYGACAGACAAGCTCCATCATCAAATATTAAAGCACCTGTWTTCCTCAGCCTCATGCTGGGAGCCCATTYTCCCAGACAGTCTGGCCAACTGGGGAGTCTGACTGGGACAAGACATCCATCATTCATAACCTTTTAAAGTCAAACCAACATCTCTGAACTGAGGTGGTCAGTCAGACTTGTTTTTCCAGAGTTTGCCACACAGTCACGTTTCTATTTMTGAAGGAAAAAGGACAGGCAAGGTAATGCTTCTCTAACTCGCCCAAACCAGTGTTCAAGTTTGTAAGCGACAAGACGACAGTCTTGAGAATTCAGAGGGGAAMGATTCWCATTATAGCCTCATTTCCACTGRAAGCAGACTAATGAACTGATGCATCAAGTGGAACCCTATCGGTGWTTCCTGCTCTTAYTGAATTACAGATAAAGACGATTTATCAAAAGTCACAGCTTCAGCAGTAGTCGCACTGAAGTCAGAAGCCATATGGAGTTCTAGTGGGACAACAGTACAACTAGTGGGCCAACAGTACAACTAGTGGGCCTGTGTGGATCCGTGGTACATCATCCAGGATGTTGTTTATTGGGTGAAGGAGAGTGGGAGGCTGTGTCTGTCTTGGCAGCTGTAGAGCTGCTAAGGCCCCTTTTTTTTACTGAGAATGGTTAGAGTAAGTCTTTCCTAACGTCGTTATCAGGCTCTTCCTCGTCTGGATAGCAGCTGGGTGTCTTATCATTCTCATATGACGATCTTCCTCTCTTAGACCGAGCTCTTTCTATGGCTTGAGCCTTTGTAGTTGGTGATTTCATTCCTGGGCTGTTTAACTACCCAGGTAGGTTGACTGAACCTGAACCAGGTTGCAGGCACTGGTTACAGTTTGAAGACTTCTCTTGAGTGGGCAGCCTGATGAAAGCCAGTCAATATTTAAATCACCCAGAAAATATAYCTCTCTGTTGATATCACATACATTGATCAAGCATTTCACACCTTATCCAGATACTGACTGTTAGCACTTGGTGKTCTATAGCAGCTTCCCACCAGAATGGGCTTTAGGTGAGGCAGATGAACCTGTAGCCATACAGTATTTAACATGAGATCCTCTCCAACATAAAGGGGTGGAGCAGCATTAAATGATTACTTTGTTAAATTCCACAAAAAATGAACCCCCATCAAAATCGTTATCCATCTTCTCTTTCTTGTGATGTAAGTGTCGACGATGCGTTAATTTCCAGACAAGGCTTCAGCGTGCTTATAGATGCAAAGTAAGACGATGTATTCCATTGAGGCCATTCCAGCCGTCACCGGGTGTGTTTGACAGGTCATTACAAACATTTCCGCGGCCGTAACGTTCACGGAAAAAACGTCACGCACAAGCAAGAGTATGGAAGAGTCACAGGAGTAAAATTAAAGCAATCAATCTAGTGCGATTTATGTGACAAGTGGATTTTGCACCCTTCAATCTAAGTGGGCAGGGAATGCACGATGCGTGTGTGTGCGCTCAGGGCAGGGGTTAGTTTGCTGGGTATTTTAGCTTGCCTGATTAAAAAAAAAATATATATATATATATATATATATTACCTTTTTTAATTAACTTTTAATTAACGAGGCAAGTCAGTCAAGAACAAATTCTTATTTATTTATTTATTCTTATTTACAATGACGGCCTAACCCGGACGACACTGGGCCAATTGTGCGCCGCCCTATGGGACTCCCAATCACAGCCGGTTGTGATACAGCCTCGAATCGAGCCAGGGACTGTAGTGACGCCTCATTCACTGAGATGCAGTGCCTTAGACCGATGCTCCACTCGGGAGCCCTGAACATCAGAGGCACTTCACAATCCCACATTGTCACACAGTCCCAGAAAGAAAGGTTCCCTAAAATAACATGACATTCACGGCGGCACAGTGCAATGTCTAGTATTAGACACAATGACTCTGTTACAATGCAGAGGATGATGAAGAGGTCTTTTTGATCTATTTATTGAACAAAGACCTGGGTTARATCCCAGATGGCATCCTGTTCCCTGTTTTCTGCACTCCTTTTTGACCAGGGCCTATCCTCTGTACTGTTATGTCGAGTCATTGTGGCCATCGTGGTTTGTGGTTTAAGGGAGTGGTGTGTCTGTTCTCCCGTCCTCCTCAGTTACAGACTAGAAGAGTGCTGCTGCAGTGAACCCTGCGGCCCTTTTTTTAAAACTGCTTGTGCTCCCTGGGTGACCTTCTCCCTCAGGACTAGAGGGCCCTTTGCCCTGGGGGTGAGAGCCACTTATAGATAGATGTTAGCCTAATGGTCATGCACGAGCTAAGGATAAGACTTCTGTGATGGATTGCTTATTGTGGCCAGACAGTGTAGTAGGTCATGGAGAAAGGGAGGCAGCCGTACCGTTTCAGTTCTATATTGCCAATAATTAGTCTCATTTAGGTAGATTTCTGTTTTTGTGGCTTCAGAAGTGTCCACTGCATTTTTGTACATGTCTAGTAGACAGGATGTTCAATCACAGCCACTCAATACATTGAGTTTTTCGTGAGCGAACCACATCCGCTGATATGTCGATTGAACTCTGAAAGTGATACGCAAAGTAAAAAATAAATATGTCTTAACAATTCTAACCTTGAACCCTGAAGTAAAATGATCTGGTTTTAAAAAGACAAATCGTCCTTTTATTTGTATTGCTTTTAAATCTTTTAAATGATTTTTTAAATCTTATTAACACTTTGTTCTAGCTAGCTATTTGTGTAGGTAGCTATCAAGTCAACACAATGATATATTATAGACAACAATTCTAACCTTGAACCCTGAAGTAAACTGATCTGGTTTTAAAAAGACAACTCGTCTCTGGTTGACGTGTGTGTGTACAGAACGCTGTTGAGTCAGACAGTCTGGAAAAGCATGCTTTAAATGCTCTCTGAAAAGCAGACACTTGGGCATATAAAAAGGCATTGGTCGATAAAATGATGGCTCCAGCCAGGCTGCTGGTCTGCTGCCGCTGGTCTGCTGCTGCTGCGCTCAAGCTGACAATGTGACCAGTGGGAGTCATAGGGCTGAAGGGAGCCAACTGTTCTGTGCCCATGCGGTGCTTATCTATCCATCTTTAAACTTCTCAAGACTTTCTATCTGATATCTAGGCCTAACTCCCATCAGAATATTGTCTACCTCCTGATAGGGACAGATGAATGGTCTTAGTGGGCTTCGTTTCCCTGTGGTTTGGCCGCAGGTAGCCTACACCTTGCTGTCTWAAGACGTGATGGCATGACTGTCTCTGAAATGAGAATGAAGTAGAGGGCAAGCATTGGTGGGCATACACACCATTCCCAATTCAGTAGGCTGTTTGTGGTGAAACAATAGTTCAGGKATAAAAACGTAAGACGCCAGGCTGCCTCAAAAGTGCAAATCTATAGGCCGAGAGACTGTAGGCCTGCATTTCTCCTCCCCCCGTGCCCATTCATCCATTAACCCATGTATGGATTCATCCACCACGTGATTCTTGTTGCCGTACCACTGGAAGTCATCACTGGGGAGGGTTCATTGGCTAAACAGGGTTCCGAGGAATGTATGAGCATAAAGCATCACATCTTCCTGTGTTACTAAAGCTTTCAGTATGTCCCACAGTTGTAATAGATCTCACACTGCTCAATAGTACCGCTGCCCAACTGCCTAGACTTCTCAAGGGCTTTCTGTGTGGCGTTCTGGCCCATTCTATGCCGTGTGTGTGCTGGTGGAGGCGTTTCTCCTGCTGTACTGTGTGTGCTGTTTCACATTTATTTTTTTAAGGTGATTTGTCACAGAGATTTTGATATTGATTCCTGTGAAAGAGTGATGTCCCCTGGAATTTCTGTTAATGAGGCTTTGGCTGGCCTGCCTGTGACCCGGTTTAGTCTGACCTACTGTTGAAGTGGGGTTAAACTCTGCTGGCTAGTAGGAGGTGGTGGGGTATCGTACGTTGGGCCTTCAATTTAAGCGGGGAGAAGGAGTGGGAGAGAAGTGGGTCATTGTGTGCCACTAGAGTTGGCCTCATTGGTCACAAGCCAGGTTGGGGTCGGTCGCAAACTAACGATACTGGCTGAACTCCTGCAGCCTTGTCATATGAGAGAAGTGAATACTGTAACCGTAGTCATAAAATCACAATTTATTATATTTCTAACAGCCAAGGTGATGGAAGGAGAATCAAGCTGATCTTTAAGCTCCACATGTACTCATGTTGCAAGCAGTGGAAAAGTGAAGCCTGGACCTGTGACAGTGTTATAGATGGCTGCAGAAGATCTCACTGCTCATGCAATCCTGTGCTCGTGGGCTGCCTGCAGCCTGGAGGTCACTGCAGCCTGGAGGTCACTGCAGCCTGGAGGTCACTGCAGCCTGGAGGTCACTGCAACCTTCCTTGATTTGAGGGGTAAAAAATATTTTTTCTACCGTTCTTAAACGATGCGTATATCCGCAATGCTTTAAGCTAGAAACGAGCTGTAAAATGCCCGAGGAAGACGCGGCTGATGCACACGGGAATATATTAGGTTTGGCTCTGACGTTCAGAAGCTTCTAAATTCAAGGAGTCATAGAAACTGGACTTTGCTCGGGAAGTTATCTTACACAATGTTTGACTGTCRCTCTCAATTTATCTWTTCACTTTCTGTAAAAGAGTATGTATAATTAAGTTGATATACGTTTTAATAAAACATTTGGTAGCAGAATAACATTTGGGAAAATCGGGTCAAGAATTGATTTCATAATAATAATAATTTCTTATTATTTATATATTAGCCTACCTAAAAGTTGTTCCCCAAATTAAACAAATGTCAAGCTGGTGGTGTATTTTAATATAGGCCATCTCAATAAACAACAAGTGGCCCCTGGGGGCAAAAAGGTTGGGAACCCCTGAGGTGGAGAGTGTTGGTTGCAGCTAGGTGCCCAGTGTACAGTGTATATGGAGGCTTAAGCTCATTGGCACCCTGTGCAAACCCATTCATCTGCAAGCAATCCCTGTCCTTGGCCAACCTTGCAGCAACTTTCCCCTGCAGTATGCAGCATAGCTTACTTAGTTTACTGCCACAAACACACACACATTTCCTCTGTCTCTGTCTGTCGCTGTCATTCACCCCTGCCCACTGCCATTACTCTTGATGAGAAGGGGCTGATGGCTTTGAGCCAGTGCTAGCCTACACTGATTGCTGAGTGGCCCCCTAATGGATTTCCCCAGTCAGTGAGCACATCTCCTCTGCCGTGTTATATATAGGTCGTAGTGCCTCAGCAGCACTAGTAGCTAATCAAATGTGCTATATAGTTACTACTTGTGCATATTATTAAGGACCTCACAAATGCAACTGAAAATGGATTGTGTAGGTCTTGTGTAGGAAGCAGTGATAGGGAGATGTTTTGATATCAGTGGTACAAGTTCTCGTTACTGAATCCCTATCGCCTCTCTTTGTAAACAGAGCTCATTGCAGAGTCATTGCTACGAAAATCAAGGTAAACGATGCACAGAGACAGTTTGAGTTTCTCATTGCTGTGGTATTTCGCAATAAGACTCGAAATACGCGACTGCACATAGGCCTATGGATGTTTTGGAGAACCACCTTCTGAGGGGCCCGATGGCCTAATCTTCATTCTCTACTGAATCGATACTTTGTGCTTCRAACCCCTTGGGAATGATTTACCGTCGTCATACGGTGTCTGGCACATCCATGGCCACGTTGTCWTCTCGTGGTTTTAGGGGGGAGGACCGCATGCCCCTCTTGCCCCTGGCACATGTACCTTTTTAAATAATAAAGACCCCTGTTTGGTGGTACCCCTGTGAACACATGCCAGCCYCTACCCGCCTGCCTATCATCCTCCATGCCCACCGGGCATCATCCACATGGTGGTAGTTGTCATCGGCAGGTAAGCGTTAGCCTATTATCAGTCTCCCGTAGACATAGGGAATATGGTGCTATTTGGGACGCATATACTATGTAGTGCACTACTTTTGACCAGAGCCGATRGGGAAGAGGGTGGCATYTGGGACGTGACCGTAGACTTTACTCCTCTCCTCTGTCTTCACTGTATGTCTCCCCACAGCTTCAGGCTGCGCTCAACTTGTCCTCAGAGTAGCAAATCCTGTTCAACCACATCCATCACTGAACTTTCATGCGTGTTAGTACATTGAATCTCTTTCTGTGTTTTTTTTTATTTTTATACTGTAACTTTGACATTGCATGCGAGGGTGACGGAAGGATTTAGCCTAAAGGTTAAGGTAAATACACTCGGGAACTAGGCTCCTGTTGGCTGAGTAGCATTGGGTGAGTAGCATTGGGATAATTAAGGGTGTGGTATCTGGTATGCATGTGTATGTGGAGATGTGGTTGTGCTCTGACAAGCCCTGAGTCTGTTCCTGCCCATCCCAAGTCTGCTCACAGCCTAGTCTTTTGAACAGCAGGGCACTTTAATGGGCAAATTATGTTGTTGACTTGTCCTATACTTCTATTTGTTGCCAAAGCATAAATTATTGAAAAAACACTTTAAAAAAAAAAACCTCAAACTTGTATCTCAAACAGACCATTTAAAAAATGCTTGCTTTTTCCAGCGGTCTACTCACATTAATATTTGTAATGAACCTTTTATAATGGCTCTTTAGGGGATGGCTGCCGTTTTTACGGGCTCCTAACTAATTGTGTTATTTTGTGTTTGTTGCTTCTTTTGTAGATAATATTTCTGCTGCCGTCTCTTATRACCGAAATAACAGCTGGTGCGCGATCTCTAATATGAAGGAAGTCTCAAGGTTTTGCTCGCCTGAGGTARAGTACGTCATGATAAGCTGTAGACTAAACTATTTTAAGTTTCATCTATATTTTTCATAGYGGTCTATTTACTACCACAAACCGATGCTGGCACTAAGACCGCACTCAGAGCTGTATAAAGCCAACAAGAAAATGCTCATCCAGAAGTGGCACTCCTAGTGGCCGGGGACTTTAATRCAGGAAAACGTAAATCCTTTTCACCTAATTTCTACCAGCATGTCACATGTGCAACCAGAGCAGGGAAAAAACCTAGACCACCTTTACGCCACACACAGCGACRCATATAAAGCTTTCCCTCGCCCTCCATTTGGCAAATCTGACCATAATTCTATCCTCCTGATTCCTACTTTGAAGCAAAAACTAAAGCAGGAAGTACCAGTGACTCACTCAATATGAAAGTGGTCAGATGATGGAGATGCTAAGCTACAGGACTGTTTTTCTACCACAGACTGGMATATGTTTCGGGATTCATACGATTTACATTGAGGAGTACCACATCATTCACCAGCATCACTAATAAGTGCATCGACGATGTCGTCCCCACGGTGATGGTACATAAACTCAGCAAAAAAAAAAAAAATCCTCTCTGTCAACTGCGTTTTATTTCCAGCAAACTTAACATGTGTAAATATTTGTATGAACATAACAAGATTAAACAACTAAGACATAAACTGAACAAGTTCCACAGACATGTGACTGAAAGAAATKGAATAATTTGTCCCTGAATAAAGGGGGGTCAATCAAAAGTAACAGTCAGTATCTGGTGTGGCCACMAGCTGCATTAAGTACTGCAGTGCATCTCCTCCTCATGGACTGCACCAGATTTGCCAGTTCTTGCTGTGAGATGTTACCCCRCTTTTCCACCAAGGCACCTGCAAGTTCCCAGACATTTTTTGGGGGAATGTCCCTAGCCCTCACCCTCTGATCCAACAGGTCCCAGACGTGCTCAACGGGAGTGAGATCCAGGCTCTTCGCTGGCCATGGCAGAACACTGACATTCCTGTCTTGCAGGAAATCATGCACAGAACGAGCAGTATGGCTGGTGGCATTGCCATGCTGGAGGGTCATGTCAGGGTGAGCCTGCAGGAGGGGTACCACATGAGGGAGGAGGATGTCTTCCCTGTAACGCACAGCGTGGAGATTGCCTGCAATGACAACAAGCTCAGTCCGATGATGCTGTGTCACACCGCCCCAGACCATGACGGACCCTCCACCTCCAAATCGATCCCGCTCCAGAGTACAGACCTCGGTGTAATGCTCATTCCTTCGACTATGAACGCAAATCCGACCATCACCCCTGGTGAGACAAATCTGTGACTCATCAGTGAAGAGCACTTTTTGCCAGTCCTGTCTGGTCCAGCGACGGTGGGTTTGTGCCCATAGGCGACGTTGTTGCCGGCGATGTCTGGTGAGGACCTGCCTTACAACAGGCTTACAAGCCCTCAGTCCAGCCTCTCTCAGCCTATTGCACACAGTCTGAGCACTGATGGAGGGATTGTGCGTTCCTGGTGTAACTCGAGCAGTTGTTGCCATCCTGTACCTGTCCCGCAGGTGTGATGTTCGGATGTACCRATCCTGTGCAGGTGTTACACGTGGTCTGCCAATGCGAAGACGATCAGATGTCCCTGCTGTCTTAGGCGTCTCATAGTACGGACATTGCAATTTATTGCCCTGGCCAAATCCGCAGTCCTCATGCCTCCTTGTCTAAGGCACGTTCACGCAGGGACCCTGGGCATCTTACTTTTGGTGAGTCAGTAGAAAGGCCTCTTTAGTGTCCAAAGTTTTCATAACTGTGACCTTAATTGCCTACCGTTTGTAAGCTATTAACCTCACTAGGGTATGTGGGACGGTACCTCGTCAACAGCCAGTGAACCTGCAGGGCGCCAAATTCAAAACAACAGAAATCCCATAATTAAATTTCCTCAAACATAGAAGTATTTTACAGCATTTTAAAKATACACTTGTTGTAAATCCAGCCACAGTRTCAGATTTTCAAAAAGGCTTTACGACGAAAGCACACCAAACGATTGTTAGGTCAGAGCCAAGTCACAGAAAAACACRTCCATTTTTCCAGCCAGAGAGAGGAGTCACAAAAAGCAGAAATAGAGAAAATTAATCGCTAACCTTTGATCTTTATCAGATGACACTCATAGGACTTCATGTTACACAATACATGTATGTTTTGTAAAGTAAAGTTCATATTTATATCCAAACTGTTTACATTGGCGCGTTATGTTCAGTAGTTCCAAAACATCCGGTGATTTTGCAGAGAGCCACATCAATTTAGAGAAATACTCATAATAACATTGCTAAAAGATACTAAAAGTTATGCATGGAATTTTAGATCCACTTCTCCTTAATGCAACCGCTGTGTCAGATTTCAAAAAAACTTTACGGAAAAAGCACACCATGCAATAATCTGAGTACGGCGCTCAGAGACCAAAACAGGCCAAACAGATATCCGCCATGTTGTGTAGTCAACAGAAGTCAGAAATAGCATTATAAATATTCACTTACCTTTGATGATCTTCATCAGAATGCACTCCCAGGAATCCCAGTTCCACAATAAATGTTTGTTTTGTTCGATAATGTTCATAATTTATGTCCAAATACCTCCTTTTTGTTCGCGCTTTTAGCCTAGTAATCCAAATTCATGAGGCGCGATCACTAGGTGCAGACAAAGTCAAAAGGTTCCGTTACAGGCCGTAGAAACATGTCAAACGATGTATAGAATCAATCTTTAGGATGTTTTTAACATAAATCTTCAATGTTCCAACCGGAGAATGCCTTTGTCTGTAGAATTGCAATGGAACACAAGCTAACTATCACGTGAACACGCGGGGTCAGCTCATGCCTCTCTGGCAGACCTCTGACTCAATCCCCTCTCATTCGCCCCCACTTCACAGTAGAAGCCTCAAACAAGGTTCTAAAGACTGTTGACATCTAGTGTAAGCCGTAGGAAGTGCAATATGACCCCATAGACACTGTATTCAATAGGCAATGAGTTGAAAAACTACAAACCTCAGATTTCCCACTTCCTGGTTGGATTTTTTCTCAGGTTTTTGCCTGCCATATGAGTTCTGCTATACTCACAGACATCATTCAGTTTTAGAAACTTCAGAGTGTTTTCTATCCAAATCTACTAATTATATGCATATTCTAGCTTTTATGGCTGAGTAGCAGGCAGTTTACTCTGGGCATGCTTTTCATCCTGACGTGAAAATACTGCCCCCTACCCCAAAGAAGTTAACATGTTTAGCATCTCCATGCTCCACTCATAYAAGCAGCATACAAGCCTCTGAAGTGTGCCTTTTGGAACATCTACATTTWAAAAAGTTGAGTAAAGAAATTGAATGTACATAAGCACAATAAATGCAGTATTTATTTTAGTCAGGTTTAAAGAAACATGATATGATTTTTTTTTATTTCAGAGTAAGCCAACTCATATTTTGTTCTCTGGCTATGCGCCATGCCTTAGGCTGTAAGTTTTGTTCATTTAGCAGACAAGATATGCTTATAAATACATGCCTTTTATAGTAAGAAGAATATAATTGAAATGAGCTGAAATAAAATATTTAGGATATTTTTCCCATTCCAGAGCGAGAGTGCGCGCATGTGAACTGGCAATGTTGAGCGTAAAAGTGATCATTTGAAACAGGTTTTATATGCTAGATTTTGAGTTATTTGACAACTTTTATTTGTGAATGATACAAACCTTAGAATGCCTTAGAAATCAAAAGATATATGGGCTGCATGATGCGACTATTGGCTATTGCTGTGGCGATTTTTAGCATGTAAATCTTGGTGGGGCAAGAAAATAAAAAATGTATGCWTACCAGYAAAGCCACTACACTACACTAAACAATACATTAATTGCTCTATAACGGTGACAAACTGTGCCCAGAAACTGTCAGGGCCTACATAAAACTGTCCCAACACCTTACMATTGCTACAGTTCATTCAGCCTCATTTACTGCCTTTATAAAAAAACAAAAAAACATGGCTGACTAGCTTTAACAAATGTAGTTTCTACTGACAATTTGAGATGTACAAACTATGGCATAAGGGAACGACGAGCGGATAAGAGGCAATCGTTGAAATGTACAGCGACAGAATTCAGAACATGGGCCGTTCTCAGTGTTCTCCCTGAACACCAAGTCAGAACTGTAGGATAAATAACTAGGCCATATAAGCAGACAATGAAAGCTCTTACAATATTTGGTTACATTTCTCTAAAACAGGCTATAGGCTACATGTGCACCACCAAGTCAGAACACTAGATGAAAGAGGGGTAAAGGGACCAAATTATTAGCATGAGGCACATGGGCTACTAACAGGTTACTACCAAACGTATTACTTTTTTAGCGGCAATATACATATCTCCCTGGCATATTACATAATTTATGCAGCAGCATACAATACATTTTTGGACTCACCTTGTTGTGCTCACTTCCTTCCAAACCACTCATTGTTGAATTTGCGATTTCCAACTTGTGTAATGTTTTATAGCCGATGAGCGCGATACGTTTTTTTAATCTGTAATTTCTCTGTTTATCTTTGTATGACAATGTTTGAAAAGGTAGGCTTCGACGATTTATTTTGTTGTGCCACAGATTATATTTTGCCCAAACTGTGTATGCCATGGGCTCTCCAAACCTGTTCCTTTAGCTACCCRGTGCTTCACTTGGGAAACCAAGTGAAATCTGTTCGGGAACGTCGATAGTAACATGTTTTCACAACGCTACGTATTTCATCAAACTGTTGACAGCCCCTCTCTGCGAGCTGGAGAAGGGAATGAAGGAGAGAGGGGCGGATATGGAAACACGGTGAGAGTTGCTCTAGCTAAAAGTAATGTCCGTCTATTAATTATGGAGGAAGAAGCCCTATTACTAGGCTATTCAAAATCTAAAACAAATTCCCCAATTGTATGTTAAATCTGATTTGTTTCATTTGGGCTAGGCAAATTATGTACCAAAGATCTTAAATCAGTATTTAATTTTTTTCTTCTTCCAAGTGTAATATACTGTTGGCTATGTTACAACGGCACAATCATTATTTTAATAGTTAGTTTTTTCGGGCTCATGTATAGGCCTATGCTTATGCGTGAGCTCTAATATGCATATGTGTTTTGTGAATGAATCATCCACTTAGAAATCGCTGTCCATTTTGTTGTTAGCCCACAACGACCATGTTTTCCACTCTTTCGACCTATTGTTGAACTTCTTTCTTCAAATTGATCAATCACAGCACGGTGAGTTCCCATTTGCATTAATGCATTGGTGTTAGAGTGGCTAGAGGGACAATAGAGCCCTGCGTACCAGTGTGTGTTAAAGGAGATTACCATGACTCGACAGTCATGTAGAATCTTACTGCGTTCATGACTGCCAGGTTGGCGGTAATATGGTGTCCTAAACAGCCCAGTACATCACTGGGGCAAAGCTTCCTGCCATCCAGGACTTCTATACCAGGGGGTGTCAGAATGGCCCTAAAAAATTGTCAAAGAGTTCAGCCACCCAAGTCATAGACTGTTCTCTCTGCTACCGGACAGCAAGCTGCAAGTCTAGGTCCAAAAGGCTCCTTAACAGCTTCTACCCCAAGTCATAAGACTGCTGAACAATTAATCAAATGGCTACCCGGACTATTTGCATTGACCCCCTTTTTTACGATGCTGCTACGCGCTGTTTATTATCTACGCATAGTCATTTTACTTCTACCTACATGTACATTTGACCTCAATCACCTCGACTAGCCCGTACCCCCGCGCATTGACTTGGTACTGGAACCCCGTGTATATAGCCTCGTTATTATTTAGTTAACTTTTTTTACTTAGCATTTTCTTACTCTGCATTGTTGGTTAAGGGCTTGTTACTAACAATTTGTCACATGGACCGAATACAACTGGTGTAGACCTTACAGTGAAATCCTTACTAACAAGCCCTTAACCAACAATGCAGAGTAAGAAAATGCTAAGTAAAAAAGTTACAAAATAATAACGAGGCTATATACACGGGGTTCCAGTACCAAGTCAATGCGGTCTAGACCAGTTGTATTCGGTGCATGTGACAAATAACATTTGATTTATACGCCAACACCATTCTGTTGGGTACACCCACACCTTTCCAACACAGAAAAGCATATTTTTGACATACAATTTGGAAGGAAAACTATTTCACTCGTAATTGTAATTAATTATAGGTCATATTTCATAGAAATCTGGAAACATTGGACAGTTACTTTCACATCTACCTCTGTAAACGTCAATTTGTGTTTAGAAATAACATGTTTGGGGGTGTTTAATCTTCGCACGACATGTTCTCACAGCTTCGTTTCTCTCTTCCCCTTTCTCATTCTTTTTCCTCTTGTTCTCGCTTTTCCTCTCTCCCGTCTCACTCCCATTCCTCTCTCTGTCCTTCTGTTGTCCTCCATCTCTCTACAGCTCAAGCCAGCCCAGCACACCCATGGTCCAGCAGGCAGCTGATGGAAGATCCGGTTCCCAACGTGCCCACCATGGTCTCCAGGCTGCCCAAGTTTGGCTCACGCCCCGCGGCTGTGGCTTGCACCGCCCCACTGACCAATGGGTCCCACCACCAACCCGTCCCCAGCACCACTGGCAAAGGGTTACCCACTGCCACCACCAGGCAGAACGGGACAATACGGATGCCCCCCTCCTTCTCACTGAAGTGGAAGAAAGGGAAAGGAGGAGAAGCTGTGGAGAAGGGGGTGGAGGAGGGGGAGGAGGGCGGAACTGGAGCTGGGCATCACCTCCGACAACTGCAGCCCTCACCAGCGGCGGTACGGGAGATTAAGAAGCCGTCCACCATGCCTGCCACGGCTAAGGTACGGGGGTGTGCTTCTGTGGTATCCTCCACCTGCCCTAGAACTATACCCTCCAAAACTGGGCCACACAAGGCCATCCCCAAACAGGCTTTGTCTGGACAGAGTATCTGCAACGGCAAAGCGGGCCTCAACGGCCAGGCGGGTGGTGATGAACGTTTTGGGTCTGGGAATGGCTCCCTCAGGCGGGGCCAGAGCTGTGGTTCCCCCCACAGCAACCTGACCAGCAGCCTGTCCCACTCCCAGTCCAGCGACAGCCTGGACACCGCCTCGGAGGAGAACATGGTGCGTTCCCGGAGCCTCACCCACGTCAAGAGGATCCCCTCCCCCACCCAGCCGCCCATCATCCGCTCCTACTCCTTCAACAGGGCCTCGGAGCTGGCCAAGGAGCTGCCCAGGCCTCTAGCCAAGTCCCGACTGGTCAAGACATCTCCCCTGGCCAGACCGACACCTGTGCTGAGTAGTGCGGGGAGAGGGAACGGCCTACACCTCAGTAAGGGTGGACATGGACTAGCACCAGGCAGGGCTGTGGTGGGAACAGCTAGCTGCATCTTGCCCCCCAACACACTGAGGAATTCCTTACTACCCAGTTCAGCCTCCTGCAACACCAGGCCCTCGGCCCTCAGCTACAGGCTCACACGGCCCTCCCTCATCAAGCAGCCTCGCCCCATCTTGGCCACCTCCACCAAGAAGATCCAGGGCAACACAGAGGAAAGCGAGGGGAGGAAGAACTCGGTGGAGACGCCCCCTGTCACCCCAGACCCATCCAGCAACACTGACAGCCCAGGGAGCACCCCGGAGTGCCTAACGGAAGGCCTGCAAGAGGAGCCTGCGGCCCCCAGCGAGGTGCGTCCCCTGGGGGAAGGCCTGGAGGACATGTCCCTCTCCTCCACCTCCTCCCTGGAGCGCAACGATACCAGCGAGGAGTACATGGACGACTTTGACAACCTGGGGAACGGAGGAGACGGCATTCTGCTGCTCCCTGCCCGTGATGGAGGGCTCGACCAATCACACTCTGTCTTGGCAGATGATGACAACGCCGACGTCATCCACCGTCACGGTGGCACCTCCATGGCGGGCCTAAACAGCTTCATGTCTGACAGTGTAGACTGGGCCGGAATGGGACTCACTGGTAAGATTTCACATTAATCCAAATAATTGACTTTAAAGTCTAATCTGTGTCGGTTTCCCAGACACAGATTAGGCCTAGTCCTGGACTAGAAAACACTGTCAATGGAGAACATCGACGATGCGCTTTAATCCAGGACTAGGCTTTATCTGTGTCTGGGAAGTCGTCCCTAAATGACATACAATACTAACCAAAACAAATGAACCAGATCTCCCTCAGTGACGAGGTAGCAGGTGAGTAAAACCTCTTCTTTCTCCTCTCTGTTATAGGGGGTAGAGGGGGCTTAGGGGCGTTGTCTCGGCGTGCTAGTCAGGCCCTGTCCGGGGGTGCAGACTACCCCCTCGGCTCTTCCCTCGACCTGTCTCCCTCAGACTCCGGCTCGGGGGGGACCTACATGTGGGACGAGGAGGGTCTGGAGCCCTTGGGGACCACCACACAGCCCTGTGGGAGCTACAACTCAGACCTCAACAGCATGGTAAGTCTGGCTAGAATACAATGGATTCAACATTTCTAGTGAGTTGACCACAGAGAATGTCATTCTATGGAATTGACAGCTCTCAACGGAATGGATTAAGATTTAATTCGTCGTTGGAATGGTAGGCAAATTTCGGTTGGACCTTGTGCGAAATTGACCAATAGGGATTTTCGTCTCCACTGCACGTGTGTTGGAAAACAAGTAAAAAAACAAGTTTCTTTTTTACTGATGGCCTTATCCCCGCTGACCGTCATAATGTGTTTAACCTTTGCCAAATGAACTTTTACTTTAATTTACACACCTTTTTTAATAGTCAGCGTTTCACTTTCCCCGTTGCTGGCAAGTACTTCCATTCTGTGGAATTTCCTGGGTGATTTGTATTCTAGAGGGGCGAGGGTTGTCCTGCTGGCTTTGACCTAAATGAGCTCACTGCCGGGCACTGTTTCTGTGTGGGTTCTCTGCCCATGGTATCACTGTCCCCAATCTGACGTCAATACTCAGGACATTGAGCTACAAGACAGGTCTTCAACGGTGCTGCTATTTCTCTGCCCAGTGTACTGTATGCTGTCAGGGCTTTTGCCTTGCGCTGTACCACTCTGCTCCTGTACAGCACAGCTGCGTAGTTGTCTAGTTTCCTCTAATCTGATTGAATGCTTTTAAAATACCCACCCTTCCTTCCTCGCTAATCATTGATCTGAAAGTGATCGCATGGTCTCCAGCCTATTGCTTTCACCAATCTCAGCGTGTCAGATCAGTCATTACTGAAGGAAGGAGTCAGGGCCTTGTTCTGCCTCCCGACTGTAAGAACCCAATTTCCTGGATTCCAGCCAAAGAATCAGTTCAATGATCTCTCCTTGAGGGAACTCATTGGCTGTTGCCCCATGTGATTTCCCTGCTGTTTCACAGCAGCCTATCACTTGGCCAGAGAGGAGGACGCAGCCTCAGGACCAGAGGCAAGCGGAAGGATGACAGTGTGGTTATTCCTGTATGACGTGGCCTACAGGAGCAGCGTATTACCCTTCTCCTCTCATCAATAACAGAGGCACTCCTTTTTATATGGAGAAAATATGGGGACAAAAAGTACATTTTGAATGAGCTCATTTTGTATTCCTGGAGGCTCATAATAAGTCAGTGACTCAGACAGTGGGTGTTCCATCTCTGAAGCCACCCAAGTACAGGACACAAAGCACTTCTCTGAAAAGTGCTGAATCATCTCTCCCTGGTTAGGGCAGTGTTGGAAGACAAGCTCCAGTACACATTGCAACTCTCGTTTCCAGGCATTTGTTTTAGCTTGGTCACGCAAAAGCCCTTGATTTGCTCCTTCGCTTTTGTTTCTCCGTTGGAAATGAACTCCTTACGGGCCAGCACCTCTAAAAGCTGTTTTTGGGTTCTTAGTTCACTGCTCTCGCCTATTTCCTTTTTCTCAATACTGTGTTTTTTTTCAGCACAGCTAATCCGCCTCTTACTGTGATCCGGGTTAGGCTGTATTTAGTCTGATAATGTGGGGATTTTCCAGGGAGCGCACCTTTGGACTCCGCAGACATATTATTATGACGTTGTCCACAGTTGTAATCATTTGAGTCAACGAGTTGTGTGACCCATATAATCTAAAAACATTAGCCTATAATCATCTCATGGATTGGGATCTCATAATCTTTTCATGTCTGACCGCAGCTAATAATCAGAGCCATAAACACACTGGGTGCAAATCGTTTGGTAGCCTACGTTTTAAAGTGGTATTTGAGCGACCTCTACAGGAGACTGTAAGTACTGCAACGGTTGCACAGTAGGCTTTTACATTTATGCTGTCTCTGTGCAGTGCAGAAGAATCAAGCTAGAGGGCAGCATTGATCAGCAAGTGTATCCACACACAGTAGGCTATTACTGTTAGTAAATATGTCGGAAGGATGAGCGACGTTATTAGTTTTTATTGATTGGAAATGCTGTACTGAACTCGACACCGGAGGCAGTGGTTGAAAGCTCCGAAACTTAATTCAGAGAATTAAACTGAAATAAATCCAATATAGGAGATTCCTTCAATATTCAGGAACATCAAGTGGAGTTAATTTCCCCGCCGTCTGAACTTGAACGGTCAGGGATAGTTTTCCACAAAAGGTGTCGCCACCCTAAAAGGCGCTGCATAGTCAATCCGACGTCTGCGGCGGCCGTGGAGTACTTACTGCGATACGGCCTCTGCATGCCTCCAGCCACATTTACGGAAACGGACTTCGAAGATCGCAGTGAGCTCATTATTAGAGAAATGGAGGGCATGAACGAGAGAGCGATGGAGATGGGGAGAGAGGCAGCGAACAAGACTGTGTGTTAGAGAGACGAGGGGGAGACTGGGAAAGGGAGTGAGCACAAGTGAGCGAGGGAGGGTGAATAGAGTGAGTGGTGAGAGAAAGGAGAGAGTGTGTGTGTGTGTGAGACTGTAGAGATGTGGGATGCTAACAGACAGACAGGCAGATAGGCAGCCCGTCCCCCTGGTGAGTGTTGGAGCCGCAGGACTCCTGCTGTCGGGGAGAGGTGCTAATGCACTAACACAGAACCACGCCAACGCTGCCCAGCTCTAAAACTGTCGTGTCTGCAGCTCCCCGTCACGCTGAGGGAATTGCCTTTCCTGAAGGAAATTAAATGTATTATGAATATCTGCGGGGGTATGATTAAAGTCAAATAACTTTCATTTGGTCTGCGATTGTGACATGATCAGGCCCAGCTCCCTCAGCGGTGTCTTCAGATTAGCTTTGAAAAATGAAGGCCCACTGTGCTACTCTCTTTTTAAAGAGGACAGAGAGCAAGCAGTGCTGCTTCGCTCGGGACTGAGAGAGAGGAGTGCTGCTTCGCTCGGGACTGAGAGAGAGGAGTGCTGCTTCGCTCGGGACTGAGAGAGGAGTGCTGCTTCGCTCGGGACTGAGAGAGAGGAGTGCTGCTTCGCTCGGGACTGAGAGAGTAGTGCTGCTTCGCTCGGGACTGAGAGAGAGGAGTGCTGCTTCGCTCGGGACTGAGAGAGAGGAGTGCTGCTTCGCTCGGGACTGAGAGAGAGGAGTGCTGCTTCGCTCGGGACTGAGAGAGTAGTGCTGCTTCGCTCGGGACAGAGCGAGGAGTGTGTGGGACTGCGTGTTAGAGCGCCAGCCCGGAGGCGTGACTAATTCAGCCGGAGCTATTTGATTGCCTCTCTCGCTCCAGCAGACAGTGCAGGAAGCCTGCTGTCATAATACAGTGACTGCCCTTTTTAAATAACTTTGAACCATGCTGCCTTATGTGAGAGCAAGGCTGAGGCATTTGATTAGGTTTTTGATTATTACATCGGTGTGGGGCAACGGCTATCCACCCAACATCATTCACACGACCATCTGCTGGCCAATGGTGATTTTGACGCACGCACGCCAGAGACACGCACACACACACACGGTCTTGTATAACTAACCTTGTGGGGGGACACACAATTCAGTCCCCTTCAAAAATCCTATTTTCCCTAACCTTAAACCTAGCTCCTAAACCTAATTCTAACCCTAACACAACCTCTAACCTTATCCCTAAACCCCCCCCTAGATATAGTATTTTACTTTGTGGGGATGAAACTGTAACAAAAATGTCCCCAGTTGGTCAAATGTTTGTTTGTAAGTCCCCACAAGAGTAGGGAACAGGTATATAGTGTCACACACACACACACACACACACACACACACACACACACACACACGGAGGCCGGAGGACTGGATGCTCATTCACTTCAGGAGCCAGTGGAGTGTTAAGACCGGGAAGTGACAGTGTGCTGGGCTCTTGGAACTACTGTCCCCATGCTGGCGTCAGTCCCCTCTCCTGCTGTCCCTCTTCGCGTGGGAGCGTCCGTTATGCTCAGGCATCACCTCAACCCTCATTTTGAGCAGCTACGTCAGCCCTGCTAAGCCTAGCCGTCCTGTCTGCCTGCACTCGTCTCCTCACAGAAGGACAGGCCACATCTTGCTTTCGGCTGAATGTTTCAGTGCACAAGGCTGTGATGCTCCATTTACATGGGTGTGTTACAGTAGATTAATTGGGACATATAGCATACGGGTTCACAGCTCAAATCAGGCAGCAACATGTCGGTATGCGTTGAAAGCCAATTTTAGATGTTGACAATGACGTCGCATGATCACTGAACACTAGACACACTAAATGCTTATCGGAGATGGCAACTATTGATTTGGCTCTTTTGGTCTTGTTGCCAGTAGGTCTTGTTGCCATGTATGACGCTAGCGGAAGATGCAGAGCGTGTTCGTACAAGGGTGCTGTAAATCAACCAGTGTGCAGACAGGCCACCGGGTGGCAGTGTTGGTCCAAGCTGGATGTGACGGCTGGTGAAGGTCTATAGGCCTGAAGGCCCGGTTAGGCCTGTAGGGCCGTCACCATCGCCCTCATTCATGCTTCCCCTCACAGCTCAGACCCCCCCCCCCCACCACCCACCCATCCTCTCTCGCTCTCTTTCTGTCTCTCTCACACACACCACCTCGCTCCGCCAGTAATCATCCCCACTGCTAGAGCAGAGGATATGCAGACGGAGCACGTTATGGCCAGAAGAACGAGTGTACTGGGGAGACCCTTTGTTGTTCTCCGCATTGCTTCACACTATCTGGAGTCCTTGGATTTTTTTTCAATCTGAAATAAATATAGCCACGAAGTTGGATAGTATTGCCAATGCTCGGAAATGCTGCTAGGAAAACTAACTTGAAAATATGATCACAAATGTGTTTCTCTGCAGTATACTCCTGTATTTCAAACAGCCCACTGTAGCCAGAGTCGTATTCATCTGCCCTTGAGGTTTTGTAAAAGACTACAGACCACGTCTAGTAAAGGATACCAAGCACAAGTAGCAGCAGACAGTTGTTGTTTTTTGATCCATCCAAGGTCTTTCAACCTGTTCTCAAGCCCCAAATATTTCCTCTCTCTTGCAGTGTGCTGATGCCCCAGATCCTCTCTTCCTCCTCTCCAACTCTCTCGCTCTCTCTCTCTGCTTCGCCGCTTCGCTCGCTCTCTCTCTGCTCTCCTCTCTCTCTCTCTCTCTCTCTCTCTCTCGCTCTCTCGCTCTCTCGCTCTCTCGCTCTCTCGCTCTCTCGTCTCTCTCTCGCTCTCTCGCTCTCCGTCGCGCTCTCTCCGTCGCGCTCTCTCCGTGTCGCGCCTCTTCTCCGTCCGCGCTCTCTCCGTCGCGCTCCTCTCCGTCGTCGCGCTCTCTCCGTCGCGCTCTCTCCGTCGCGCTCTCTCCGCTCGCGCTCTCTCCGTCGCTCGCTCTCCCGTCGCTCTCTCCGTCGCTGCTCTTCCGTCGCTCTCTCGTCGCTCGCTCGCTCTCTGTCGCTCGTCTCGCTCTCGCTCTGCTGTCGCTCGCTCGCTCTCTCTCTCTCTCTGTCGCTCGCTCGCTCTCTCTCTCCTCTCTGTCGCTCGCTCGCTCTCTCTCTCTCTCTGATCGCTCGCTCGCTCTCTCTCTCTCTCGTCGCTCGCTCGCTCTCTCTCTCTCTCTGTCGCTCGCTCGCTCTCCTCTCTCTCCTCTGCTCGCTCGCTCGTCCTCTCTCTCTCTCTCTCCTGCTCTTGCTCGCTCGCTCCGCTCTCTCTCTCTCTTCTGTCGCTCGCTCGCTCTCTCTCTCTCTCTCTGTCTGCTCGCTCGCTCTCTCTCTCTCCTCTGTCGCTCGCTCGCTCTCTTCTCTCTCTCTGTCGCTCGCTCCGCTCTCTCTCTCTCTCTGGCCTCGCTCGCTCCGCTCTCTCTCTCTGTCGCTCGCTCGCTCCCCTCTCTCTCTTCCTTGTTCGCTCGCTCGCTCTCTCTCTCTGTCCGCTCGCGTCGCTTCTCTCTCTCTGTTCGCTCGCTCGCTCTCTCTCTCTGCGCTTCGCTCGCTCTCTCTCTCTGTCGCTGCTCGCTGCTCTCGTCGCTCCTCCTCGTCGTCTCCTCTGTCGCTCGCTCGCTCGCTCTCTCTCTCTGTCGCTCGCCCGCTCGCTCTCTCCTCTCTGTTCCCGCTCGCTCGCTCTCTCTCTCCTCGCTACGCTCTCGCTCGCTGCTCTCCTCTCTGTCGCTCGCTCGTGCTCTCTCTCTCTCTGGTCGCTCAGCTCGCTCTCTCTCTCTGTCGCTCCTCTCGCTTCCTCTCGCTGCTCTCTCTCTGCTGTTCGCTCGCCTTCTCTCTTGGTCGCTCGCTCTCTCGTCGTCGTCTCGCGCTCGCTCTCTCGTCCTTCTCTCTCTCTGCTCGTCTCTCTCTCTCTCTGCTTCGCCTCGCCTCTCTCTCTCTGTCGCTCGCTCTTCTCTCTCTCTGCCTCGCTCGCTCTCTCTCTCCTCTGTCGCTCGCTCTCTCTCGTCTTCTGTGTCGCTCTCTCTCTCGTCTCTGTCGCTCTCTCTCTCTCTCTGGCTCGTCTCTCTGTCGCTCTTCTCTCTCTGTCGCTTCTCTCTCTCTGTCGCTCTCTCTCTCTGGTCGCTCGCTCTCTCTCTCTGTCGTCGCTCCGTCTCTGTGCTCTGCTCTCTCTGTCGCTCTCTCTCTCTCGCTCTCTCTCTTGTCGCTCGCTCTCTGTCGCTCGCTCTCTCTCTGCTCGCTCGCTCTCTCTGTCCGCTCTCTCTCTGTGCCTCGCTCTGCTCTCTCTGTCGCTCGCTCGGTCTCTCTGTCGCCTTCGCTCGCTCTCTCTCTCTGTCGCTCCGCTCTCTCCTGCTCGCTCGCTGCTCTCTGCTCTGCTCTCTCTCTCTGCTCGCTCTCGTTCTCTCTGTCGCTCTCTCTCTCTGTCGCTCTCTCTCTTCTGCGCTCTCTCTCTGTCGTCTCTCTCTCTGTCGCTCGCTCTCTCTCTGGTTCGCTCTGTCCTCCTCTCTGTCTGCGCTCTTCTCTCTGTCGCTCTCTCTCTCTGTCGCTCTCTCTCTGTCGCTCTCTCTCTGTCGCTCTCTCTCTCTGTCGCTCTCTCCTCTCTGTCGCTCTCTCTCTCTGCTCTCGTCTGCTCTCTCTCTCTGTCGCTCTAGCCCTCTCTCTCTGTCGCTCTAGCTCTCTCTCCTGGTCGCTCTAGCTCTCTCTCTCTGTCGCTCTAGCTCTCTCGCTCTCCCCAGCTTGCTCGCTCTCTCGCTCTCCCCAGCTTGCTCGCTCTCTCGCTCTCCCCAGCTTGCTCGCTCTCCCCCCAACTCTGTCTTTCTTTCTCGCTCCATTCCTCCCAGATCATCACAGATATTCTCTCGTCAAAGCTTCTCCTGTGTATTTGCAACCCACCGCCTCCTCCATGCGGGCTTTAAAAGCATACGCTGGTAGTCAGTGCTCTGACACAGGCAGGATTTACTCACTGCGCGAGTGTAGCGCCAATTTCTAATCACGCGCGCGATGGTCCTGACCTTCTTCCTCCACTTTACTGATGCTGCTTGACAATTTCATTACCCTTCAACGCTCTCCCTCCCTCCTAAGCTCCCCCTCCCACACTCACTGCCACACCGCTAAGCGACAGATCTCGTCTCCTTTAGTGCGGTCGGCCTATAGTAGGGTCTGGGTTAGGCTTGAACGGACTAGGACGGCCCATACAAAATTCTACAAACTCTGTTTGTTGAACATTTTTTAAATGTTTTATTATATGGAATGTGTGGCGTAAACATTGAGGAAGGTTCTCTTAACTGGATTGGTCTCCTTCTCCTCTTATTATCCACCCTGAGCCAGGATGGACGGGTGAGTAAAAAGTTCTGACTGTTGGTGAGTGGCTGTCCGTGTCGCAGATCTCCGTATATTAGCGATTGTGCCACAAACATGCCCCGGGTCAGCATCTTGTGTAGCCTCCAGAGACGTCAGTGTAGTGAGAGAGAACCCCCAACGCCTCTGAAAAGGGCCCAGATGAGTCAATGATGTTGACAGGGCCAACGCCGCTCTGTCGGACTCTCTTTTATTTCCCTGCGTCCTCTTGCAGTTCAATTTGCCTCCACACTATAGCCCAACGGACTTAAACAGAACAACTCCGTCACCAAAAGAAAGGTTCGCTGAGCCTCGAGGTTACATTGCTCATTAAGTTGTCACTTTGGCTCACGACCAGGAGAGGTAATCTGAATGTTAATGTGACGACTCCACCAAACATCAATCCTCAAAGTGGACTCTCTTCTCTCGTCTTCTTCCTCTCTCTCTCTTGCGCTCTCTCTCGCATCACTAAAGAAGGCTTTGTGTAGTCTTGTACTCTCTCTGTATTTCCTGCCTATTTAGAAGCTGTCACGCCATTGTCTAGGTGACCGTCCAGAAATATTGATGAGCGAGAGGGAGAAGCGTGCTCTCTCCCTCAGTCCAGTAACCATATTTAAGGCTGTTTGTGTGCGTCTCCCAGAATAGGGTCACATTTTGAGGGTGGCTTCAATCCGACAGCTGTGTCCACAAATATTGATGCGAGAGAAGGAGAAGCGTGTGCTTTCCCTCGAACAGTCCAGTGCGTGTGCGTTGGTAACCTAATGTAGAAGGCATAGAGTTTATTTCTTTCAGGTCCTGATGATAGACTTGGGAGGTATACTGTATTATTTAGAAATGCCGACAGTATAATTTTCAACACCGTCCCCAAAAAAACATTATTTATTCGTTTTTATATACAGTACCAGTTGAAATGGATTTCCTTTAACTGTTGAAAGCGAGGAAGGAATGAAGCATCAATAGAGAGGTATGGTAATAACATTAGGGGAAATATTATGAAAGGTATATACAGTACCAGTTGAAAGTTTGAACACACCAGTTCATTCAAGGGTTTTTCTTTATTTTTACTATTTTTTACTTTGTAGATTGATAGTGAAGACATCAAAACTATGAAATAACACATGGGATCATGTACAGTAGTAGCCAAAAAAGTGTTAAACAAATAGCCGCCCTTTGCATTGATGACAGCTTTGCATACTCTTGGCATTCTCTCAACCAGCTTCATGAGGAGTTCCCACATATGCTGAGCACTTGTTGGCTGCTTTTCCTTCACTCTGCAGTCCGACTCATGCCAAACCATCTCAATTGGGTCGAGGTCGGGTGATTGTGGAGGCCAGGTCATCTGATGCAGCACTCCATCACTCTCCTCCTTGGTCAAATAGCCCTTACACAGCCTGGAGGTGTGTTGGGTCATTGTCCTGTTGAAAAACAAATGATAGTCCCACTAAGCCAGATGGGATGGCGTATCGCTGCAGAATGACGGTGTCACCAGCAAAGCACCCCAACTCCATCACACCTCCTGCTCCATGCTTCACGGTGGGAACCACACATGCAGAGATCATCCGTTCACCTACTCTGCATCTCACAAAGACATAGCGGTTGGAACCAAAAATTTCAAATTTGGACTCATCAGACCAAAGGACAGATTTCCACTGGTCTAATGTCCATTGCTCGTGTTTCTCTTCTTATTGGTGTCCTTTTAGTAGTGGTTTCTTTGCAGTAATTCGACCATGAAGGCCTGATTTCATGCAGTCCCCTCTGAACAGTTGTTGTTGTGTCTGTTACTTGAACTGGGCTGCAAACTGAGGCTGGTAACTCGAATGAACTTATCCTCTGCAGCAGAGGTAACTCTGGGTCTTTCTTTCCTGTGGCGGACCTCATGAAAGCCAGTTTCATCATAGCGCTTGATGGTTTTTGTGACTGCACTTGGAAGAAAATTTAAAAGTTCTTGAGATTTTCCAAATTGACTGACCTTCATGTCTTGAAGTAATTGTGGACTGTCATTTCTCTTTGCTTATTTCAGCTGTTGCAATAATATGGACTTGGTCTTTTACCAAATAGGGCTATATTTTGTATACCACCCCTACCTTGTCACAACATAACTGATTGGCTGAAACGCATTAAGAAGGAAAGAAATTCCACAAATGAAATTAACAACTTTTAATTGAAATGCATTCCAGGTGAAGCTGGTTGAGAGAATGCCAAGAGTACAAAGCTGTCAAGGCAAAAGGTGGCTACTTTGAAGAATTTTCAAATCTCAAATATATTTTGATATAACACTTTTTTGGGGTTACTACATGATTCCATATGTGTTATTTCATAGTTTTGATGTCTTCACTTATTCTACAATGTAGGAAATAGTAAAAAATTAAGAAAAACCCTTGAATGAATAGGTGTGTCTAAACTTTTGACTGGTACTGTATATATGTTAAATATATGTTTAGAAAGAAATGGCGCCCTTTGTGTGCACTGTTGGTAATACCGTGCACCCTGGGATCGTACAGAAACGGTATGAAAGTCTGGATACCGCCCAAACCTAACTGGTGAGAAGACAAATATGCCCAGTTCAACCAATCCAGTAAATTAAAATGGAGTGTCGCCTTGTTAACGTCCGAAAGTGGAAGTCATGTCACAGGCTCTTTCTATTTCCCCTGAAAACCGGATGCATCCAGTTGCTGCCGACTCAGCTGAGGGTGCTTTGTTTGCGCGTGAGTGTGTGTGACTCCCAACAGTTGGGTCAGATTTTGAGGGTGGTTTCACTCCGACAGCTGTGTTCGTCAAGTGAAACATGAAAGCAGCTTTCACAGGCTGCTGGTAAATTAAGTCCAGATTGGGGAGGCATGAAATAGATTTAAACTTGCTTTGGACTTCAACTCCCATCAGCATCTGTGGTGCAATGCCCCTGTGGGATTTTCTCCTGGCTGGGCAGCTATATAACAAGTGGAGTGTCACAAAATGAGATTGGGAAGAGATAAACCTCACTGAGGTTCTGGCAAACAGTTGAGGCAAATCTTTGGCCAATTTTGTGTTTTCACATACAAATGAGCGACTTGTGAACTTCTGGGAAACTTGTGGGGAACTTTCTATTCTTTGCTTCAAATTAGCTTCAAACTCATTATGTATGCAAATTAGATCAGGTTTCACGTTACTTTGTTTATTAACATTGAAATGAATCTACATGAACCAAATCACAACTTTAAATGAACTTGCTTATCACAGAGCACTGAACTAAATATACTGAACAACATGCATTCGATGTCTAAACAGATACAAATGAAATCCAATACAACTTGAAAGCATCAGCATGCCAATGAAGAAAAGACTAAAGACCTTGAATATTTCCCAAATAACATTTACATGAGAGAAATGTGAACACATTGGGGATGTTGACCTTAGGCTGTTTAATGGAGTAACTACAGAATTTACATGAGCCAAGTGATGACTGAGCAATAGGTTTCAACCAATAAAGGTTTAAAAGAGAATGAACGAAATGTAACTAATTAAAACAAAATCAAACCCAGTTCAAAACTATTGCCTTTTTGAGTGAACTTTGCACGTGGTGGCTCCGTGGAAGTCCTTTAGTCCAACGTTTGTTCAATGGATGCACTGAAACAATCAGAACACACCAAAACAACATTAGTATACTGAAAACAATTACTAAGAACCTTTTTTTTTATTTTGCCATCTTAAAAGGTAGGTTCCGCAGCTGAAGGGTGGGTTTTGCTGTGGAAAAACGGGGTCAGCTGTTAAAGTTGTCTTGATGTTGCTACAGTATGCTTCTCATTGAAACTGGCATTCAATATTTTTCATCAAGTTAACAATGTTCATATTGCATTTATACAAGGCAGAAACAATGTAGCTCACAAACTGGGACCAAGGTCTACTAAATCAAAAAAAAAAAAAAAAAAATTGTGTGGCCAACTGTTCCTAGAGAGCCACAGTATATAAGATTTTTCTCCGGCCATGCCTCAACACAATTGATTCAAACTAATCAACTAATTGTTTTTAATCGAGACTGGGGACTTCAATCTAGCGAGTTGTCTCTCTTCCTGACCGGTGTATAAGGCTTGGGTTGAAGAAAAGTTAACAGACTTGAGTTATGCTTAATATGGCAATTGATATTACATGAGCCACAGGTTTGCCAAAATTGAAATGGATTGTTGAGAGAATTTGTTTGCCCAAAAACGCCTCTGGCAAGCTGTTTGCCACTAATGGCAATATAATTCACAGATTCACTCCTGGCAACATTTTGTGGCACAATATTTTGTTTGCAGCAAATTTGCCAAGAACTTTGCTGCATCAAATACATTTTTGTAAGTGAATGAGTGAGCAAAATGTAGGTGTTTCTTTCTTGTTTTTTGTTGTTGACCACAAATAGCCAAAAAAACAACAATCTCCTGTGTCCTCCGGGAAAACCTAGATGGAGTGACCATCTTTTGCCGGACTCGTCTATGTCAGGACTTAGACAAGGTTGGGTCAGGTTTTGAGTGTATGTACTATATAGTCCAGCATAGTATTGGTTAAATACCATCCACTTATCGATTTTAGTAGAAAAGTTAGACATTTATGTGGAGAAAATAAGCAAGCTCATATTTGCATTCTCATAGAAGTGTCGCGGTATGAAAGAGAAGGCCTCGGTTACAAGGTTTTCACAGATTGCATGTGTGGAGCTCTGCCATTGTACTCTGCCCGCCGGTTTGAAAAGCCACTCCATTGTGAGGATAAAAATTAACCCTGCAATATGAAAATGTTTTGTAAAAATCCCACGACACAGAGAGAGAGGAAAATAGTGCAGTCTGAAAACAGATAAAAGATACAAACCATTGAAGAGGAAATAACAAGGCTACTCTAAACCAGGCCTTAGACTTCTTTTGAATAGGATGCTGTAATGAAAACATGGGAGGGGGGGGGTCAGGCCTAGTAGAGGTGGTATAAAGTAGAGGCATCTGATGTTGTCCTCCAATGTTAGCGATAGCGAGGTCAGTGCAATGCTCAGTGTGCCAGCCCAGCTGTCTTGCGTCCTTTTGAGGAAGGACCGTTGAGGACGGAAAAAGCAGAACTGGAAAGGACAGGATCCAGAACAAAGAACCCACGCCACATAGCTTATCTGGCCACCCGACTTTTTCAGACTTTGGTGAACCTTTYGTACTTAGAATTATTCTCCCCAATTTGGTGATATCCAATTGGTAGTTAGACTTTTCCTATCGCTGAAACTCCCCTACGGACTTGGGAGAGGCCAAGGTCGATAGCCATGCATCCTCCTAAACACGACCCTGCCAAGCCGCACYGCTTCTTGACACACTGCTCGCATAACCCGGAGGAAACACTATCCAGTTGGCAACCGAAGTCAGCTTGTAGGCACACAGCCCTCCACAAGGAGTCGCTAGAGCGCGATGGGACAAGGTAAGGGGKGCCAAACCCTCCCCTAACCCGGACTCATGGGTATAAAGAGCCAGTGTTTGGCTGTGGCAGGGCTTGCTTATTTTATTTTTATTTAACCATTATTTAACAAGGCCAAGTCTATTAAGAACAAATACTTATTTACAATGACGGCCAATCCCGACTTAACCCGGACGACGCTTGGCCAATTGTGCGCCGCCCAATGGGACTCCCGTTCACGGCCGGCTGTGTGACACCCTGGGATCGAACCTGGGTCTGTAGTGACGCCTCAAGCACGRCGATGCCTTAAACTGCTGCGCCACTGAGGCCCATAGAAAATGATTTTAAAGTGCAGCCAATACTTTATGAGTTACTTTCGGTGCATTTCCACTTAGAATATTCCCCACTGTTTTACGTAAAAGGCTCAGACTTTTCTGTTTCCATCTACGTAGGCCGGCATCCATGTYTCACTGGGCCATGTCGCCAATGGACCTGCTTTAACTTGGGGCCAAGGCGAGGCCGCTAGGGCTTTTTGGGAGCATTTACATAACAGTGGCTAACTGTGAACACACTTGGCGGTTAACACCTCTTCACAAAGCAACTTT
The DNA here is from genome assembly GCF_002910315.2 of Salvelinus sp. IW2-2015. Lineage (NCBI taxonomy): Eukaryota > Metazoa > Chordata > Actinopteri > Salmoniformes > Salmonidae > Salvelinus > Salvelinus sp. IW2-2015. The sequence goes on along the minus strand of NC_036848.1, from coordinate 32,599,912 downwards.
TTTGATTATGTAGAGGTTGTTGATAATGCTCTTCGCAAGTCCTCGCAACTCAGCCTCTATGGAAACACAATTTCTCTAGTATAACATCAGGTGTATACACCAGTAAAACACTGGCGTTAGTCGAAAAGCACCAATGGAGAGATTTGAGGGAGATGCCCCTAGTTCCAGGCAGTTCCACATAGAGGCTGAGTGTCTGTCTGTAGCAAGCCGACAGCGACAAGGCTGCTTAGGGGATCTGAGATCCCAAAAAATGTAGCTAACGTAAGACCTTGGCCATTGATCTCTCCTCGGAACGCCTGTGTTGTTTTTTTTTCTTGCAGGAGATTAGGCTGTAATGTCATGCTACGGATGGATGGGCGCGTGCCATGGGGAAATGTCATTTCCCCAGGAGCGCTGTGCTGTGACTAAGCCCACTCTAAGCGAAGGCAGGGGGCCAGAGCAAAAGGGGAATGGGCCTGAAGATAACGATACTCGATATGGAGACAGACCGGTTCTCTTACGGCCAAGGATTGGTTGTTGTTTCACTACCACCACACTTTCATCCTACTATTTGTCTAAAATTGTTTTCTCTTCAATATATATATATATATTTTCTCTCCAGCAGATCTATTGTAGTTTTGCATAAAACAAGTAACCATTTTCAACCTATGTCTTGAGGGGTCAATAAGACATTAAAAGTTTTACCCCATACATTATCGAACAATCTCCTCGAGAGCTGTCATTTATTTTTTWGCAATAATTTACCATGCAATTCTGTCTTTCAATCTCGTTCTTCAAGGAAATATTTCCCTCGAAGGAGATGAACAGCCCTTTCAAAATCGTTTCTGTCTCTGCTTCTGTTATTGTAAAAATGAGGCTTCAAACTGACTAATCKCTGTCTCTCTCGCTCTCTCATGCTAGGACATACTCAACAACCTGGACAACCTCGAGTCTGGGTGTGACCTGGACGACGATGACCTCATGCTGGACGATGACCTCCCCGAGGATGGCTCCTTGCATGGTGGTGAGTGTGGTTTTTGTCTAGACACGGGATCTCAGCGCAGTTTTCCCTTTTTAATGATCAAGATTAGGTTTGGTGGAGAGTACGCTCATCCTAGTGCTGTGCCGATGGGCAACGTAGTTCTAACGGGATCGAGTGTGGGGATAAGGGGCCTGAACAAGGAGAGCGCTGTTCGGTCAGAAAGACTGCATGGGAATGCACCTCACAAGCTCAGCATCATGTGTTGAAGCATATAGTTACAGTTAGCATAAGGCCATGTCAATCTGCCCAAGGTGCCCTCCCTCCTGTTTGACCATAGTTGGAGTAAGGAGGTCATAACCCCGATAACTGGGGAGGGGTCCTATAACAGCTTCCTTCAGAGGCACGAAGCCCGTATGGAAAAGGGAAGGCCTTAGCTTTCTACACTCTCTTGACAGGAAAAACGTCAAAGGCACTTTCACTCTTCACCTCGTAGCCTTTGCCTCTTCAGTCGTATCTGAGTACACACAGCCAGACTAGGGAGTTGAAGTTTTCAAAGCAACAAATTCAGGCACTCTTAGGTTACTTCTTTCAAGGTCTGTTTTTTCTATTTTATTCCTTGTCCGTAGCAGCCTTGTTTGGAACCTTAATCGTGGGTGGAAGAAGAATGCATATTTTCAGAGAACCCAGACACAACAGATGCTTAAGGAATGCAGAGAGGGCTGTGTTCGTAGTTTCCTCAGTACTAACCATCTATCTATCTCTGGTAGCAGCATGTCAAGCTTGGGAGGATCAATTTGTTCTCTACCGCAGTCTCTCTCTTGCTGTGTTTTCATCCCACTCAGATTTGCTTGGGAAGCTGTGCTGAGAGACTGTTCTGGGGTGGTAAAAGAGGAAATCAGATCACTTCCATAAGGTTTCACCTTAAGTGTTCTGTTGTTTGCGGAGTTATAGTTGTGTTAGTTAGACACCTCCAGATAGATGAGCAGATACTGTGTCTCAGGCATCAGATTTGGTGATGTGCTCTTAGTTCAGATAGCTTTCTCGGCCCTGCTCTCGACTGCTCCCAGCAATCTGAAAACACTAGTTATATAGTACATACATTAGTACCTTTTATGTTTTTTATACTTTATAACCCCTTTTTCTGCCCAATTTTGTGATATCCAATTGGTAGTTAGTCTCGTCCCATCACTGTAACTCCCGTATGGACTCGGGAGAGGCGAAGGTCGAGAGCCAAATGTCCTCCGAAACACGGACCTGCTTCTTGACACACTGCTTGCTTAACCCGGAAGCCAGCCGCCCCAATGTGTCGGAGGAAACACCTTACAGCTGGGGACCGAAGTCAGCGTGCACTGCGCCTGGGCCCACCACAGGAGTCGCAAGAACGCGATGGGACAAGGACATCCCAGCCGGACAAACCCTCCCCTAACCCGGACGATGCTGGTCTAATTGTGCACCGCCTCATGGGTCTCCCGGTTGCGGCTGGCTGTGACACAGCCCGGGATTGAACCCGCATCTGTAGTGACGCCTCTAGCACTGTGATGCAGTGCCTTAGACCACTGCACCACTCGCTCTTAGTACTTTGAGCATGGGGAGGAACTGAGGAAGAAAAGATAGCATCATTTCTTTAGTGTGTGTGGCTTGGAGATTGTGTGTGAGTGTGCTTACAGGTGTAGGATCTTAATTTGAGCCAGTTTTCTATAGCAGGAAAATAATCCTGCAGCAACAGGAAATATGCATTTTTACATGGATTATAATTAATGGACATTTTTGTAGGGGTTGAGAAACCTTTTCGCAAGGGAAAATCAAGTCTGAAATGTCAAAGTGGAAATTACAAACTTCAGAAGACCTTTTTTTTTTTTTTTTTGAAAACCTCAAATACATGACAAGTTGTAGAAGTTCTCGTGTTATGGTCCTCATTTTGACTCCATGCCTTTGTCTCTGTGGCCTTGTCTCCTGTTGTAGATGCTGATGGGATGTCCCATCTGGCCCTGTGGAGGAGACGGCAGCTCTGTTGGACTGTAGACGACCAACTCCACAGCGACAACATGTGAGCTGCTGGGGGCTCTCGGGTTACATTTCTTTGTCACACACATCCTGACCCTCTCTGCCTTTTGCCCTCTGGTTATTGAGAGTCAGGCTGGGAATTTCCAGGGACCTCACAATTCGATATTGTCATGATACTTATGTGCCGCTGCGATATGTATTGCGATTCCATATACAGCACGATTCTATATGTACTGTGATTTGGTACTGTGTTTTTATTGCGAATAGATGTTCCAAACATATTGCTCCTCTGCTGCAGAGGGACAAGAGAAAGCCGTGAGGAAATTATTTTGGGTGGTAAAAGTAATAAATAAAGATAATATAAATATAAATACCCGAGTTTTGACGCAGGTACACACCGACTAGTGCTAGCTAATGTTAACATCCAAGCAAAAATCACAATACTCTACTGTTTATCATTTTTTCCCCCCCACCATCCCCAATTGAGAGACCTACGTCAATGTGAGTTGTGTATGTGTGCACTACTGATGAGGGAGACAGCCGCTCGTCCCCTGGTAACCGCGTAACATGTCTCGTCCTCCTACCTGCCACTCACCTGTCCCAGGCTTCCTCCCGTGGGCACTCCCATTCACCCCCGTGTCACGTGCAGTGACTAACTCGCTCTCGCCCTCTGCCTGTCTCTCTCTCTATTTGTCTCTGTCTTTGTCCCTCTACCTCTCCAGTAGTGACTGTGTGTTCCAGACCTATGATGGGTACCAGAGTCAGGGCACAGGCTTGGCAGCCCCTCACCAGGCTGTGGAGCTGGATGAGCTGACACTGAAACACATGGCAGAGGACTGCTGCTCTGTAAAGGCCCAGCTAGAACACCTGAAGCTACTGCTGCAGGTCGGTCACACACACACACACACACACACACACACACACCATAACCCTGCTTCTGCTCCACTCATTCTGTGTAGATAGAACACACACTACACAATGGACAATACACTTGAATGCAAACAATCACACTTTCCATGAATTGTTAGGATTCAAACACACTTACTCACTGATTATACTATTCCTGTCTATTTGTGTCTGTACTAGAGGTGACTCATACTGAGATCTACACTATATAAACAAAAGTATGTGGACACCCCTTCAAATTAGTGGATTTGGCTATTTCAGCCACACCCGGTGCTGACGTGTATAAAATCGAGCAAAAGTTTGGTGGAGGAAGAATAATGTTCTGGGGCTGTTTTTAATGGTTCTGGCCCCTTAGTTCCAGTGAAGGGAAATCTTAATGCTACACCATACAATGACATTCTAGACGATTCTGTGCTTCCAACTTTGTGGCAAAAGTTTGGGGAAGGCCCTTTCCTGTTTCAGCATGACAATGCCCCCATGCAACAAGAGCGGTCCATACAGAAATAGTTTGTCGAGATCAGCGTGGAAGACCTTGACTGGCCTGCACAGAGCCCTGACCTCAACTCCATCGAACACCTTTGGGATTATTTGGAGCTCCGACTGCGAGCCAGGCCTAATCGCCCAACGTCAGTGCCCGACCTCACTAATGCCCTTGTGAGTGAGTGCGTGCAGAAGAGTGGAGGCTGTTATAGCAGCAAAGGGGGGACCAACTCCATATTAATGCCCATGATTTTGAAATTAGATGTTTGACGAGCTGTACTTTTGGTCATGTAGTGTACTTTGATGGATCGTTACACTCAAAAGGCAGCGACTTGGTGGAACTTTGATATAACCAAATTTTTTCTTTGTGTCGTAAAGAGCACGTGTTCAACTTCATAAAAAAGCATGTTTTCGGATTTTGAGGTAAAAAAATAAAAGAAGTACGATATGAAGTAATAGGGTTGACGATTTCATTTTAAATCAGGCAGAAATCCCCTTGTGACAGGGGGAATGGAAGCTACTTGTGTGCAACAGGGAGTGGCAATTGAATGCAAGCTTCACACAGAAATATAAACTGTTAAAGTATTTCTAGCCAGGGCCTACTGAATGGCACAGCGGTCTAAGGCACTGCATGGTAGTGGTTGAAGCGTGACTGCAGACCCGGGTTCGATCCCGGGCTGTGTCGCAGCCCCCCAAATGTCCTTGTCCCATCGCACTCTAGCGACTCCTTGACGCGTGTTGTACTGTGTTTCCGCCGACACATTGTTGCAGCTGGCTTCCAGGTTAAGTGAGCAGTGTGTCAATAAGCAGTGCAGCTTGGCGGGGTCGTGTTTCAGAGGACGCATGGCTCTCGACCTTCGCCTCTCCCGAGTCCGTACGGGAGTTGCAGCGATGGGCGAAGACTGTAACTACAAATTGTGTAGAATAGGGGCAAAAAAAATTATAAATAAAAAAACACATTTCTAGCCTGTCTATCTATGGGAATAGAAAGTCGTCTAATAGTCATTTGCACAACTGAATGCATTCAACCAAAATGTTTCTACTGCATTTAACCCAACCCCTCTGAATCAGAGAGACGTGGGGGGCTGCCTTGATTGACGTCCACGTCATCACACTCTATTTTCACGTCATCCAACAAATGTAAACGCTTGGCTAAACAGCATTGCCACTTGATTGGAACCGGTGCTTTGGTCAGTTTACATGAAAATAGAGCTCTTTGGCCACGCACACCAATGGTGTGCAGAGCAGAAAAGAACCCCATACCTACTGTAAAACGTTTAGAATAGGGCTCAGTGCCGTTATCCTCGCAAGGTGAGGCATTGAAAGGTATTGGAAACAGGGCTGTCAATAATTTTGACCCCTACCTTTTTGAGAGATACATGCATGCATGCATACATGCATGCATGCATACATACAGTATTACTAACAGTGCACACAAAGGGCGCTATTTCTTTCTAAACATATATTTAACATATATACAGTACCAGTCAAAAGTTTAGACACACCTATTCATTCAAGGGTTTTCTCTTTATTTTGACTTTTTTCTACATTGTAGAATAAAAGTGAAGACATCAAAACTATGAAATAACATGTAACCAAAGAAGTTTTTCATATTTGAGATTCTTCAAAGTAGCCACCCCTTGCCTTGATGACAGCTTTACACACGCTTGGCATTCTCTCAACCAGGTTCACCTGGAATGCTTTTCCAACAGTCTTGAAGGAGTTCCCACATATGTTGAGCACTTGTTGGCTGCAATCGGGTGATTGTGGAGGCCAGGTCATCTGATGCAGCACTCCTTCTTGGTCAAACACAGCCTGGTGTAAGTTGGGTCATTGTCCTGTTGAAAAACAAATGATAGTCCCAGTTAGTGCAAACCAGATGAGATGGCGTATCGCTGCAGAATGCTGTGGTAACCATGCTGGTTAAGTGTGCCCTGAATTCAAGGCACAGAGGAAAGGAAAATGGGGGTGGCGCCGGGTGGCGCAGTGGTCTAGGGCACTGCATCGCAGTGCCACCAGAGTCTCTGGGTTCGCGCCCAGGCTGGGCTGGGTTCGCGCCCAGGCTCTGTCGCAGCCGGCCGCAACCGGGAGATCTGTGGGGCGACGCACAATTGGCATAGCGTCGTCCGGGTTAGGGAGGGTTTGGCCGGTAGGGAGGGTTTGGCCGGTAGAGATATCCTTGTCTCAGTATGTAAAAAAAATAAAAAAATAAAAAAATAAAAAGTAATAAAATGTATACTCTACTGTAAGTCGCTCTGGATAAGAGCGTCTGCTCTTGGCCGGTAGGGATATCCTTGTCTCAGTATGTAAAATAAAATAAAAATAAATGTTATAAAATGTATGCACTCTACTGTAAGTCGCTCTGGATAAGAGCGTCTGCTAAATGACTAAAATGTCAAATGTAAAATGTAATTCTACATCAATCACTGACAGTGTCACCAGCAAAGCACCATCACACCACCACCTCCATGCAGATCATCCATTCACCTACTCTGCGTCTCAAAGACACTCAAAGACACCACCTGTCTAATGTCCATTGCTCATGTTTCTTTGCCCAAGCAAGTCTTCATCTTATTGGTGTCCTTTAGTAGTGGTTTCTTTGTAGCAATTCAACCATGAAGGCCTGATTTCATGCAGTCTCCTCTGAACAGTTGATGTTGAGATGTCAGTTACTCGTACTCTGAAGCGTTTCTTTGGGCTGCAATTTCTGAGGCTTCTAACTCTAATTAATTTATCCTCTGGCGGTCCTCATGAGAGCCAGTTTCATCATAGCACTTGATGGTTTTTGTGACTGCACTTGAAGAACCTTTCAAAGTTCTTGAAATTTTCCGGATTCACTGACCTTCATGTCTTGAAGTATTGACGTACTGTCGTTTCTTGCCATAATATGGACTTGGTCTTTTACCAAATATCTGCTGTATACCAACACAACTGATTGGCTCAAACGCATTAAAAAGGAAATAAATTCCACAAGGCACACCTGTTAATATATATATATATTTTTTTTAACAGTCTTTTTTTATTGGAATTTCACAATTTTCACCCATATTAAGAGATACAACAACAGAGACAAAGCAAAAAAAACAGCACTCACTTACACATACCTGCGCATATATATATATACATATACATACACATACATACACACACATACACGCACACCATTTTCCTCTCCCCTCTTCTCTCACCCCATCCTCATCATTGCGTCTCTCAATACATACATTTTAAACAAACTTACAAACAGAAATTAAACAAAAAAGCTCAGTTTAAACTAAGAAGTTAGGTTCGACACATGGAATGTACAGTGTAATTCTGAAATACATAGATCACCACCATTTCTAAGAGAATCCTTGCAGCATAATAGCTGATACCTCAGGTTCTTGGTAATTTAGATAATGTTCCCAAACTTTGTAGAACTGATCTGTTTTAGAATGCAATGTACATGTCAAATATTCCAGAGGCACCCATTCAAATAGTGTCTTATGCCAATCTTTTAATAGAAAGAACCTTATCACTAATCCACTGTAAAAGGATGTTTTTCCTCGCTGCAAAGGTAAGGATGTTGTAAAGCCTCCTCTTACCCACAGAAGTAACATGCCTACTAGTGAGACCCAACAGTAAAGAAACTGGGTCCAATTCTAGATCAACCCCTAGGATCTTTTCAATTTCTTGCAGAACACCAGACCAGTATCTTTGTATTTTGGTACATGACCATAAACAATGTGTTAGGGTGCCTGTATCAGTTTTGCATTTAAGACACTGAGGAGAAGAGGAAGAGGGGCTAAAAGCATGTCTGCGATTTGGGGATATATGCAATCTGTGTATTATTCTTAATTGAATTGCTCTAGTACGATTACATATAGATATTGTTTTTGCATATCTCCAAATGTCCTCCCACATCTCTTCGTCAATAGTAACAGACAATTCTTTCTCCCACACTTGTTTCACCCTCTGTGTKTCGACAGCAGAMAAGGACCTTAAAGCATCATAAAACAGACTTACAGACATTTTCCTTTGTGGGAAAAAAAAGCATTCTTTCAATGACAGACATATCAGGGTTACCAATTAAGGTGGTGCTCTTCATAATATAAGGTCTTACTTGTAGGAAGCGGAAAAAGTCCTGCTTTGGGAGTCGATATTTCTCGACCATCTGCTCAAATGACAATAAAATCTTATCAGCAAATAAGTCCTTTATGTATGTATTTATGTATGCCCTTATTAAGCCAAAAGTTAAAGCCAGCATCCAGCAATCCTGGACCAAAATCTGGGTTGTTAAGAATTGGGGTAAGAGCAGAGGTTAGTTTGGACCTTCCCAGGAAGCGCTGAACTGACCTCCATACTTTGAGTGTGTTAAGTGTAATAGGATTATTGCAGTGATCTTCTACAGACTTGAAACTTCTGAAAAATAAAAGATCCTGTAAGGGKTATTTTGAAAGAGAAGTCTCAWTGTCTAACCAAATAGAGGAGTCATCRTTTGTKATCCARTYAGAAATATAACATAGGTGGGCACACCACTGATAGAACCTGATATTGGGCAGATCCAAGCCCCCCATAGAACTTGGCAGCTGCAATATTGCCATCTTAAGTCTTGGCTTGCGTTTACTCCATATACAGGAACTTAGCCATCCATTTACATCCTTTATTACCTTATTGGAGAGTAATACTGGGATCATTTGGATTGGGTAAAGTAGTCTAGGTAAAATGTTCATTTTCAAGAGGGATATTCTACCCAACCAAGAAATCGGGAGAGATTTCCAGCGCTCCAGATCCTGTCTTATTGTATCAAACAAGGGAACAAAATTGGCTTTGTACATTTGCTGGATTTTAGGAGTTACAAATATACCCAGATACGTAAAACCTGAGGGAGACCATTTAAAAGGGAAGGGGGGAGAAGTATTAGGTACAGAGTGAAGGTTACCAAGTGGCATAGCCTCTGATTTAGTTAAGTTAATCTTGTAGCCTGAGAATTCGCTGAATAATTCAATAATATTGATAAGAGATGTAGTTGAAGTCTCGGGACTAGAGATGAATATCAGGACATCATCAGCATACAAGCTTATTTYATGGTGAACATCACCAATGAGCAGCCCCTGTATAGCAGGCGTTACCCTGATGGCCTCGGCCAGTGGTTCCATAACGAGTGCAAATAGGAGAGGGGACAAARGACAGCCCTSTCTGGTACCTCTGTATATAGAGAAGCTATTTGACCKTAGCCCATTAGTAAGGACAGCAGCCTGAGGATCATCATATAAAACTTTCACCCATTTTATAAAGTTGTCCCCTAGACCAAATTTATTTAGAGCAAAGARTAGGTAAGACCACTCCACMCGATCAAATGCTTTCTCAGCATCTAGGGAGAGCACAAGACCATCCCTAGCACTTTGTTGGTAGGCTTGAATTACATTAAGAAGCCGCCTGACATTGTTGCATGACTTACGGCCCTTAAYGAAGCCMGTTTGGTCTCCTTTCACAATTAGTGGCAGTGAGTCCTCTAATCTTGTGGCTMGAATTTTAGAAAGYAATTTTCTATCCACATTCAGAAGGGAAATTGGTCTGTACGAGGAACAAGACTCTGGACATTTTCCCTTTTTGAGAATAAGTGATATGTTGGCTTCYCTCARCGTTTGAGGGAGCTGGTCATTTGAAAATGAGTGGTTAAACATATCACKCAATGGCTCAAGGATCAGGCCATGGAACTCTTTATAGAACTCACTACAAAACCCGTCTGGTCCTGGGGCCTTACCATTTTGCAGATTCTTAATTGCGAACATTATCTCTTCCTCGGTAATAGGGGCATTAAGGAGAGACCTCTGAGCTCCCTACTATCTCCGAAGAACAATCCTAGAAAAGAAGTTCTCCATTAATTTGGGTGCAATATTTGGCAGTTCTGAGGCATAAAGATTTGCATAAAATGTCTTAAATTAGTCCTTTATCAATTTTTAAAATTTTCATATAAATGATTGCCATCAGAATCAGTAATAGTAGCAATTGACTGAGTCCGCTCTCTTTTTAGCTAGGTACGCCAAGTACTTTCCTGGCTTATCTCCATGTTCATATAGCTTTTGCCTGACAAATCTCATTTTCTTTTCAGCGTCCTGTGTTAGGAGAGAGTCCAACATTGATCTAAGAACTGATATTTCCTTTTAATAGGGTAGGAGTGGGAGTTTTAATATAGTCCTTCTCTTTAGTTCCTAATTCACCCTCTAACGTTTTTTGCTTTTCACGCTTTTTCCGCCTCAGTGGCTGTTTATGACATAATCAGACCCCTGGCGTACGCTTTACAGGTTTCCCAAAGGAACGAGGGGTGATCTGTTGATTGAGAGTTAATAGAGAAAAATGCTTTAAACTCTGTAATAAAATATGATGTGAAYGTATGGTCTTTAAGGATGGTTGTATTCAACCTCCAATGTCTTGACAGATTGAATGCCCCGTTGAGTTTTATGTCCAGGATCACCTCCGCATGATCAGATATGACTATGCTTCCTATCCTAGCAGATAAAACAGACTGCAAAGAAGTCCTGGGCATAAAAAAGTAATCTATTCTAGTCTGACATCCATGAGGTGCAGAGAAAAAAGTGAACTCTCTGTTGGAGGGGTGAAAAGTTCTCCAAACATCAGCATACCCCAGATCATCACAAATAGCTTTAAGTGACTTAGCTCGAGGGGAGAGTGAAGCTATACCGCTGGGAAACTTATCAATAAGGGGGTTCAACAAACAATTAAAATCTCCAAGGAAGGGGAAGTAAATATTCATTATGGAGATGTTCTGCCCTTGTAAAGTACCATTAATTATAACAAAGCGACCAAATTTATCTTTCACACAATTCAAGACCTTAAGTGGTAAGTTATTTTTCACAAGAATTGCTACACCTCTACTTCTGGATGTAAATGATGAGAAAAACACTTGACCAAACCCCCCTTGTTGTAATTTCAGATGCTCCTTATCATCCAAATGAGTTTCTTGCAACAGGGCAATATCAATATTTTCTTTTTTCAAAAAAGACAGTACCTTCTTCCTTTTAATGGGGTTATGGCTCCCTCTAATGTTCCATGTACATATACGAAGTCTGTTACCTGCCATTGCACTTTGACCATTCAATATCCAGACTGAATCCTACTGTAAAAGTGGGGTGGTACCTTTTTCCATGTGTTGAACTCTCTTCAATCTCACCGAGCATAAACAAACGATATGAACCCTGAACTCGAACTATACTAAACCCAAAAATTAAACATGTAAAGATCCAAAAGGGGGTTTTCCCACTAGCTAACATGCAGGGGATTTCAACTTTCCAATGTAGACTCTTAAGTCTGCATTGCCACTCAATAGCCTCATCCTTTATATATATATGGAAATGAAAATCAATAGGCGATTGAGGCTCTTCCACCTAAAACCAAGCCTGGGCACCTATATAGATTCACCCAGATCTCAGCCTGAGCTATAGCGGCAGTTACTTTAGCAAGAAAAATAATAAAAATACGAATATTACTGAACCGGAGCACGTGAGAACTCACACCACTGTTTCATGATCAGATTCAAATAAAATAAAAAAGTTATCCAATGCTGCGGAGGTGCAGCTTAAAGTTATTTACCCAAGAGAGTCAATAAACGCAGCAGCCTCTTCAGGTGTGCAGAGTTTCTTAGGCGATCCGTTGACCATAATCTTCAATGTGGCCGGGTACAGCAGTGCGTAGTCCATCTTCATTCTCTTGAGTCGAGCCTTCGCCTCATCAAACCCTTTRCGTCTTCGTACAACCGCTGTGGAATAATCATTGAAGAATGAGACCTTTGGACCTTTACGTTGACTACCGTCAGAGCCGATGTTTCTAGCCGCATCCATAACGCGCTGCTTGTCGGTGAAGTTGTGGAACTTTATAACCACTGGCCGTGGGCRCTGGTTGGGACCGGGTATCGGTGCTTGAGAGCGATGGGCTCTGTCCAGCTTCACACGACCAGCCTTAGTGTCCATTTGTAGGTAGTCAGGGATCCATTCCTCAAAATGTTTTACTGAACGTGTCCCTTCAGAATTTTCCGGGAGTCCCACAACACGAATATTGCATCTGCGTCCTCGATTATCCAAGTCGTCAATGTGCTCCGCCATTTCGCGCACMTGTTTCTCAAGTGCTTTTATCTTAGTGTCCATAGATGTAGTTGAAGCTTCCACTGTAGCAATTCTTCCTTCCGCCTCATCAACACGTTTGACAACCCTCTGTAGTTCAGCTGAATGGCCTGCTATTTCTTCCAAGACCGTTCTTATCTTAACATCGATCACTTTAGTAATGTTATCCGTCATCTTTTGAATCACTGGTGTTAGCTTTGAATCCGCAATGGTGTTAGCTTCGCTAACGTAAGCTAGCTCCTCCTGCACATCTAGAGGGATGGTGGTTTTGGTCGAGTTCTTAGTAGTTCTGTTGGGCATGTTGTCGGAGATTTTTGAGAAATAGCCATCAAGACTCATTGTAGGATAACTTATTTAGCCAATTCTACCACTTTTTCAAGCTAGGATATTAATGAAAAAATATAAATTTACGAATGCCACGGGAGCTCGCTGAAACAGTGTTCTCTCTACGGCGCCATTTTGTCCCCCCCGCACACCTGTTAATTGAAATGCTGGTTGGTTGAATGAAGCTAGTTGAGAGAATGCCAATAGTGTGCAAAGCTGTCATCAAGGCAAAGGGTAGCTACTTTGAAGAATTTGAAATATAAAATATATTTAATTTAACACTTTTTTTTGGTTACTACATGATTCCATATGTGTTATTTCATAGTTTTGATGTCTTCACTATTATTCTACAATGTAGAAAATAGTTTTTTTTTTAAAGAAGAAAAAATAGTTTTGACTGGTACTGTATATATTGTTAAACAAAATCTATGTCTTAAGAGTAATCCTATTAGTATAAAATAATATACTTTAAAATAAATGTTGAGCATACAATATACCAAGTGTATTAATAGGGCGTTGGGGCACCACGAGCCAGAACTGCTTCAATGCTTCTTGGCATAGATTCTAAAAGGGTGTCAATTTCAGACCCCACTGTATTTTGATGAGACAGTTCCAGGCTGTAACTATTATCATCTGTGTATTATCAACCGTGTTCCTATTGATTGGTCATCAATCTCCCGCTCCCCCGTAGTACCCAGAGAAAGCAGGGGGGCAAATACTGTATGCGTCCCAAATGGAACCCTATTCCATATGTAGTGCACTACCTTTGACCAGCAGTGCACTATATAAAGTGTCTTCAGAAAGTATTCATAATCCTTGACTTATTCCACATTTTGTCACAGCCTGAATTCAAAATGGTTGAAATAGATTTTTTTTCTCTCACCCATCTACACAGAATATACCTAAATGACAAAGTGAAAACAAGTTTTTAGAAATGGTTGCTTATTTTTTGGGGAAATTAAATACAGAAATATCTCATTTACATAAGTATGCACACCCCTGAGTCAATACATGTTAGAATCACCTTTTGGGTAAGTGTTCCACACCTGGATTGTACAATATTTGCACATTTATTATTTTTTTAAATTCTGAAAGCGCTGTGGAGTTTGTTGTTGATCATTGCGAGACAGCCTTTTTCAAGTCTTGCCATAGATTTTCAAACCGCTTTAATTTAAAACTGTGTCTAGGCCACTCAGGAACATTCAACATCCTCTTGGTAAGAAACTCCAATGTATATTTGGCCTTGTATTCTAGGTTATTGTCCTGCTGAAAGGTGAATTTGTCTCCCAGTGTCTGTTGGAAAGCAGACTGAACCAGGTAAAATTTTGCCTGTGCGTAGCTCTATTCTGTTGTTTTTTTTGTCCCCCCAAAAATCATTGCCAATAACAAACATACCCATAACATGATGCAGCCACCACCATGCTTGAAAATATAAAGAGTTGAACTCATTGATGTGTTGGATTTTCCCCAAACATAACACTGTGTTTAGGGCATGAAGTCAATTTCTTTGCCACATTTTTTTGCAGTTTTAAACAGGATGCATGTTTAGAAATATTTTATTCTGTACAGGCTTCCTTCCTTTTCACTCTGTCAATTAGGTTAGTATTGTGGAGTAACTACAATGTTGTTGATCCATCCTCGGTTTTCTCCTTTGACAGCCATTTTAACTCTAACAGGTTTTAGGTGCCCTTCTTTGCGAGGAATTGGAAAACGTCCCTCGTCTTTGTGGTTGACTCTGTTTGAAATTCACTGCTCGACTGAGGGACCTTAAAATTATCTGTATGTGTGAGGTACAGAAACGAGGTAGTCGTTCAAAAAATCACGTTTAACACTATTATTGCACATAGAGTCCATGCAACGTATGTGACTTGTTAAGCACATTTTTGCTCCTAAACGTATTTAGGTTTGCCATAACAAAGGGTTACTGACTCAAGACATTTCAGCTTTTCATTTTTTATTAATTTGTAAAAATGTACTAAACCAATGACTTTGACATTGTGTCACTGGCCTACACGCAATACCCCACAATCTCAATTTAATCAATTTTTTTGTCGAGGGGTGTGAATACTTTCTGAAGGCACTGTTGAAAATAGGGTTCCATTTAGGGTGCAGACACTGTTTTGTACATATCTGCGGTGTTAAGTTGGGACATAGTATCTCAGCCAGTGAGTTTAGAATGAGAGTGACTGGCCACCAACATCTTCCGTGACATTTGGGGATCTTGTCCCTACGCTGTGTATAACAGTAGGCTCACTACAGTAACGACTGGTCAAAAGTAGTGCACTATATAGGGAATAGGGTGCCATTTGAGACTATTCCAAGGATCACAGCCTGATAGCAGGGCTACTGCTCTCCTATCATTGATATATGTTTGCATCAAAACAGTGATTGTTGTTCTTGTCCCACTGCAGTCCCGTAGGGCTATTGTCAACACTCGCATCATAGATTTACACGGCCCCATCCATGTCCCACAGATAATTATTATATCGGTGTGACAATCTGACAGAATCAATGATGAAAGCAGCCGATTTCCCCAACGCTCCAGCCATGATATCCAAGGCTGTGGTGAGATTTCGGATGCCGCTAAAGGCTAATGGGTCTCTGTCTGCGAGGGATGGGAGATACATGTGGTGGCAATCGGAGGCGTCTGATTTGCGCGCGGCTGTTATTGGTTGACGCGCGGCTTGTTTTCTGGCCTACCGTTAAAACCGCCTGTGACGAGCAACGGGGAGCCAGAAGAGGAGACACTGAGTACATTCCAAATGGCACCCTATTCCCTACGTAGTGCACTACTTTTGACCTGGGCCCTATGACCCCTGGTCAAAAGTAGGGCACTATATATAGGGAAAAGGGTGCCATTTGAAACGGCCTGACTCTGATGGGAGCTGGACTGGACACACTGACTGGACAAATATTGATGTGGATTTCATTGATCCTTTATTTCTACAGGCCCTTGTCTGTAGATTTTATTCTTCTTATTGTATTCTTCTAACATTTCTCCCTTCTCGACATATGTCTCCCAATTATAGAAATAGCATGATATGGGTGGTGTCTGTATCTACATGTCTGTAACGAATAAACCCCTTGTCTAAGGGTTCCATGTCACGATTGCAAATCTAATGTTCATCAGAACTCTGATCCAAAAACCCTCAGAGCTGAGCTCCGTTCGTGGACGCTGGGCAGTGAAGTCCAACTGAAAAGCAGCTTAGAGACTCCCTCCCGTCTATGCGCTGGGATGACACAACCCCATGTAGACTTTTTTGACACTGATCCCCCTCATGATGCGAATTCATCCTCTTCTCCACAGCTCCGTCACACGTTTAGTAGCTCTAGTGGGTTGTTGAAATGTGGATCGCGTGACAATTTGTGTCAGAATAGCGTTATTGAAAGCCTGATTTGACATAAAGAGCACTTTGAATGTAGCGGCTGTAGGCCATGTCATTACTCATGCACAATTTTTTTTTCTTGACCTCTCTGTTGGTTGAAACGTTGCCATGGAAATGGCACAATCTCTATGTTAATGCTAAGAGGAACGATAAACTCGCGTCCCTAGACATCAAGACGTCTTAAAAGAACAATTGAAAGCGAGGAACGGTTTAGTGTAGGCAATAGGCCGATTTTGTAAGTCATGTAAAAGAGCTTACGGCTGGCTCATCATTGGTTTCTTCATAGAAATATAAGGGATAAAAAAAAATTAAATGAAGTCCTGTGAACTGCTATTAACTGTCGATTTGTGAGGCAGGAATATTTTCTTTTTGCTCGAGCCGCTATTAAAAAAGAGGGTTATCGAAAAAGGCCATTGTCGTGGTAGGAACATACGGAAATCTCAGTGATCAACTGACATCACTCTTTTCATCTCCAAGGCTCTATCAAACTGAGGGTGTTCTCTAAAATTGGCCCCTGTCACTGTGTTAAATTGCACTTGATGCCTTCAAACTGCCGGCCCTCGCTGGCTCACTGAGCAGTGTGTGAGCACTCTGAGTGCTTTTGTTAGCTTGACGCGCTAAAACCACTCCTGGCATCGTTTGGCCCGACCAGGGGGTGGATTGAAGGCGGTAGGAGATTTGGAGAGTTAATTCAGTTCAGTGTGTAAGAGTCACGAAGATACATACGCAGCTATCATAATGTTGGGTTACAGTTCCTGTTGTTGGCGAGCCAGCTTTTAGCCTTCTGTTATAAGCCCTGCCACAGCCAAACACTGGCTCTTTATACCGAAGAAAAGAGAGCTCAAAAGTATATGGTAGTTGTCCAACATGAATATTACATTTGACATTTTAGTCATTTTTAACAGACACGCTCTCTCTCTCTCTCTCTCTGAAATCTGAGTTAGCCAGCAATTCACAAGCCTAATATGAGCCGTGTATGTTTTGGTGTCCTTGTATAGATGGAGGATGGTAGTGATATGGACGACACTCTGATTCTGGATACCTTGAGTCCAGAATCCAGACGGGACCCAATTCAAGCTCGACAGGTAAGACTCACTGTTTAACACCACACACACACACACACACAGTAGTAGGAAGTGTACTGTCAAACAAACCCCGTGTAGACAGTGGATTATGCCCATGTTATAGATGTTTGTCCAAGGCCCTGTTTGTCCTCGTGTTTCCAGTGCCCATCTTCTGTTTGTGTTCACATGGCCTGAGCGCTTTGGTCTGTTTTCCTTCTTGTTGTTTGTGTGCATACCCTGTTTTTGTCCGCTGTACATTCTCCATTCTCAGGTTATCTTTGTTGCCGTGTCAGCTCTAGGTCTGTTTGTGTGTGTGTATGCTTGTTTGCCAGGCATATTACGTTTTTGAACCTGGAATCCAATTTCCTGTTATTGTGTGTGTTTTATTGTGCGTGTTTGCAATTGCCTGCGTGTTTGGGGGCACATTGCTTATTTTTTTAGCTTGAATCTCTCTTGAAGGAGTCAAGCAAAGGGTAGTCTGTTCTGTTCCTTCTCCTCTTGACATCACAATGGCCATGTCTCAACCTCCTCCTGACCTAACCTGTAAACACTGCAAACCTGTGTACAGCTGGACCAATGTTCTCTGGCTCTTCCAGCTTAGCCTTGCCCTCCCAGCATGTCTGTCTGGGGCAGTGGAGGGGGAGGGGGGGGGGGATTAACCACCCTGAACCACAAAGACATTAAGGACCCTAACAACCTGGCGGAGCCCAAACCCACACCTCTCATCCCTATCCCTGGAAGCGAGCAGAGCCCTGCTGAACGATAGCATTGACATGGATGGTGAAGGCTCCAAAACGGGCTCACCCTGAGTGCTGTCCATTTTCTCTAGCGTCCACTGTCACACAGTGACAGAGAAGGGGGCATTGGCGCCAGCAGGCATTTGCAATGCATTTCTGCATTAAATTGTATAGCCATTTATACACACATTTTTTGGTCACGCAGGGACTGTGTGTGATTGTCTGGGCCGGAGTGCATGGCGTTTAGGGACCGGGGAAGGGTGTGGGTAGCGGCCGGGCCAGAAGGAGCCCTGCTGGGCTGGGAGCGCATCAGAATGCAGCGTGTCTGCCTGGTCCTAGGGTTCCCGCTCTGTGTTTGGCTGAGGCCCATTAAAGATGCAGGGTACCTCCGTGGCGCTGAGCCTCTGATGTGCTGCCTTTGCCCACGGACCGAGCTTATCATCTCTCTCTCCCATCCCGACAGGTGTTTTGGATTCTCATTCGAGGGCATGTGCCTCTCTCTGTCGTCTTCTAGCTTTCCAAACATGCGCTCTCGCTCTCGCATTCACTGGCTCCCTCCATCTCTCCCTCCTGCAGGGAGACATCACAGCCGGGTTCATGGTTTGTGACTCTGGCCCGTGATCGGCTGATCGACCTCCCCCTTATTCCGTGCCATCCTCTGGATGAATTCACAAATTGGATTCTGGCTCAGATCTTGGCAGCCCTGCGGTGGACGGGTGGAGATGAGTCAGGAATAGAAATGTGTGTTTAAGGCCGTTAGGGGTCAAATAAATCCGTACCGGCTGTACTGAACTGTCTTGGTTTGTGTTCTAGGTGGAAGAGCTGTTGAAGGAGGTGCAGGAGCTGAGAGAGGAGCTGAGGAGTAAAGACCGGACCATTTCTCAGCTGACCCAGCAGATGGTATGTGCTTATTATTGTTCACGTGTTGATGCCGTAAGTGCAAACTCTATTTCATCGCAATGCACTTCAACGGCTCAGACTTCCAACCTTTCTCACCCCATTTTCATGTCACTCTTCTAGCTAGTCGCTACCACTGTGACCCATGCACAGTAAGTGTTGTCAAACCCCAGGATTTTACCAGCCTCTTCCAAACCCACAGCCCCTTCAGCCAGGTCACCCATTATACAAGTCCGTATTCGACGTCCATCTATGTCTGAGGAGGTCTGGAGATGACTAGGAAACCGGTCACTAGGGGCAACCGTTTGTTTTAAGCCTATCCCAAACCTTAACCTTTCCCTTAACCATTCGGAGTTGATGCCTAAACTTAATCTTAATCACTTTGAAATTTGACGTTTGAGAAACATGGATGAACATCTAATTCTGACGTGAGACTGTGAGAGCTTGTTGGCCACTTATAGATCCAGCTACTTAGTGACATGTCAGCTCCTATTAGTCTATAAGGCTCTCCTCTGCCATCAACTCACTGTGGGGATCATGAAGTAACTATGGGCTCCATAGGGACCAACTGGGTCTGGGTGAAGACTTGACAACTGCAGGAGCAGCTTCTCATGTTACTTTGGACCTAGTGTGGGAGAGAGCTGTACTTGTTTCCATGCCTCTGTGTCTTCCAGGGCCTGAGCCACTCCAGCTAACTGCTACTGCCCCAGAGGTAGAGTGGGAAGAGGGCTGTCATTATCGGACCTGTCCTGTGTGGGTAGTGTGGTTCTTACTCTGTGGGTAGATCTGTGAAATTAGACTTCACCTTGCGTGGAGTAATGTCTCTCATTGTGGCTCTCTTATCCTCTCTCTCTCTTTCTCGCTGTTGTCATTTTCTCTGTCTCTCTCTACACTGAGAGTATACAAAACATTGAGAACGGCTCGTTCCATGACATACTGTATGTAGACTGACCAGGTGAAAGCTATGATTCCTTATTGATGTCACTTGATAAACCCACGTCAATCAGGGTAGATGAAGGGGAGGAGACGATCGATTTTTAAGCGTTCAGGCATGTATTGTGTATGTGTGCCATTCAGAGGGTGAATATGGCAAGACAAAATATTGAAGTGCTTTTGAACGGGCTGTGGTAGTAGGTGTCAACTGCAACGCTGCTGGGTTTTTACCCGCGAAACAGTTTCCCGTGTGTATCAAGAATGGCCCGCCACCCAAAAGGACGTCCAGCCAACATGACACAACTGTGGGAAGCATTGGAGTCGACGTGTGCCAGCATCCCTGTAGAATTCTTTTTGTATTGTTGTCTGTGTCAAGTTTCAACTGAACGACACGCTTGAATAGTCTGCCCCTGACCATGCAACGCTTGTGCAACTCAATATTAGGAAGGTGTTCCTACCGTTTTGGCATGCACTGAGTATCTTTCTCTCGTCTCTATCTCTCTGGGATCTTTTCCAGCTCCCATGCCTGATCAAACTGAATGAAAATGAGAACGTTGAGCTTCTGTAAATGTCTTATTGATTGAGACTTACTGCTTTAATTAGACTTTTTTTATTTATTGATTTTTCAACACTTTGTTAATTTCATGGTGCTGTTTCGATGCTGTTTACATGTTATTTGTTAAACTGTTTTTCACGCCTTGTGATTAACATTGAAAGAAACATTTGGAAATATTGGTTTTTCTAGTGTTCTGTAATTTCCTTCTGTTGCGTCCCGAAGTAACTACTGCATAATGTGACTCCAGACTCTGTATCATCCAGTTATTTACCAGCAGCATTTCAAATACCCTGAAATCTACCTTTTACATGACCATATCACAGATATGCTATTTAAGTTGAATTATCTACCTTCTGTTTTGATATTATCTTCTCTCTACAACCCTACTTCAAGCCATGCATTCTTATTGTTAGGGGGTGGATCAGCTTTAATTTTGAAGATGGATTGTGGCTTCCATCAATATAATTGTCTGCATCATTTCCAATCCCCCTTTTTCTTTTATTGTATTTTTTTTTTTTAAATGTATAAAATATGTATTTTCCTTTATTTTCCCCTATCCCTACCATACCTCCCCTAATTGGAGTAAACTAATGGACAACTTTTTATTTGATTGAATATCCGAAACACACAATATACTTGCAGTGAAGCCGCTCAACAACTACACCACACCAGTCATCCAACAGACTCCCATTCAGAGCGACACACAGAAGCATCCAGGGTCAACGCTCTGCTCAAGGGCACCTCGACAGAACTCCCACAAGGCAAAAAAAACAGGGACCCGAACTCTCCAAGACCCCCCACAGTTCCCCAATAGCTGTCCCTCAACCATTCGAGACCCCTCCCCAAGAAAAAAATAAATGCAATGAATTCCATTCCCCACCCCCAAGAACCCCCCCCCCCCAATGCATCAACAACCAAGAAAATGAACTAAAGAGAAAAAAGAAAACAGCAAATGACAATGCAAGAAAAAAATGACATCAAGGACAACTAAAATCATAACAGCAATGCCAACTGTATATGTTTGAGTGCATGTCTGGCACTATTGCATACGTGTGTGTGTATTTGAATGAGAGTGTGTGTGTGTATATGCCTGTGTACAAACACCGGACGGCATCAGCCTCAGGCAAACCGGCATTAGCTGAAAAAAACACTACTTCTGCGTCATTCAAACTTTTTCTTATGTTTTATTTTGACTTTATTTTTGACTTATCTTAGAATGAAGGTCAATCTCCCGTACAGCAACTCCACTCCCACTTGTCTCCAATTGCACATCCTAAGGCCATCCCACCTATCTCTGCTGGCCACCCTCTTCCAAATTCTACTCAACATATATATCTTTCAACTATTCTGTGATGTTTAACGTATAACTTCAATCTGTCTAATCGAATATAATCCACAAATTGCGACAACTCTTAGGCTTCTACTTCTTGCTTTAACATACTATGGTACATTTTATGGACACAGTTTACAATAGTTATCTTTTGTTTGTTTTTAGTCCTTCAACTCCACTCAACCCCTCCCATCTATCTCAGAACACCATCCAGTTCTATTTGCCATATATTTTTCAGCTGGGATGTTTCACAAAGTTCTGCACATTTCTATTCAACATATTGTAAATTAAAGACACATTTTTGCCAAGAGTTATTGTATTATTAATCGATTTGACCATGACTTTTTAAATCACCCAGCAGTGCTATATTGCAGAGTTGGCTCCAGGTAAATGTTGCAATTCTTAAGCCATTCCTGAACCTGCAACCAAAAACAAGTTACGTATGGACAGTATCAAAACAAATGATCTAACGATTCTGTCTCCTCACAGCAAAATCTTCAGAGCTGGGATGATTGTATTCCCCATATACACAGTGCCTTTGGAAAATATTAAGACCCCTTGAGTTTCTTCACATTTTGTTAGGTTGCAGCCTTATTCTAAAATGTATGAAATAGTTTCCCCCCCCCTGATAAATCTAAACACAATACACCATAATGACAATGCAAAGCTATAAGCTTGGCACACCTGTATTTGGGGAGTTTCTCCCATTCTTCTCTGCAGATCATCTCACGCTCTGTCAGGTTGGATGGGGAGTGTTGCTGCACAGCTATTTTCAGGTCTCTCCAGAGATGTTCAAATCCGGGCTCTGGCTGGGCCCCTCAAGGACATTCAGAGACTTGTCCCGAAGCCATTCCTGCGTGGTTTTGGCTGTGCTTATGAGACACCTTTGCTATGAGACTCAAAATGGTCAGCTGCATCCTGTTAACATTGATCATCCTTGAGATGTTTCTACAACTTGATTGATGTTCACCTGTGGTACATTCAATTGATTGGAAATTATTTGGAAAGGCACACACCCTTCTAAATAAGGTCCCTGAGTTGACGGTGCATGTCAGAGCAAAAACCAAGCCATGAGGTTGAAGGAATTGTCTGTAGAGCGCTGAGACAGGATTGTGTTGAGGCACAGATCTGGAGAAGCGTTTCAAAAGATGTCTGCAGCATTGAAGGTCCCCAAGAACACAGTCGCCTTCTTCCATTCTTAAATAGAAGAAGTTTGGAATCACCAAAACTCTTCCTAGAGCTGGCCGCCTGGCCAAACTGAGCAATCTGAGGAGAAGGGCCTTGGTCGAGGAGGTGACCAAGAACCTAATGGTCACTCTGACAGAGTTCCAGAGTTCCTCTGTGGAGATGGGAGAACCGTCCAGAAGGACAACCATCTCTGCAGCATTCCAACAATCATGCCTTTATGATAGTGAACAGATGGAAGCTACTCCTCAGTAAATGACACCCGCTTGGAGTTTGCCAAAAGGCACTTAAAGGACTCTGACCATGAGAATCAAGACTTTCTGGTGTGATGAAACCATTTGAGTCTTTTGCCTGAATGCCAAGCATCACATCTGGAGGAAACCTGGCACCATCCCTACGGTGAAGCATGGTGGTGGCAGCATCATGCTGTGGGGATGTTTTTCAGCGGCAGGGACTGGGAGACTAGTCAGGATCGAGGCGAAGATGAACAGCGCAAAGTACAGCGATCCTTGATGAAAACCTGCTCCTGACCGCTCAGGACCTCAGACTGGGGCGAAGGTTCATCTTCCAACAGGACAATGACCTTAAGTACACAGTCAAGACAACTCATGAGTTGCTTCGGAACAAGTCTCTGAATGTCCTTGAGTGGCCCAGCCAGAGCCCGGACTTGAACCCGATCGAACATCTCTGGAGAGACCTGAAAATAGCTGCGCAGCGATGCTCCCCATCCAACCTGACAGAGCTTGAGATGATCTGCAGAGAAGAATGGGAGAAACTCCTCATACAGGTGTGCCAAGCTTGTAGCATCATACCCAAGAAGACTCAAAGCTGTAATCGCTGCCGAAGGTGCTTCAACAAAGAACTGAGTAAAGGGTCTGAATACTTATGTTTACGTTTTTTAAATTTTAGTCATTTTTGCAAATGTATTGTCATTATAGGGTATTGTGTGTAGATTGAGGGGGGAACAAACTATTTAATCAATTTTACAATAAGGTTGTAACGTAACAAAATGTGGAAAATATCAAGGGGACTGAATACTTTACGAATGCACTGTATATTATGTCTAAAAAAAGTAAGTTATACTTTATTCTGTCCTGATTAAAAGCCATGCATTCTTAGCAACCTCTTCCCATTCCATAGACCATTTATTGATACATGATTTAAGACTAATACTCTTTATTACTAGAATCAGCCTGGATGCATGATTCAGGCCCAGAGGAGCTGTGTAGGCAGCAGTTGAGATTCATTAAACAGCTCTGTCTTTCCTGCTAATTTCACCTTTGAAGTTGAACTAGCATATCAAACAACAGAGCACTGTTTTTATTTCAGGGAATCATGTTGGAATCCTATTGGTTTATTTCAGCATGCCATAGCTGATATTCTTTATGACTGGAATCAGCCTGGATGCATGATTTCAGGTCCAGAGGAGCTGTGGAGGCAACAGGGGGATTCATTATTATTTCTTCACCACAGGAACACACCTCTCTCTCTCTCCTGCTAATATCACATTTGAAGTTGAACTAGCGTATCGATCAAAATAGAGCAATGTTTTATTTCAGGGACTCATCCTCCTGTTGGTAGTATGCAGACACAACGGGGCGTTAGAGCCTGGACAGACCCTGATTTGGTAGGGCTTGTATTCCTCTCCTTTACAATAACATGTACACTGTTTTAATAGTTCAATCATTTCTGGTTAGAGTTTCCACCCTCTATGCTTAGAGCCACAGTGATTGAAATGTTGCTATTCATTGTGGGAGCATTCAAACACTTGCGCCTGATACTCTAGGGCAGAGGAGTCAAACTCATTCCATGGAGTGCCTATTGTCCTCAGTGTTTTTTTTTCTTCTTATTTGTGTCCAATTAAGACCTACACGACCAGGTGAGAGGAGTTCCTAACTAATCAATGCCCTTTTAATTGATCAATCAAGTACAAGGGAAAACCTGCACGCACTTGGCCCTCCACGGAATGAGTTGGATACCTGTGCCGTAGTGTCTTTGTACTCTTTTGCCTTTTGTGAAAGCATATTTCTGTTTTAAGATGGCCGTGTTGTATGGTGCTTTCAGTCCTCCCAGTAGCTGTAAGAGTGGAGCATCCGTCAGTCTCTGCTTGCGTTTCCTGGAATCTATAAGCCCTTAAGAGGCCGATAATTGTTTGTGCAGGTAATTGTATGCGTGTGTAATCAGAACGATGAGAGTGAAGTATGGGGATGAAAGGTTGTGTGCGTGTGTTTTTAAAAAGAGCCCTGGGGTTTTGAAGAATGCTTGAAAGAGTACAAACACAAAGCTGGTCTGTCTGGTCCTAGAATAGGTAATGGAAGATGAGGGAGTCCTAAGAGAGAACACTGCTACCGTACCGGTACATGATGATTTAGAGTGGCTGTGGCTTAGGTGTCTCAACTGTCCTCTTGTGTGTGCGTCTGCGTGATAGTCTGCATCTGTGCTTTTCTGTGTGTGTGTCATACTCGGGGCCACCCTTGCTCTCCTCTGAGGTTGTGAGATGGAGAACCTTGCAGGGTTTAATTTGTCTTCTGGGCTGTGGGGTGTTTTCTTTGGGTAATAAAAGGGCTGCTGTTGCAGGCTTGTTTCGAGTGGTGCCAGTGGCCATTGCAGAAGTGTTCATACCATTCATTGCTCCTGAGTGTCCCTGGCCTAAACAGAGGGCTAGAGACCGGCATAGTATGAGCAGACACACTAATTGCTTTATTGCAGTTTATGGACTTGTTACACTTCTACTATAAATGTTCTAAAAGGTTCTGTCCTCTCACATTTTGTTATTATGATATCTTATATGATCGCTCATATTTTATTTTAGCCCTGATTGGGTGTTTGTTTGTCATCGTGTCCCCAACACCCTGGTCATTAAAGAAGTACTCCAACAGATAATTAAGATTTAGGAATCTTAAACTGAGTAGTTGTAATTAAAAATGTTTAATTACACACATGCAACCAACTCAAAACGCACACTGCACCAGCAACTCTTCTTGGCAACGCAGTTCATTTCGCAACTAACCAATAGGCCTACATGATTGAACTGAATGATATTGTATTGGTATCTGTGTGTAGTTTCAACTGAATGACTCTCTTGAATAGGCGATCCCTGAAACTCCATTTGGAACTAACAAACAACATGATTGAACTGAATGACAGTGTGTTAGTGTCTGTGACGTTTCAACTGAATGACGTGTGTGTCGCTCTCTTGATTAGGCTGTCCCTGTCGAGGCCACGAGATGCCACTGCCAGCAGTACAGTCCACCTGGAAGAGATGTGGAAAGAGTGACGGTGACCTACCATGACAAGGCCACACAGACTCCACCATGGAGGGGACATGCTGTGAGTGCTGCTTCCTGTATGTCTCAGAGAGAGTGTGAGTGTCCATCCCACTGTCATGTCCTGATCATATTTACTGTTGGGCACTTGACTTTTGACTTTTTTTTTGTTGGATTCTCACCGTGCAAGTGTTCTCTATTCCAAGTCATAATCTCTGTAGGAGCTGTGAAACGTTTATAGCTGTTTTAAAGCTCTATAACAACATATACAGCACCTTCGGCAGTATTCAGACCCATTGACCTTTTCCACATTTTGTAAAAACCTTATTTAAAAATGTATTGTTTTTCCCCTCAGTCTACACACAATGCCCCATAATGACAAAGCAAAAACTCGTTTTTAGAAGTTTTTGCCAATTTATAAAAAAATATCTTAAACTGAAATATCACATTTACATTAGTATTCAGACCCTTTACTTAGTACTTTGTTGACGCACCTTTGTTAGCAATTGGACATGACGCTAAAAGCTTGGCACACCTGTATTTGGGGAGTTTCTCCCATTTCTCTCTGCAGATCCTCTCAAGCTCTGTCAGGTTGGATGGGGAGCATTGCTGCACAGCTTTTTTCAGGTCTCTCTAGAGATGTTCGATTGGGTGCCAGTCCGGGCTCTGGCTGGTCCACTCAAGGACATTTAGAGACTTGTCCCGAAGCCGCTCTGCGTAGTCTTGGCTGTGTGCTTAGGGTCGTTGTCCTGTTGGAAGGTGAACCTTCGGCCCAGTCTGAGGTCCTGAGCTCTCTGGAGCGGGTTTTCATCAAGGATTTACCTTTATTTGGCTATGTTCATCATTGCCTTGATCCGGACTTGTCTCCCAGTCCCTGCCGCTGAAAAACATCCCCACAGCATGATGCTGCCACCACCTTGCTTCACCGTAGGGATGATGCCAGGTTTCCTCCAGACGTAACGCTTGGCATTGAGGTCAAAGAGTTCAATCTTGATTTCATCAGACTTGTTTCTCATGCTCTGAGTTTTTTTGGTGCCTTTTGGCCAGCTCCAAGCGTGCTGTCGTGCCTTTTACTGAGGAGTGGCTTCCGTCTGGCCCTACCATAAAGGCCTGATTGGTGGGGTGCTGCAGAAATGGTTGTCCTTCTGGAAGGTTCTCCCATCTCCACAGAGGAACTCTGGAGCTCTGTCAGATTGACCATCGGTTTCTTGGTCACCTCCCTGACCAAGGCCCTTCTCCTCCGATTGCTCAGTTTGGCCGGGCGGCCAGCTCTGGTGAGAGTCTTAGTGGTTTTAAACTTCTTCCATTTTAAGAATGATGGAGGCCACTGTTCTTTGACCTACAATGCTGCAGACATTTTTTGGTACCCATTCTCAGATATGTGCCTGAACCGAATCCTGTCTCTGAGCTCTAAGGACAATTCCTTTTGACCTCATGGCTTGATTTTTGCTCTGACATGCACTGTCAACTCTGAGACCTTATATAGGCAGGTGTGTGCCTTTCCAAATCATGTCCAATCAATTGAATTTACCTCAAGTGGACTCCAATCAAGTCGTAGAAACATCTCAAGGATGATCAATGGAAACAGGATGCAGCTGAGCTCAATTTCGAGTCTCATATCAAAGGGTCTGAATAAAAATCCCAAAACCTGTTTTCACGTTGTCGTTATGGGCTATTGTGTGTAGATTGCTGAGGATTAATTTGTATTTAATACATTTTAGAATAAGGCTGTAATGTAACAAAATGTGGAAAAAGTCAAGGGGTCTGAATACTTTCCCTACGGCACTATAACTTTATACTGTAACTGCTGGAGGACACCTAATAGTGACTTAGCTAGGTAGGTGTCATCTTTCCACACTGACATCCAGCGCTCTGGTCAAGCCAAGCAGCCAGGAGTCTCTGGCCTCTGCCACTTGGACAGACAGCACGTTCCACCAGTAAGGCAGCCTGGGAGCCTGTTGGAGCAGGATGTTGCGTGGGCTGAACAATGCCAGTTTAGAGGGATGACTGGGCCCATGGGCCCCCCCCTTACACTGGCAGCCTGCTTAGGAGACCGGAGCATTTGGCTGTTTAGCCGCCTGCCTGTCTGGTACACTACTGCTATCTTTCTGTGTTCTCTAATGAAACAGGGCCTCAGCCCTCCCTGGGCAGCGTAAATCACAGGACTATCACTAATGACAAACAATAATGCATATCCAGGGGGTTAGCTGCCCTTTTGTTTGCCTGGCCCAAATAAGGGCACCTCTAAGCCCAGCGTAGAACAAAGTAGCACCGGCAATAACGTGGAAGTCGCTTTTGCACGCCGCTAGCCGCTCCGTTATGTTATTGTTTTATGTTATGCTTGTTGGGTTAGGCAGCGATTTAGATTTTAAAAAGAAGGCTCCGCTTGAAATATGCGCTCCAGTAACGCAGCACAGGGGTCTCATTTTTATACCTGGCCAAAGGACACCAGCATATACCGGTGAGAGGCGCCATGAGGTGGGCGGCGGGGAGACATGGTGCTCAATCATAGACACCCACACCCGGTGGCGGTGCACTTCTGGTCACTTTTGTATCCCGCCATGATTTGGATTTATTCACCCTCCTGCTTTGCCGTTTTGGAATAAGGTGTGGATGGGAAACTGTAGGGAAACTGGTTTGGTTCAGATTTACAGCTTGGGTTTGTACTTCACCTGAAGAAGGTAATGGACAAGTTGTTCCTGGTTGTGTGCAGCGAGTGGGGTGATACAGGGCGGGGGGGGGGCGGGCTTTGGTGCTGGGACTAGGGCTGGAAACATGTGTTTCCGGGGTGCAAGAGGAGATAAGAGTACGGGGCGAGGATGTAGTTGCGTTCACCAAGGCACATACCTTGCGCCACTCTAATTGAATTCGCCAGCGTTCAGATGGTCAGACACACAAGTGCCCATCAGCACACAGATAAGTCAGGTGCCACCGAAATGAAAGCCTTTCCCGTCTTCTTTAATTGTTTCTCCTTTTGTATGTAACCGCTGCAGTTTTTTGTTTGAAGAGGAAACGTGATAGCTCTGACATTTCATTTTTCAGTTATGAGGGAAACGGTGACAATGTTCTCCCCGCTGTCTCGAGATAAGGAAAGTGTAGCGYGTGAGCGTCAGCACACAAGCCGACAGTGGCATAATGACAGTGGCTTGAGAGTATCTCTGTCTCAAAGGCACGGGATTCATCACACCATGCTGTCTCTTAGTGCAGAACTCCAATCATAGTTAGTATTTCAAGCTCAAATCCATCTAATTGTATTTGTCACATGCTTCGTAGACAACCGGTGTAGACTAACAGTGAAATGCGGGCCCTTCCCAACAATGCAGAGAGTGAGAAAATAGTAATAACACGTAAAAATAATTATAAATACYGACTAATAACTTGGCTATATACATGGTTACCGAGTCGATGTCGAGTCGATGTGCAGGGGTACGAGGCAATTGAGTTAGATAAGTACATATAACTAGGAATATAGTGACGAGGCAACAGGATCGACCGTTTGCAGGCAGCGCTATGTCATGAGTAAAAAAAAAATGTTTGTGTAAAAAGAGTCAATGAAGATTAGGTAAACTGTTTAGCAGTCTTATGGCTCGGGGGTAGAAGCTGTTCAAGGTCCTGTTGGTTCCAGACTTTTTTAGATCATCCTCTGTCACTGCTTGGTATAGAGGTCCTGGATGGCAGGGAGCTCGGCCCCAGTGATGCACTACCCTCTGTAGCGCCTTGCGGTCGGATGCCAAGCAGTTGCCGTACCAAGTGGTGATGCAGCCAGTCAAGATGCTCTCAATGTTGCAGCTGTAGAACTTTTGGAGGATCTGAGGGCCCCATGCCAAATCTTTTCAGCCTTCTTAAGGGGAAGAGGTGTCGTTCCCTCTTGACGACTGTGTTGGTGTGTGTGGACCAGGATAGATCCTTAGTGATGTGGACACCGAGGAACTTGAAGCTCCTCAAACCGTCCCACTACAGCTCWGTCAATTTGAATGGGGGTGKGCTCGGCCCKCCGTTTCCTGTAGTCAACGATCAGCTCCTTTTTGTCTTGCTAACGTTGAGGGAGAGGTTGTCGTCCTGGCACCCCACTGCCAGGTCTCTGATCGTCGCCGGTGGTCAGGCCCACCACCACTTCCGTATTGGGTACTTCCTGTTTGAGTTTTTGCTTGGAAGCAGGAATCCAGAGGACAGAGTTGCCCGATGGAGGGAGAGCTTTGTATGTGTCTCTGTGTGTGGAGTAAAGGAGATYTWGAGTATTTTTGCCTCTAGCTGCACAGGTGACATGCTGGTAGAAATTTGGTAAGACCGATTTCAGTTTTCCTTCATTAAAATCGCCGTCCGCTCGGCGCGTCGTCTCTGATTGGACAGGCATTGAGGTATTCGGTTACTGTTCGATTGAACGTTAGAATGGGAAAACGAGTGACCTAAGCGATTGAGTGTGGTATGATCGTCCTGTGCYAGGCGCACCGGTTCCAGTGTCTCAGAAACGTCCGGGCACTCCTGGGCTTTTCACACGACAGTGTCTAGRGTTTACGGGGAATGGTGCGACAAACAAAAAACATCCAGTCTGTGGCAGTCCTTGGGGCGAAAACAGCTTGTTGATGAGAAGTCAAAGGAGAATGGCATGAATCGTGYAAGCTAACAGGCGGGCCACAAACAGACAAATAACGGCGCAGTACGACAGTGTTGTGCAGAACAGTATCTCAGAATGCACAACTCGTCGGTCCTTGTCACGGATGGRCTATTGCTGCAGACGACCACACCGGGTTCCAYTCCTATCAACTAAAAACAAGAAAGCGACTCAAGTGGGCACATGATCACCAAACCTGTACAAATGAGTCCTGGAAAAACATTGGCTGGTCCGACGAATCCGGTTCCTGTTGTGTCAGGATGATGGCAGAGTCAGGATTTGCCGTGAGCAGCATGAGTCCATGGCCCCATTCTKYCTGGTGTYAACRGTATAGGCTGCTGGTAGTGGTGTAATGGTGTGGGTAATGTTTTCCTGGCACACTTTGCTCAATTGATATCAAGGGACCTAATGTTTCCATTCCCCAAATAATTCAGGCTGTTCTGGAAGCAAAGGGGGCCAACCCGGTACTAGATGAGAGTCAGCCAATCTTGCGCTGTCTCTTCCGAGTCTCTGGGATTAGGGCCTGGACTGGGATTAGCAGTATGTCCTGCGCCACCGACTCGTTGGAAGTAGCMATCTTYATTCAAATGGAGGTTAGTGATCGCTGTTCTGAAGTCCAGAAGCTATTTTCATTACCGGAAACAATGGCATAAACATTATGTACAGAAAAGTTCAGATCAGTGCAAACAAACACACAATATAGCGGAATTGGCCAGGAGAGCCCGTAAAACGGCGGCTATCCATTTCAGCCACATTCTAAAAAATGTGTCTTTGGTTCCCTCTTTGGCATCCCCGCGCGACAGGCTTGACGGACCAATGGGAAACGACAAGATTGTCTTTGCGGTCTGTGTGATGTCACAAAGTCAAGTCGGTATACTGCGTATCAGGCTGTATGTATTCAGAAGCTCAAGGGACAATGTTCCTCATTGTCACAGCTACACCTGTTTACCATGGCAACGGTTTCTAGAGCAAAAAGTTTTTTTCTCTCRAAGAAAAAGCTGATCCCTAGCGGATTAGTCATAGTCCTACTAATCAATACTGATAAATGGAACAGGCAACAGTGTCTTGGAGAAATACTGATGGTGTGTTAGAGAGAAAGAGTGATGAAAGAGGGGGGAGGGTTGAGAGAGGCGACATTGTAATGAGCTCGTGAAATTATGCTGTCTATCCAGACTGCAGAGAAACTGGCATCAACCATAATGAGCACAATTGATCTGTAGTGGCAGTACACAAATAACGCATCCCTTCCCTCCCCCAAAGCAAAGGTAAGCTCAACACCCAACCAATCCCCTCTCACTGAGCCTCTTGCAGCTTCAATAACAGTACCTGTCACTGTCATGTCAGGTAGCTATGAGTTTAGAGGTGACCCTAGTCGTCTACATTTCTCATCTTCCTCCCCCATGTCAAATCACTCCCTGGCAGGTGCGTCTGAACCGGTGGAGGGTGAGTGTGATTGTATTGTACAGGGAGACATCGCAGGCACCYTGTCTAGGAATGGACTGAGAGACAGTGGCGCCACATTTAGTGTGGGTGTAGCAAGGGGGGAATAGGCTAGTGGCTGCACCCCATCCCAGCATGTTTTCTCAATTTGAGGCGCTGGAGAGAAATGTCCATCTAAACTAATCCCCCCCTGTCTCCCTGGTCCTCATGTCTGAGTGACCTGTGTTTGAGAGTATGGTGCTCTAATCTACAGCAGCTTCAGAAATTATTCATACCCCTTGACTTATTCCACATGTTGTTGTTACAGCCTAAATTCAAAATGTATTAAATATAGATTTTCCCACACATCTACCCACAAGACCCCGTAATGACAGAGTGAATACATGTTTTTAGAATTTTGTGCACATGTTTTGAAAATAAAATACAGAAATCTCATTTACCTAAATATTCACACACCTCTGCTAATATGCTCCAAATTGAGCTCAGGTGCATCTAATTACCTTTGATCATCCTTGTCAATACAACTTGATGGTAGTCCACCTGTGGCAAATTYAGTTGTTTGAACATGATTTAGAAAKAAACACCTGTCTATAGAAGKTCCCACAGTTGACAGTGCATGTCAGAGCAGAAACTAGACCATGAAGTCCAAGGAACTGGAGCAACCGGGCAAGAAGGACCTTGGTCCGGGAGATGACCAAGAACACAATGATCACTCTGACAGAATTAGAGTTCCTAGGCTGAGATGGGAGAACCTGCCAGAAGGACAACAGTCTCTACAGCACTTCACCAATCTGGGCTCTATAGGAAATGCCAGATGGATGCCACTCCTGAGAAAAAGGCATATGACAGCATGCTTGGAGTTTGCAAAAAGGCATGTGAAAGACTCTGAGAGCATAAAGGCAAAAGATTATGTGGTCTGATGAGACACAGATTTTACTCTTTAGCCAGAATGCAAAGCGCTATGTTTTGAGAAAACAATGCACAGCTCATCCCCTGTCTAACACCATCCCTACCGTGAAGCATGGTGGTGGTAGCAGCATGCTATGSGGGTGCTTTGCAGCGGCATGGACTGGGAGACTGGTAAGGATAGAGGGAACAATGAATTGAGCCAAATKAAGGCAAATCATTGAGAATGTGCTTGAGTGCAAATTACCTTAAACTGGGGCAAAGATTTGCGTTCCAATAGGACAATGAMCCCAAGCATACAGCGAAAGCAATGCTGGAATGGCTTCAGAACAAGAATGTGAAAGACCTTGAGTGACCCAGCCAAAGCCCAGACTTGAATTCCATAAGAAATCTGTGGAACGACTGCTATTCACCGCTGCTCCCCATCTACCTTAATAGAGCTTGAGAAAAGGAAGAAAGGAGAATATCCCCAATTCAGATGTGCAAAGCTGACACAGACATACCCAAGACGACTCAAAGCTGTAATCGCCGCCAAAGGGGCTTATACAAAGTATTGACTCTGGGGTGTGAATACTTATGCAAATTAGTATTCACAAAATGCAAAAKATAAAATAGAAACGCAACATGTAAAGTGTTTGTCCCATGTTTCATGAGCTGAAATAAAAGATCCCAGAAATGTTCCATAATCACAAAAAGCGTATTTCTCAATAATGTTGGGCACAAATTTAGTTACATCCCTGTTAGTGAGCATTTCTCTGATGCCAAGATAATCCATCCAATTGACAGGTGTGGCATATCAAGAAGCTGATTAAACAGCATGATCATTACACAGGTGCACCTTGTGCTCGGGACAAAAGGCCACTAAAATGTGTAGTTTTTCCACACAACACAAAGCCACAGATGTCTAAAGTTTTGAGGKAGTGTGCAATTGGCATGCTGACTGCAGGAATATCCACCAGAGCTGTTGCCAGATAATTGCATGTTAATTTCTTTACCATAAACCGCTCCAATGTCGTTTTAGAGAATTTGGCAGTATATCCAACCAGCCTCACAACTGCAGACCATATGTAACCACGCCAGCTCAGGACCTCCACATCCGGCTTCTTCACCTGCGGGATCGTCTGAGACAAGCCACTCGGACAGCTGATGAAACAGAGTTTGCACATCCAAAGAATTTCTGCACGAACTGTCAGAACTTGAGTGAAAGCTCATCTGCGTGCTCGTCGTCCTCACCAGGGGCTTGACCTGACTGCAGGTATCATAACAAAAAAGTCTGAAATCACGAATGCTCATATTCCTGCCATCTTTCTGAGCGATACAAAATGAATCTGTACAGGCGYAGTCTGGTTGAAAGGCCCTRACTGCAGKTYAACCATTGAGCATGTTTGGAATGCTCTGAATCAACGTGTACGGCAGCGTGTTCCAGTTCCCGCCAATATCCAGCAACTTCACACAGCCATTGAAGAGGAGTGGGRCAAAATTCCACAGACCACAATCAACAGCCTGATCAACTCTATGCGAATGAGATTTGTCGCGCTGCATGAGGCAAATGGTGGTCATACCAGATACTGACTGGTTTTCTGATCYACACCCCTACCCTTTTTATTWATTTTKTATTTTTAAAGGTATGTGTGACCAACAGATGCAATTCTGTATTCCCAGTCATGTCAAATCCATAGATTAGGGCCTAATGAATTCATTTCAATTGACTGATTTCCTTATGAACTGTAACGCAGTAAAATCTCGTTGCCTGTTGCATTTTATTTTTGTTCAGTGTATATTTCATTTTCAATATATATTTTTTACTTTGTCATTTTATAGGTTATTTGTCCATTTAATTATGAATCCATTTTGAATTCAGACTGTAACACAACAATGGAATAAGCCAAAGGGTATAAATACCTTTCTGAAGACACTTTACTGACACACTTGCGCGCGAGCACACACGCACGCACGCGCACGCACACACACACACACACACACACACACACACACCAATCCATGATCCTTAGATGCCAGGACACCTCTGTTCCTCTTAAGATGCCATCCCTGTGTGTGACTGGAGACCAATCACTCACTTACCAACTCCACGGAGGGATGGCTGAGTTCGATCCTCTCTGTCTATCTCTCTGTTCTCTGGTGTGTGTCATTTCCTCTGGTGTTTGTCTTCTCTCTGCACAGGGTGTTCTGCCTGCTCCTTTCCTCTCTCCCTGGCAGCGCTCTCACCAGGGGACCCTGCGGGCATGCATGCCCCACCACAGCAGACAGAGTGAGTCCCTAACAGTGCCCCCCCCCCCCCCCATCCCTACCCCTCGCCACCCATACCCTATAGAGCCTCGCATCTGTGTCCCCATGCCATTACCCTGCCACCCTGCTTCAGTCCCTAGAGTCTTAGAGCATCAAGCAAGTGCAAATTCTCTTTTTCCCTTCTAGTTATCATCTTATATCYTCTCCAGTTAGCTCTCTTTTTGCTGCCTCAATTGGTCACGGATTTGTTTTCTCTGTTGCTCGCTACATGTCGGCATCGCAACCCACTTTTCTAGTTTTCAAACTGGCTGACATGTTGAAAGGCTCTTCCATTCCAATACTTGACCTGTAGAGYAGACTTGAGACCCACAATCTGCCTCGGTAGTAATTTCTCTAGCACCCACTGTTATTGTGTAGCCTTGGCGTTTTCATTGTAAGAACTCTCTGAAAAGTCTAAGTGCTCCAGTCTCCTCACTAGTCTCTTTAAATGCAGTCCAAAGCACAGTGACACCTACAATATGCTGAGAAATGGGTTAAGACCAAAAAGATGGAGCGATTCAGTAGAAGAGAGAAAATGACGACGAAATGGAGAGCGAGAGCGAAACTCTCCGCTAATTAATTCCGTTTTGCCCTTTGATCTCTATCTGTGGGACTTGGTAGACGCCTGTCGCCAAGGACTATGGGGCCGTATCACCTCAGGCCCAAAACTTCCCCAGCCTTTGTTTCTCTCCCTCCCCTCCATCCCCTCATCCCTCTCTTCATCCCTGCCCCGAATCAGCCGTTCTCTCCGTCATGCTCGACAGAGCGGTGGTGCTTTGATCCCACACATTTCAGTCAAGAGACATTCCACGCGCATCTGCTAATGAGTGAATAGTTCCCTCTGTTACTGAACTCATTTTTTWAATGAATTTTATTCACCCTCCATTGGTTGAGTGATGCCATAGCTCTTTTTAGGAGCAACCGGGAACTAGAGGGAGTAACTGAAGAGGATAACTGCCGGTGACTGTGTGTTCTATGCATGGTGTGAGTGTTCCAGGTGTTTGCGCTGTGAGTAATTGAAGGCTGTCAGTGTGTCATTAGTCTCGGAAACACAGAACTAAAATCTGGAGTAATTGAGTCAGATGCTTGATTCGGTTCTGGGGGGGGGGAGATGCATGAGAAACGAGACTAACGAAGTCTCCACCCCCCCTTAAAGTAAACTGTCAGCCATGGCATGGGCCAAATGTCAACTCCCCCTCAGAACTTTGAAAGATTCAAACACCCCTTCCGAAATTGTGATTTGCCCAAATGATCAGTGACAAAGTTCCTTGTTAGTCTTCGTATCCCACAGTCTGTTGAAAGACGCTACAATACCTGCCTCTGTCCACGAGAGATTAGTGTGTCATTGAACGGCACAGAACACGTCTATTTCTTAATGAACATGCTTGTGTGTGTGTGTGTGTGTGTGGTACACATGTACCAAACATGCCTCAGTCTCTTTGTGGAGTAAAACATACCCCTGTGTGATCAACCAATTATTGAAGACTGGACTGATGACCCTCCGTCCATTCTGGACTCCTCCATCAACCTAACCTAAATCGCTCTCCTCCTATTTCTCTCCCTTCTTCCTTGTTGTTTCTCTCCCTCTGCCTCTCCCACACTGACCTTGRCAAGGAGTGGAACAGCTTGTGCATTACATCAGCGATACAGCGTGGTACAGTACCCTTTCATATTTCTCTCAAAACCATCCCTCCTTCCTTTCCTCTGTTCCCTCCGTCTATCCCATCTGCATGACGAGGAATGCCTGGTCCTGGTCTGATGATGCCCGTATCTATCCTTTGTCTGGTGTTGTTCCCTCCCTGGTGCAGTTTGACTGAACAGTTCATCTGTGTTTGACGTGTTTCTATCGGGTCATCCTGCATCGCCCGCACTCGGACAACAATTCACATCTTCTTCCTTCCTCCATTCTTCACCCTCCACCTCCTCCTATGCTCTCTGTCTCTCCCCCTTTCTCCCTCTTCCCCCCCTCCACCTCTCCCCCTACAGGTCTGGCTTTGCATCGACCACCTTTCTATATTTGACTTTGTAGTTATTTAGCAGCTGCTTCTTTCCAGAGCGATTTATAATCCAGTCAGATTAGTTGGATAGTTTTTTGCCAGAAAAGCAGACTACCTACAGCAACTGATTTGAATCAATCAGTCAAATGTATTTGTAAAGCCCTTTTTACATCAGCAGATGTCACAAAGTGCTTATACAGAAACCAAGCCTAAAACCCCAAAGAGCAAGCAATGCAGATGTAGAAGCACGTTGGCTAGGAAAAATCTCATTAGAAAGGCAGGAACCTAGGAAGAAACCTAGAGGAACCAGGCGCTGAGGGGTGGCCAGTCCTCTTCTGKCTGTGCCGGTGRAGATTATAACAGTACATGGCCATTAAGGCTAGATCATTCTTCAAGATGTTCAACCGTTTTATAGATGACCAGCAGGGTCAAATAATAATCAGTGGTTATAGAGGGTGCAACAGGTCAGCACCTCAGGAGTAAATGTCAGTTGGCTTTTCAAAGCCGATCATTCAGCGGTCGAGACAGCAGGTGCTGTGTGTGTGAGAGAGAGAGAGGCAGAGAGAGACTCTCTCAACAGCAGGTCCGGTGAAAAGGTCAGGGTTCCATAGCCGCAGGCAGAACAGMAGAAACTGGATCAGCAACACGACCAGATGGACTAGGGATGGGGACAGCCAGGTGCCTTGAGGCCAGGTAGTCCTGAGGCATTGTCCTAGGGCTCAAGKTCACTGGAAGGGGAGAGAGGGAGCATACTTAAAATCACACAGGACACCAGATAAGACAGGCGAAATACACCAGACAGGGCCAACCAGGCAGGATAAAACTCCACCCATTTTTCCAAAGCACAGCCCCCACACCACTAGAGGGATATCAACAGACCACCAACTTACTACCCTGAGAAAAGGCGGAGTATAGCCCATGAAGATCTCCCCCACCACACGAGCCCGATGGGGGCGCAAGACCGGATAGGRAGACAACATCAGTGACTCAACCCACTTAAGTGGAGTATAGCGTAAAAAGCCTGGCAAGACGTGATGTATCCTGCCTAGGGAAGGCATGGGAGAGCACCAGCAAGCCAGTGACTCAGCCCCCGTAGTAGTGTCAGAGGCAGAGAATCCAAGTGGAGAGAGGGGAGCAGGGCAGGCAAAGACGGCAAGGGTGGTTCATCACTCCAGTGCCCTGCCGTTCACCTTCGCACCCCTGGGCTAGAATACACTCAATCATAGGACCTACTGAAGAGATGAGTCTTCAGTACAAACTTAAAGGTTGAGACAGAGTAAGACCTTAATCAGCCCTAGCCTTAACAKGATGCCAGGCTAGCACTGGAGCAATAGGATACCTTTTGGGGGGTTCTAATCAAGATTCTASCGTCTGTATTTAGCACTAACTGAAGTTTATTTAGTGCTTTATCTGGGTAGCTGGAAAGTAGAGCATTGCAGTTGTCTAATCTTGAAGAGAGAACATCATGGGTGAGCTTTTCTACGTCATTTTTAGTCCAAGTTTGTTTTTTGCAATGTTATAAAGATGGGGGGGAAGCTACTCTTGAAATATTTGTGATGTGTTCGTCAAAAGCGAGATCAGGGTGCAGAGTAACACTGAGATCCTTCAGGGTTTATTTAAAAAAAAAAAATAAGACTGTACAACCAACGAGGTTGTCAGATCAAACAACATCTCTTTGGTCCGAATTTCAAAGTAAAATGTGCCGCCATCCATGTGTCTGAAACACCATGTTTCATCGAAATGTACAGTTGTGTGTCATCTGCACAGCAGTGAAAGTTGACATTGTGTTTCCAAATGACATTCCAAGCTAGCATTCCAAGCTAGCATATATATTGAAAACAATAGTGGTCCTAAAATGGAACCTTGAGGAACACCGAAACTTTGCATTGACTTGTCAGAGRACAAACCATCCACAGAGACAAACTGATATATTTGCGACAGATAAGATCTAAACCAGGCAAGAACTTGTCCGCATAAACAAATTAATTGAACATATCTCTATGGCCTTCATTGGCAATGAAATTCTTTGCATGGTTCMATATGTTATTTTTGTGGTGAATGCATGGGGGGACGTTGATAGATGGAACTGGTCTACAAATGTATATTCTTTCCCCCATGTCTCGTCATCCGGCAGACTCCATTATGGTCTTTTTCCCCCTCTCCTTTTTATAATAATTTTAATTAGTATTGAAATCCTGTGTGCTCGTTGGAAATTGCTTGTGGGTATCCATTGTCATTATTCGAATGTGTTTGKAGTCAATTCAGACGTGCAAGAATTTAAAATAAAATTAGCGGAGCTGAGCAGTTTTTGGAACATCAGTGATCGGGTGGCGAGGTGATGAATGCAGAGAGAGAGACGGTGGGTGGGTGGGAGTGGACGAGTGGAAAGCTCTGGTTTGGCAGTAGAGCGGTACTATCCATCCCCCCACCCACCCATGCATGCACTTGTGTCCCTCTCTGGCTTTGAGGGGAAGGCAAGGTGAATCCCTCCTTGAAGCACCTGCTGGGCTTTATAAACCAGGCTCCCCTTCTCTCCTCCTCTCCATTGCTACGATGGGCTCAAGAAAGCTGTGTCACCTGTCGTTAGCTGCCACTCCCTAATCCCCTTGAGTTGTCATCCATTATTTATGAAGCCTCGTCCAGAGGCCAGACCCCCCCCCCCCCCCCCCCTCCCCTTCAGTCAGTCTGCAGACTACTAAAGGGGCCAGGGGCCCCTCTTCTCTCTTACTCTACTCTCAGGTCCTGGACCCTGCTGACTGAACCTGTTCCTGCTGTACCTGACTATCTGGACTCTAGGGGAAAATGTTTTTCCTGTTGAAATAGCCCCAGGACCATCAAAGCAGCATTGACATTAAAGCCAGAGATCGGCCCAATACATAAGGGGGAGTGTGGTGTGTAAATGATTCTAAGCACAGTGCCAGAGGATGGGCTAGGTCCAGTGGCAGTTRGCCTAGCGTTTTAAGAGTGTTGAGCCAGTAACAGAAAGGTCGCCTGTTCAAATCCCTGTGCGAATCTGTCTGTGCCCTTGAGCAAGGCACTTAATCTCAATTTCTCCTGTAAATCGCTCTGGATAAAATGGTCTGCTAAGTTACTTAAATATAAACTGGGCACGGTGGTGTAGTGCAAAGCGGCGGCCAGCGGATGGCAGTGTGGACTACTGAATTCATCTCCATAGTCAATGAATGGTGGTGATAAATTGAGGACTGGTAAGGCTAAACTTTGAGGCGTCTGATCTGCTGAGATGTCGAAGCTCAAAGCTATACATGTGAACATTTATGTACACAGATCACTGTGCAACGGATCAAAAGAACTGCATTTACAGTTATTCTTATTCCACATTTTGTTACAGCCTGAATTCAAAATTGATTGAATTGTTTCTYTCACCCMTCTACACACAATACACCATAATAAAATGTTTAGACRTTTTTGCACATTTATCGAAAATTAAATACAGATATTTACACTTAACAAAAATAGAAATGCAACAATTTCAAAGATTTTACTGACTTAGTTGAAATATACGGAAATCAGTCAATTGAAATACATTCATTAGGCCCTAATCTATGGATTTCACATGACTGGAAATACAGATATGCATCTGTTGGTCACAGATACCTTAAAAAAAAAAGTAGACGTGTGGATCAGACCACTATTTGCCTCATGCAGCGTGACATCTCCTTCGCATCATGCAGCGTGACACATCTCCTTCGCATAGAGTTGATCAGGCTGTTGATTGTGGACTGTMCAACTCTTCAATGGCTGTGCGAAGTTTCTGGATGTTGTCGGGAACTGGAACACGCTGTCGTACACGACGATCCAGAACATCCCCAACATGCTCAATGGGTGACATGTCTGGTGAGTATGCAGGCCGTGGAAGAAATGGGACACTTCCAGGAAGTGTGAACAGATTGTGACATGGGGCCTGCATTATCACGACAATGGGCCTCAGGATCTCATCATGGTATCTCTGTGCATTCAAATTGTCATAGATAAAAGGCAAACTTGTTTGTTGTCCGTAGCTTGTGGCACTCTTTTCACAACATTGACATCAGCAAACCGCTCGCCCACACGACGCCATACACGTGCTCTGCGGTTGTSTGGCCGATTGTACGTACTGCCAAAATCTCTAAAAAGAAGTTGGAGGCGGCTTATGGCAGAGAAATTAACATTCAATTATCTGGCAATCGCTCTGGTGAACATTCCTGCAGTCAGCATGCAAATTGCAAGCTCCCTCAGGACTTGAGACATCGGTGTAATTTTGTTGTGACAAAATTGCACATTTTAGTGGCCTTTTATTGTACCYAACATAATGTGAGTCTTTCTGGGTAAGTCTCTAAGAGCTYCCCACTCCTGGATTGTACAGTATTTGCCCATTTTTATTATTTTCTAAATTCTTCAAGCTCTGTCAAATTGGTTGTTGATCATTGCTAGACAACCACTCAAGTCTTGCCATAGATTTTCAATTTTCGATTTAAGTCAAAACTGTAACTCAGCCACTCAGGAACATTCACTGCCTTCTTGGTAAGCAACTCCAGTGTAGATTTGGCCTTGTGTTTTAGGTTAATGTCCTGCTGAAAGGCGAATTCATCTCCCAGTGTCTGGTGGAAAGCAGACTGAGCCAGGTTTTTGCCAGTGCTTAGCTCCTTCGTTTTTTTTTACCTAAAACTCCCCACTCCTTAATGAATACAAGCATACCCATAACATGATGCAGCCACTACTATGCTTGAAAGTATGGATAGTATGGTACTCAGTAATGTGTTGTATTTGATTTGCCCAAACAACCCTTTTATTCAGGAACATTTTGGCAGTATTACTTTAGTGCCTTGTTGCAAACAGGATGCATGTTTTGGAATATTTTCATTACGTTCAGGCTTCCTTCTATTCACTCTGTCAATAGGTTAGTATTTGAGGTCGACCGATTATGATTTTTCAACGCGATACCGATTATTGGAGGACCAAAAAAAGCTGATACCGATTAATCGGACGATTTAAAAAATTAAAAAAATTAAAAAAAACTTTTTTTTATTATATATTATATTTAATAATGACAATTACAACAATACTGAATTAACACTTATTTTAACTTAATATAGCACATAAATAAATTAGTCTCAAATAAATAAGGAAACCTGTTGAATTTGGTTTAAATAATGCAAAATTCGGAGTTGAATAGGCTTGAAGTTATAGACAGCGCTGTGCTTCAAGCATTGCGAAGAGCTGCTGGCAAACGCAGTAAA
The DNA here is from genome assembly GCF_002910315.2 of Salvelinus sp. IW2-2015. NCBI lineage: Eukaryota > Metazoa > Chordata > Actinopteri > Salmoniformes > Salmonidae > Salvelinus > Salvelinus sp. IW2-2015. Next base: position 32,557,288 of record NC_036848.1, on the reverse strand, counting down.
GTTTGAATGCCTACCACCGTTCAGTCARACTGCTCTATCAATKATCAAATCATAGACTTAATTATAATATAATAAACACACAGAAATACGAGTCTTAGTTTCTGGATTTGACCATATTAATGACCTATCATATCGAAAACAAAACGTTSTTTCTTTCAGAGAAGTACGGAAGCGTTCCATATTTTATCGGCCGTAACTAAAGTCTAAATATTGCTGTTACATTGCACAACCTTCAATGTTATGTCATAATTATGTAAAATTCTGGCAAATTTAATTACGGTCTTTTTTAGGAAGAAATGGTCTTCACACAGTTCGCAACGAGCCAGGCGGCCCAAACTGCTGCATATACCCTGACTCTGCTTGCCCTGAACGCAAAAGAGAAGTGACAATTTCCCTAATTAATATTGCCTGCTAACATGAATTTATTTTAACTAAATATGCAGGTTTAAAAATATATACTTATGTATTGATTTTAAGAAAGGCATTGATGTTCATGGTTAGGTTCATTGGTGCAACGATGGTGCTTTTTTCCCGCGAATGTGCTTTAGTTAAATCATCACCCTTTTGGCGAAGTGGGCTGTGATTGATTGCAACACAGGACAAGCTAGTTAACTAGTAATATCATTAACCATGTGTAGTTAACTAGTGATTATGTTAAGATTGATTTTGTTTTTTAKAAGTTTAATGCTCGCTAGAAACTTACCTTGGCTTCTTGCTGCACTCGCGTAACAGGTGATCAGCCTGCGACGCAGTCTCCTCGTGGATTGCAATGTAATMGGCCATAATCGGCGTTCAAAAATTACCGAATATGAAAACTTGAAATCGGCCTTAATTAATCGGCCATGGCGATAAAYGCCCCAAAAAAGGCAGTTAAGTCCTCACCTTTCCTCTCCATGGGGATTTGTTGTCGTGTTTTCAGCTGTGATAAATACACAACTTCCTCTTGCCCTGGCCAGCCTCCAACTCCCACCCTCCAAACAGACGAGTCATCTGACAGGATAATTCCCTTTGAGTCAGCTAGCCTGTCTACTGCTTCTCTCTCTTTTATTTATATATATATTGTGTGATGGTTTGACTGACAGGTAGGTGTGTATGAGGCCGGGCAGCCGCCATCTTCCCCACCCAAAAAGCAGCGTTAAATGTTAATGAGCGGGCTGAAGTAGGCCCCTGATGCCCCGGCGTGCACGCTAACCTTTACACTAATTAAGGATGTGCTGGCATGGCGGCACGCCAGGGCACCTTGGTACGCTGGTGACTGGTGGCCAGACACAGCCCGGGAGAGCTACTGCCATCCTATGTCAGCCTTATTTGTCATTGGAGGAAGCAACGTGTAGTCAGGCGAGCGAGTCTGCAGGCAGGAGGAGGGCTCTTTTGATGGTGCTGGTGACCTCTCCTACCCAGCCTCTGCAGCGGTACATCATGGCTAATAAGTGCAGAGAGACTGCGACTACTGTACTGGAGCACGCAGCAGCACTGTGACAAGCCTGGCTGCAGACTCCAAAGAGTCCCCGGAATCAAAAGCGCCATCTCCGACGGCGTTTCATGTGTTGAATGTGGCGCAGTTTGTTTCTTTCTCTACCTTCATAAGAAAAGGGAGAGGTGTTACGGTACACATTGTACAGCCTCGTGGGAATTGTGGGCTTGTTGTGCAACTGTCAAGAGACTGACACTGCTGTTTTGGGAAAAACATTGCTTAGGCATAATAGACTGTACAAAATATTTGTTTCAAAAGCCAAAGAACAGAAATGATTTAGAGTTGATTATTTTTGTTATGATGGAGTACAATGGTTCTAGCTATAGTTTTGTTTATATACCGTTTTAGATGCTTAACGTATGTTTCTCTCCTCCCCCAGCCTCAAATACTACAGCCTTCCAGGCCATGGCCCAACAGGCAGCACCAACCCCACTCCCAGGAAAGATTAACAAACTCAGCCCACACCGAGGCCCCCAGTGAGCCAGCCTCCTTTAACCCTGGCTGTGGCTGGGGGGACAGTCTGGCCAGCAAGGCCCAGCACAGCTCCCGCTCTGGCCTGGCTTGCCCTAGCCCTGCTTCCACCCCTCCTGCTGGCTGTGTCCCTGGCCCAGAAGATCTCAGCCTTTTGCTCAGCACCCAGCTGAAGATCAGTGACTCCGAGGGTCCGGAGGGCCGGACATGTTCTCCTCCCCACCCTGGATCAAGACTCAGGCTGGACTCAGCCAAAAGGATCCCTCCCCCTTGTCTCCCGCAGTCCCCCGGCTCTCTGAAGAAAGCCTCCATCCCTGAGAGGCCACATGAAGGCCCCACCACCACCACAACCACCACCACCCAGACGTCCATGGCAGGCTTCCCCAGGGTGGTGAGAGGAATCCAGGGTGGGGGTGGTCTCAGGCCGGGCCACATAGCTCCACAGTTACGGCTGAGTCTGCTCCCACCTGCCTCCAGAGGTCAACCCTGCTACAGCTCCGCACCCCAGTCCTCTGCCTCCTTTCTGGGCCCTGCCCTGCCCGCCTTCCCCCGGACCAGAGCACCCAGACAGACTCCAGGCCTCAGAGAACCAGAGAGTGGYGGGCTCAAGGCCAGAGGTCTAGGCCCTCCCAGCCTCTTACGACTCCCCAAGCCAAAGGGCCACTGATTGCTTTCTCAAACAGTGCCCTCTAGTAAGGCCATTCAGCACCACCCTCTACCCACTCAGACCCAAAAGATCAGACTTCTTCTAGAGGCTTCCGACCTCCCCTTAGTAAGGTTACCATGTCTACCCTGTGAGAAAGGATGACATGCAGACTTATAGGTTATGTCCTTTAATAGATAACCCAAAATAATATTTTATCTAACCTCTTCCAATAAGAATCATTCGAGGTCAAAAAAAATTGTCCCATGCACACATTTGATATCGCCTGAGACGAAGAAGTCAAGCATAACAGCTTATTGTTTATCCCCTCAAAAACTTGCTTCAACACTATCTGTCTGTGCGCAGATAAATAGATTGTTTTTGTGAAGTTCTGTTTCAAAGTGGGAACTGGCAGGATGCTTAACTTTCTATTCCCTCCAGCCCCAACAAGCTACAATTGCAACTTTACTTTCTGGCCCAAACTTTTCCCAAGATAATGAACATGCGTAGGAACACATTATTATCATYATCTGGCCTCAATATAGCATTTAGGGTTACATATACATACTCAATTGGGTTGAACTTTACAGGRCTCGACATTAATGCTTGTCCGCTTTCCTGGGGCAAGTAAGAAAAAAAAAAATTGGTTATGAAGAATACAGATTTAAGTTGTCCGAATGGACAAATAAAAAAAATCACTGAAACAATTAGGCGAATCCGATCAGAATTGGACCAGTGTCTCTGCAGAGCGCTTTAAAGTATAATTATTGTAGGCCTGCATTGACAGGCACAAGCGATCTTTCAATCATGCAGTCACGAGATGCGTTTTTGAGATCAAAGCAAGCCGCATGTGCACATGTTGATATTCATTGCTAGTTAGTGAGTTATTTGCCCAGTTATAGCTCATTTTTGGTCGAGAATGAAAATGCTGGAAAAGTTTGCATTACCTTGTCAGAGGAGAGCTGCATTTGCGCAGCAGGTAAAGTAATATCATACAACAGCCATATTGTGTAGATTGGCTTGTTCTCACTACTTAACTATTTAGCTATTAGCATGTATTAATGTGATGGCCTAAAATATATTTCCACCTGCGCTCGTGTATAACCGCAAATGTCGGACACGCAGTTGATACGGGCGCGCAGTTGATGAAACAAATGCTGCATACTCCGGTTGTAAAACCGTCTCGCAAGCGCTAAAATCCTCTCCTATTCAATACTGGCCATGTAATTCTGCCAAAGTCTTAAGAAAATATATTTTTTAATAGCTTAATTGACAAGTAATTCCTATGCTGTCAAGATTTTCCATGAACACTGAATATTTTAACCTTACAAATAGATAAACAAGTGACTTGAATTTTCGGACAAGTAAAAAAATCAGTCTTACTTGTCTGAAGGACACGTGGCTTAGAAAGTTCATGTCAAGCCAAGCTTTACTTACTGCCTGTATGTAGTGGTTGGGCTTAGTATAACTTTGATTTCTCTGTAGACAGGAACTTTAATTTACCTGATATAATCTCTGTGTAACAGTGTGGTAGAGGGATTAAGACAATATAACACAGTGGAASGGTTACAGGAACAGAGAATCCCTTTTGACTTGAAGGGGAACATTTGGTTGTATAGACTAGAGAATATAGTTAGTTACATCAGATGTTGTCCCTCTGGCTAAACTGGGGGGGGGGATTCTACTTGCTGAGTGATGTTCTAAAGTTCCCCTTGCTACACAGCCAGTAGTATGTCCCTCTCACAGGAGGTTGGTGGCACCTTCATTTGGGGGGGAAGGGCTCGTGGTAATGACTGGAGCGGAATCAGTGGAATGGTATCAAATACATCAAACAAATGGTTTATGTGCCGTTCTCCCCTCAGCAGCCTCCTGTGTTCTCTGGTTTTGAAACACCTTTATTATTTCTGCCTTGTACCCTGAGAATGCCTTACGCTTTTAAGTGCACTCTCAAAAGTAGCTGTATGTTGCACTGTACCCTTCTGTCTACCGAGCGTCTGTATCTGTCTTTGTCTGTGTGGTGGTGCAGTTTGATTGCGACACGGGGACAACAAAGAGATCAGAGGAGCCATCTTGTGCAATTGGTGCTCTCTGAGCCTTCTTTGTTCCCCCCGTGCTTCCATCATGAGCAGGTCTAGTTTGGTCTGTGGGTAGAGGGTCACCCACATGCTACCTTAATGAGGCTGCACCAGAGAAGAGCTCAGCCTCTCAGCCCAACTACACAGCAGACGTGCTTCAGGCCAGGTCCCTGAATGGAAGGGGACAGAAAGAAAGATAAATAATTTCCTAGCATGAAACAATGTTGCTGGTGTAATGCAGAGGCTGGTGGCAACGTCCACGTGATTCCGTAATGATTCTGAGTCGGATCCAGTTGGCATGGTAACACGGCTGAGTGGCACGGTGGAGGGGTGTGAGGATGTCGAGTGGGTTACGCACACGCTCAGTGTGTCCCTGTTGATAGCAGGGCCAGGCATGCTCCTTTGACATCCGCTGAGACTTAACCCTCCATTTTTTCCCCCCCACTACTACTTCTCTCACTCCTTCCTCAAAAGGTGATTGACCCACCGTGATGCACTCATTGTAAGTCTGAGTGTCAAGGAGGGTGGAGAGGGACACAATGACTCATTTGCTTTTCTTCAAAGCCATCATGTCTAACTACTTCCTGGTCTGTTACTATGTTTAGTCCTTGAGAGCTTTAAGTAGTAGCCAACGGGCACCATTTGTACCCTTGACCTATCAGGTCCTTATTTCCTTGATGTCATAACTGATCTTTYGATCCCAATTCAGTTGGCTGCGTGTACGTTGTAGAATGAGCGGAACGTCACCCAGTCAAAACGGTCTCAAAGACGAGAATAAAAATGCCTATTTCTGTAACTTAATTTGGCATTTCTTCTTCCCCAACTAAAGCTTTAACATGTTTTTCTATGCAACACAGTTGTGCTCTAGTCATGGAAGATAAGTCACAGTGGTACATAGTCATGGGCAATGAGCTGGTTGCCTCCATGAACCCTTCTCGTTATGGGCGTATGTAAAGCCAGATGTAAGTGTACTTGATATCTGAAGCACTTGTTTTGCTGCCACCAAGTATTTGTCTTCCCATTCCTAAATGATTGGAAGCCATGCCCCATAATGGCCATCACGAGGACTCACCTTTATAGGTTTTTGTCAAGCGTTTTGAAGTGCTTTCTGCACCAACCCTACAACGCATGCGTACAACATCACCTTGTTCTGAATCTGCCTCAGGACCTGAAAAACATCAACTCTGCTATTTGGAATGCACGGCTGCTTCCAATCCCACCCAGATAAGAACCAAATACTTTTTATACATTTAATCTCTTCAATGATGAACAAACAAACTATTTGAGGTTTGTCGGGATGAGGAAGAGATTAATTTAATCAATTCCTGTTTGACAGTCAGAGTCCTTGACTTAAAGGATTTASAATGTTCAGGGGGAAGGAATATTTAAAAAAAAAATATTAACGAGATCTTAACAGAAGCCCTAACATGTTTGTCTCTGAGAAATTCTCACCCAAAACCCCCAAAATAGGAGTGAATTAAAGTTATTGAGAAGGGTTGTGAWTTGTTAGTCATGCATTATTATTTTTTGGTTGTCTAGCTTTGCTTGGCTTACCATATTATGGTATGTAGATTAAACAAATGTCAAATAAATAACTCGCCCTCAAAATGACTGCATGGGATAGCATCACGTAGCAGTATTCACCGTAAAGCACTCTTGCTGTTGTTGTGTATTACAGAAGTGCCTGCTTTTGTGACTTCCTTTCCCGCAGTCCTGAACATAACATTTTGTTATGTAGATGAGTGTGGTTCTGGAGCTTGGTCCCACTGCCCGGCTGTGTTGCTGAAAGAGGAAGGAGGTCTGCCTTGGGTTCACAGGTGAATCCCACTCCTTGCGGCATCTGGCTGCCAGTGGGGCTCCCTCCGCCCCTCTACAGGGTTCAACACAGGGATGTATTATGCTCTCCCAGGCTATCAGATGTTAGCATGCCRACCTCACTTAGTATTCACTGTCCCAGACTCACACAGACAACCCGTTCTGACTGGGAAGGGCAAACCTGTTTGTGTCTGTCTCACTACAGAAGCATCCTCTGTATTCAAAAAGCAGGCCAAGCTATGCTTCCAGTGTTGTCTCAGCCCTGACGTTTTGAATTTCAAGTGTTCRGATTTGCTTTGCTGCCGTCTCAATGCACTCTGGTGTGCCCCCTTGTCCTTGTGAGCAGTCATAAGTAGATCTGCCGCTGTGCTGCTCGTCTCTTCCCGAATTTAGAACAAATCTCAGTTTTAGGCTCTTAACTTTTTTTCCTCCGTTTTTTTTAAACAGTAGTTTAATTCATGAAATTACATTGTAAACAGCGGCATGTGTTTGCTGCTCATTACGATCTGTTCAATTCATGTTTAATGTTCCTCATTATCTCAAATGGCACCCCGTTCCCTTTTATAGTGCACTAAATTTTACCAGAGCCTTATGAGCCCTTGTCAAAAGTAGTGCACTATATAGGGAATAGGGGGCTATTTGGAACGCAGTTGTCTGTCCCCCCCCCCGTGCACTGCTCCTTAATTCTGGAGAAGTAGGACTCTCCTTAAGTAAATCACCATTTCACAGATGTTGGGGCCTAGAGTTTTTCCAGACCTTGTGACCTGCCAAAGAAAAATTGGGCTATCACTACCCCAGTTTTTTTAAATGTATTTTATTCTTCTGGTCAGGTCACTTGGTAATTAGAAAGTCCTGGCCACTTATCTTATGGACAGTGAGGACTGGGTTCAGGTCCATAATCTTCTGCTTTGTTGTCGTCTGATATCACTGCTCTGAACTTAAACTCCATAACATGAGTCTGTTTTGAATATACTAATCAATATGGCAGATGTACTGTATGACTACTGTCCTGTTTCTTTCACCTCGCTAGCATCACATTGACTGTACATTGTACTGTATAACTTATTTTCCTCACCWATGACAGGAAATTAAAACGGAGGGACTCTGCTCAGAGGATCGGTTGTGTTTCCTCATGTATTTGTGTTYATCTTCCTGCCACTTCTGTTTTAATTCCATGTTTGCTATACTGTTATTTAATATGTGCAATACGATTAACGATTGAGAGCATACTGTTGTACACAATACTAATTATTTATGTCTATGATATCCAATATCTATATCTGTGTAATTGTCACTGAATTCTTGTGAGCTTGTCAAAAAAGAAACATCTCAATCTGAAATGCACTTTAAATGGTTGTGTTGAGACTGAATATGAATGAATGAACTTAAACGTGTTGAACTACTTTTTGTTTTGATTCTGCTCCCCACCCTATTTGCTGTGATGTCTCTGAGGCTACGGAGTGGCTGAGCGCTCAAATAAAGACTGCACCCAATCTACTGTGTGTGTGTGTGTGTGTGTGTGTGTGTGTACACAGTGATAATGTGGTGGGAAAAGGAAGTGGTTAGGTCTGGGGTTGGCATGAGAGGGTAGGAACCAAGGAGAGATGCAGTCAGTGGTGGCTTGGGATGGGGATAAGGGGACGAGACGCTTGGATAAGAGAGACGTGAGTGGTTTGTACAGTAAGAGAAGTGGTGGGACATGAGTGGTTTGGATGGGGTTTTGGGTGAGGGTGGTAAGAGTGTAGGGATCGACGGGCTAGGGTGAGATGGGTCTAGGGCTAGAGATGACTGTGTTCATTCACTCAAAGGGAAGTACAGCCGYGAGCTGYCCAGTGACATGAGCCTACCAGGTGAGCTAAATCGCTTTGAGGCAAGCATGAGAGCCTCAGCTGTCCCGGACGACTGTGATCACGCTCTCCGTAGCCGACGTGAGTAAGACCTTTAAACAGGTCAACATACAMAAACAAGGCTACGGGGCCAGACKGMTTACCAGGACGTGTGCTYCGGGCATGTGCTGACCAACTGGCAGGTGTCTTCACTGACATTTTCAACATCTCCCTGATTAGGTCTGTAATACCAACATGTTTCAAGCAGACCACCATAGTCCCTGTGCCCGAGAACACAAAGGCAACCTGCCTAAATGACTACAGACCCGTAGCACTCACGTCCGTAGCCATAAAGCACTTTGAAAGGCTGGTAATGGCTCACATCAACTCCTTTATCCCAGAAACCCTAGACCCACTCCAATTTGCATACCGCCCACACAGATCCACAGATGATGCTATCTCTATTGCACTCCACACTGCCCTTTCCCACCTGGACAAAAGGAACACTTATGTGAGAATGCTATTCATTGACTACAGCTCAGTGTTTAACACCATAGTACCCTCAAAGCTCATCACTAAGCTAAGGATCCTGGGACTAAATACCTCCCTCTGCAACTGGATCCTGGACTTCCTGACGGGCCGCCCCCAGGTGGTGAGGGTAGCAATACATCTACCACGCTGATCCTCAACACTGAGGATGATCCTCTGGGGGTGCGTGCTCAGTCCCCTCCTGTACTCCCCGTTCACCCACGACTGCATGGCCAGGAACGACTGCAACACAACAGTGGTAGGCTTGATCACCGACAATGACGAGACGGCCTATAGGGAGGTCAGAGACCTGGCCGGGTGGTGCCAGAATAACAACCTATCCGTCAACGTAACCAAGACTAAGGAGATGATTGTGGACTACAGGAAGAGGAGGACCGAGTACGCCCCCATTCTCATCGATGGGGCTGTAGTGGAGCCGGTTGAGAGATTCAAGTTCCTTGGTGTCCACAACAAACTAGAATGGTCCAAACACACCAAGACAGTCGTGAAGAGGGCACGACAAAGCCTATTCCCCCTCAGAAACTAAAAAGATTTGGCATGGGTCCTGAGATCCTCAAAAGGTTCTACAGCTGCACCATCGAGAGCGTCCTGACTGGTTGCATCACTGCCTGGTACGGCAATTGCTCGGCCTCCGACCGCAAGGCACTACAGAGGGTAGTGCGTACGGCCCAGTACATCACTGGGGCTAAGCTGCCTGCCGTCCAGGACCTCTACACCAGGCGGTGTCAGAGGAAGGCCCTAAATATTGTCAAAGACCCCAGCCACCTCAGTCAGACTGTTCTCTTTACTACCACATGGCAAGCGGTACCGGAGTCCAGGACGAAAAGGCTTCTCAACAGTTTTTACCCCCAAGCCATAAGACTCCTGAACCCCCCCAACCCCTCTTTTACGCTGCTGCTGCTCTGTTTATCATATATGCATAGTCACTTTATCTATACATKCATGTACAGTGTGCTCCAAAATTACTGGCACCCCTGACTGGCAATGCACAAACAATGCTTAAACAAATATAAACAATATAATTATAGAGAAAGTAGTTTCTCTATAATTATATTGTTTATATTTTTTTAAGTATTGTTTGTGCATTGCCAGTTAGGGGTGCTAGTAATTTTGGAGCCCACTGCACATACTACCTCAATTGGCCCGACCAACCAGTGCTCTGGCACATTGGCTAACCGGGCTATCTGCGTTGTTTCCCGCCACCCCCTCTTTTACGCTACTGCTACTCTGTTCATCATATATGCATAGTCACTTTAACCATATCTACATGTACATACTACCTCAATCAGCCTGACTAACCAGTGTCTGTATGTGGGCTCGTTACTTTTATAGCCTCGCTACTGTTATCTTTCAGTATTTTTACTTCTTTACTTACCTATTGTTCACCTAATACCTTTTTTGCACTATTGGTTAGAGTCTGTAAGTAAGCATTTCACTGTAACCTGTTGTAACCTGTTGTATTCGGCGCACACAAAATTTACTTTGATTTGAAAATACAACAACTGCACGAGGCCTGCACACAGCCCAAAGAGCAGCAAAACTACTCACACACAGTGACGCTCTCCTCTCTCTGCAGCTCTATCTGTCAGCTCTAATGAAATGGCGTGCTGACTGCCACAGGCATAAGAAGTTTATATAGTCGTTTTGCATTCAGGTCAATTCTTTACTATGTCGGGAAGAGGGCAAAGTTTCAAGGGGGACTCAGCTGTTGCATATTTATCTCGGCATAAGAGGGGAAGTTGTCATTGAAAACCCTCTCTTTCAATAGAGTGCTGTAGGGTTGTGGCAGCTTCATTTCCCACAGGTTATATACAGTCCTCTTTTTAACTTTCTCTGTTCCCAGAAGTTCCCATGAGTGTGGTGTGCCAGTGGAGATCTATTTTCACCACGCCWCCACCTCTGGAAGTAAACCAATACCTAGGTGTGATGGGAAAAGGAATTATACTGAACAAAAATATAAACGCAACAATTTCTACGATTTTACTGAGTTACAATTGATATAAGTCAATTGAAATAAATGAATGAGGCCGTAATCTATGGATTTCACATCACTGGGAATCCAGATATGCAGCTGTTGGTCACAGATACCTTAAAAAAAAGTAGACTGGAATGTTGTCCCACTCCTCTTCAATGGCTGTGCGAAGTTGCTGGATATTGACGGGCACTGGAACACGTTGTCGTACACGTCGATCCAGAGCATCCCAAACATGCTCAATGGGTGACATGTCTGAGTATGCAGGCCATGGAACAACTGGGACATTTTCAGCGTCCCGGAATTGTGTACAAATCCTTGTGACATGGGGCTGTGGATTATCATGCTGAAACATGAGGTGATGGCGGCAGATGAATGGCACGACAATGGGCCCCAGGATCTCGTCACGGTATCTTTGTGCATTCAAATTGCCATCGAAAAAATKGAAGTGTTTATTGTCCGTAGCTTATGCCTAAACATACCCTAACCCCAATTCCACCATGGGACACTCTGTTCACAATATTGACATCGGCAAACCGCTCGTCCACATGACGCCATACACGTGGTCTGCGGTTGTGAGGCCGGTTGGACGTACTGCCAAACTCTTTAAAACGATGTTGGAGGTGGCTTATGGCAGAGAAAGGAACATTCAATGCTCTGGTGGACATTCCTCCAGTCAGCATGTCAATTGCGTGCTCCCTCAACTTGAGACGTCTGTGGCTTTGTGTTGTGACAAAACTGCACATTTTAGAGTGACCTTTTATTGCCCCCAGCATAAAGTGCACCTGTATAATGATCCTGCTGTTTAATAAGCTTCTTGATATGCCACACCTGTCAGGTGCATGGATTATCTTGACTAAGGAGAMATGCTCAAACAGGAATGTGAAAATAATTATAAACTTTGTGCGTATGGAACATTGCTGGGATCTTATTTCAGCTTATGAAACATGGGACCAACACGTTACATGTCGCTAATTTTTTTTTTGTTCAGTGTAAATCTGGTTTAACAGAGCAAAGCCATCAGCCACCCAGGCACCACACTCAGCAGTACAGGTGATTTACAAGAGGCCAAGCTAAATGGAGACCTCTGAGCAATAAAACCCACATAGTGCTCCCATTACTCACTAGCTTTATCTTTCTCACCATTGGCCACAGCATAGCAGATGTACTATGGGCCTTAAAGGGCCAATGCAGCCGTCTTTATCTCTATAGCAATCATTTCTGGATAACAACTGTGATTGTTTTAAATGAAAATGGTCAAAAAGAAACAAAAATAGCTTCTTAATAAAGAGCAATTTCTCAAGCGAGAATTTTGCTAGGACAGGTGGTCTAAGTGGGGAGGGAAAACTCAAAATTAGCTGCTATTGGCAGAGGTTTGGAACTATTTCTTATTGGTCAATCTAAGTAACATAAAACAATCTCCATYAAAATCCTTCAGTTTAAGCTAGAGATATCAGATATTTGTTGCATGGGCCGCGTCTCAATATGCCTATGGGCTGCGTCTCAATCCACCACATCCGCCTATGTCGGCCTTCCGCATCTGCGGTGGAAGGTGGCCGAGCTACAGCGGTATTTGTCAGACCATGAGTCATCTCGAAAATCTGTCTTCTCATGAAAACGTCTGTAGCATTCAAACTATTACGACCACTCTATGGAAAGGGAGACTCATAAAAACGATGGTGTTCTCTGTTTGGTCTACGACCCCCACAAGTGTCACAGGACTCATCTGAAGGTAACCCCTACAAACAAATAGAAGTATGTCAACAAAAATAAGGGGTTAAAGAACTAAAATAATTCCTCAACGTAATACACTGCTCAAAAAAATAAAGGGAACACTTAAACAACACAATGTAACTCCAAGTCAATCACACTTCTGTTGAAATCAAAACTGTCCACTTAGGAAGCAACACTGATTGACAATACATTTCACATGCTGTTGTGCAATGGAATAGACAAAAGGGTGGAAATTTAGGCAATTAGCAAGACACCCCCAAAAAGGATTGATTCTGCAGGTGGTGACCATCCAGACCACTTCTCAGTTCCTATGCTTCCTGGCTGATGTTTTGGTCACTTTTGATGCTGGCGGTGCTCTCACTCTAGTGGTAGCATGACACGGAGTCTACAACCCACACAAGTGGCTCAGGTAGTGCAGTTCATCAGGATGGCACATCAATGCGAGCTGTGGCAAAAAGGTTTGCGTGTTGTTGTCAGCGTAGTGTTCCAGAGCATGGAGGCGCTACCAGAGACAGGCCAGTACATCGGAGACGTGGAGGAGGCCGTAGGAGGCAAACAACCCAGAACAGGCGCTACCTCCGGCCTTTTGTGCAAGGAGGGCAACCAATTGCACCAGAGTCTGCCCTGCAAATGCACATAACTCAGCAGGCCACAAATGGTGCATTAGTCGTCTGCTCAAAACGGTCAAAGCTAACACTCCATGAGGGTGGTATGTCAGGGCCCGACGTCCACAGGTGTGGGGTTGTGCTGTACAGCCCCAACACTCTCGTGTGCAGGACGTTTGGCATTTGCCAGAGAACACCCAAAGATGCAAATTCCGCCACTGGCGCCCTGTGCTCTCACAGATGAGCAGCGTTCCACACTGAGCACAATTAAGCACATGTGCAGACGTGACCAGAGTCTGAAGAGCCCCGCTGTGAGGAAGTTCTGCTGCCTGAACGACCTCTCCCAGCATAGCACGGAATTTGTGGATGGGTAGTCCATGGCTGTGGGTGGTCATTCTTTGGTGCAGGTCCGCACAGCCCTCCATGGCTTTTTTTTTTCGCGCCAGGCGGTAGCTCTGACTGCTCAATTAGTGAGTAACCGAGGGATGAGGGTATCCTCAGACCCTTGTTAGACCATATGCTGACACACGCTGCAACACATTGTGTGGACCTTGCGCTGGAGCGGTCATCTTTGCAGGCTTTCTGGGCAGTGCACTCCTTGCACAAAAGCGGAGGTAGCGGTCCGCTGCCTGGGTTGTTGTCCCTCCTACGGCCTCTCCACGTTCCTGATGTCTGGCCTCCTGTTCTCCTGGTTAGCGCCTCCATGACTCATTGACACTATACGCGTGACGACTTACAAGGCAAACTTATGCCACAGCTCGCATTGAGTGCCACTCCTGATGATGAGACTGCACTAGCTGAGCCCTTGTGTGGGTGAGTAGACTCCGGTGTCATAGCTACCATATAGAGGAGAGCACCGCAGCATTCAAAAGTGCAACACGCAAGAAAGCATTCGCCAGAAGGCATAGGAAACTGGAAGTGGTTTGTGGCACACTGCAGAATCAACTTCCTTTTTTTGGGGGTGGGTTCTTGCTAATTGCCTATAATTTCCACCTTTTGGCTATTCCATTGCACAACAGCATGTGGAAATTATTGTCAATTCAGTGTTGCTTCCTAAGTGGACAGTTTGATTTCACAGAAGTGTGATTGACTTGGAGTTACATTGTGTTGTTTAAGTGTTCCCTTTATTTTTTTGAGCAGTGTATATCTCCAAGATATAGGACAGACACTTCAAAACCTTATTCCTTATGATGTATTTTTTGACTGTCTTTTTTTGCCATTTATTAAATGTGTTATTCAATGTGTTTCTATGGGCTATAGTAGTGAAGACCAAATTCTATATTTTATCAAATAATAATTAAAAAATGAATACCTAAAGGGGTCCCCCCGGCTTAGACTTTGAGGTTAACATTTTCTGATGATGATATTTTCAAAACAGCTCTTACACTAAAAGAGCATTATCATAATTTTCACAATTTCACAGTATTATTCCAACCTCATAGTGTGGAAATGTATATAAAACACAGAAAAACCACGTTTTTGACTGCACTGGGCCTTTAAAGATTGATCTGGTCTGGGCTCCTCAGATATATTAAATAGATTGACATGAGAAACCACATTTCGTATTCCCTGCTCGATCCCAGAGAGAATCCGTGTCCCGAGAGTTTCAGTTGAATTATATGCTTTTAAAGTTTCAGTGGATTGGAGATTTAGTTGAGAAGTCAGCGATATTTTTGATAGGTTACTGTGGCACAGTAGTGTTGAAAGAGTCATGAGTGAGTGCTACTGTATGAGGGCCCACTTTTCGTTTTGCTGTAAATTTCAGAAGAGCAAGCACTGTGAGCAGACATGGGAATTCAGCCCTGCAGCCCAGTCATTCACTGGTAAAGTCAGTTTATATAACGCCTAGGTTACTGACATGTAACAAGACAGTCACACACACACACCAAAAATAAATCGGCAGATAAACCATGAATATATCTATGTCTTTACAGAAGGCAAAGCAGGTTGTTTGGAGTAAATCACAAACCTGAAAGAGGATGTTCTGGAATGCTTCACATCCAGTCTGGAAATAGAAAATCTCAAGTCCCAGAATAAGCCACTTCTTAATCCAGAACTTGAATGGATTTTTGGGCAATTAAACCAAACAATTTCCATGATTGCAGCAAATCATGTTTCAAAGAGGCCAAGGCGTGTAGCTCCCTCCTCTCAGCAGCATGAGAGGGAGACTTGAGATACAAACACACAYAATTATCATTAACTCAGACTAACAATGGCATGTATTAAAGCACTGTGCCATTTCCAAGAAGGCTAAAATGGATTTTAAAGATTTGTCTCCGTTAGGGGATGCATGATGTACTCAATTAGCAAGTCTCCATTTTTGGTGAATCCAGTGCAAATATCAAATGATTCCCCATAGTCCACTCCATATACCGCACATATACAGTACCATCATATAACACCAACAAACAATCATAACCGTGTCATCTACCACAAGTTTATATGAAGCATTCGTCAGCCATCTGTCGATCAGTCTCCCTTTGTTCTCAACGCTTGTGACATGAGCACTTAAAACCCCCCTCCTTAATCCTCACCCTTCCATACATTTCCCCTTCCCATTAGGGCTGGGCTGGCTATCGATCGCCACCGCCGCACGGCCCCACATCCACTTTAATAACTTTAATGCCCCTCCGAGATACCAGAGGAGACAAGCTGAAGAGATTGAGATGTTCTGGGGCTGACGGTGCCGGCACTGACAGATTGAGTTCAGGGCCTGCCTGTGCCCCTCCGCCTATCTCCCGCTCCACAGTGTGTCTAGGAGGCTATCAAGAGGAGGGTAGGACTCCAATAGAACTGTGATGAAGCTGTAATTATTGTGTTTAGGCTAATCAGTAGCGCCCTTTGGGAAGTACAGTTACAGAAAGATCCTGGAGTTCATTTCTCATTTGTGGTAGAAGAGAAGATAATAAGATGGAACAACAGGAAATAGGAGGTTCTGGTTACTGAAGTAGCTATTCTACTGCCATTTTTACAGCCGTTCATTTACACACACACACACACACACACACACACACACACACGGTAGTTAAAGCAATTATGCATTCAGTGTGGAACTGGAGAGAGAGGTTAGAAACTCAGACAAGATGCTTATTCACTGTGACTGAGCCTCTGTCTAGACATGCTGGTCATCCAACAACAACAAGGTAGCCCTACATCTCATGATGTACCTAATATCTCACCAAATTCTGAAAAATGCCTCAATTTTGCTGTGACGGGTTGAGGATGACAAAAAGTAACGGTTCTGTGTCCTGGCGCTCCATCTTGCTGGCGCCCTTGACAATGTTGAGTGCAAAAACGTTCATCTCGCTAGAGCTTAATCTTCAAATGTTTTGAACCACTTCCCCAACATCACAGCTGTTCATTTACGCACACACACACACACACACACACACCTTAGCAACTGCCTCTGTTTTGGCTATTCTCTGTGAATATCCTCATCACCTGCAGCGTGTATTGTATAATTCTGCACCGTTGGAATAGACCCCCAGATCTCCAATACTACCTTCTGGCTGTACTTTCAAATATTCAGGCGGCTGCAGGCGAACTGCTTCCACAAGTAGCGCTGAGCAGAACAACACGTCTATAATCATCTCCCAAGATACAACTGCCAGGCCTCTCCTTCCTTCCCTCCTTATTATTTCAACATTTCCCTCGTTTGCTTGTTCTGCAACTTTTGCACATTGACCTATCTATCCTGTGGAAGGTGAAGGGAGGGGGTGCTTAGTTGGTAGATGCTGTTTAGGGAGGCAGTGTTGTGTGAGGGAGATAAGAAAAGTACTGGCAGTGGAAACTTTCCATCAAGTAAGCATACCGGGGCAGAGACAATCACAACACAATATTACACAGATTAATCCTTGTCTGGCTATTTCTCTATACAATGATGTCGCGTATAACAGCTCCCCTGATCCCCGCAGAACCATGAGATAGCCTAGTGCTACTGTACACAGGAGCGAATGTGGTTGACACAATGAGCGAATGTGTTTTAATTGCATCTGTTTTGCGTCTTGGCGAGCTGTCATCCACACAGGGAGAACATATATTATGTGAATCTAAAGCATATGTAAAATGTCTCTAGTTTGAACATGAAACAAAAGGTAATTGTAAAGTGTCCATCACATGAGCTTAATTGGCAGTGCAAACTTAAGTGATAATGCCCTCGAAGCCGGTGTTTGGATATATATCCTCCGGACACCGGCTTCGAGGGAATTATCACTTTTATACAACGGGTTACCAACATATTCAAATAATGATAATGGATGTGTCCAAACAACACATAACACAATCTCTTCAAACTTAATCTGGAAAGACTGCAAACTAGCTGCACTTCGTTTCGTTGGACCTTTCTTCAATTTACATCTCTTTGTATATATCCATAAAAATGATGCAAGCTGATTCATGATTTCGACTGGCTGAGAAATTATGCCTGAAACAATTTTGCAAATGTCAGAGAGACAGACAGCAAGGTTTATACAAATCTCCACTGTTGAAAACTAAATGTTAGTCTAAAAGAAATGTGAGATAATGTCTAGATGCTTTTTATAGTGGAGATCAAGTTTATAAATTGCCTGGCTGGGCTGATGAGACAGTGGATTGCGCAGTCAGGTGGAACAGAGTAAATAGGCATTTTAACGTCATAGATATACTGGAGCTGATGGTAACTTATGGAATAGACACCGGAATGCGGTTTTAACCAATCAGCATTCAGGATTAGACCCACCCATTGTATAAATAGCATTGATTGGTATATGTAGCATTTGGGCAGCCTAGTGGTTAGAGCGTTGGGCCAGTAATCAGAAGGTTGCTGGATCGAATCCCCGAGCTAACAAGGTAAAAATCTGTCTTTCTGCCCCTGATCAAGGCAGTTAACCCATTGTTCCCCGGGCGCTGAAGATGTGGATGTCGATTAAGGCAGCCCCCCGCACTGATTCATAGGGGTTGGGTTAAATGCGGAAGACATTTCAGTTGAATACATTCAGTTGGACAACTGACTAGGTATCCCCCCCTTTCCCCATTTTGGAAGAGTGCTCATTTACCCAGTGAAACCCTGAGACAATCCATCGACCTCATCAATCCATCGACCTCATTGAGATGTTTTCCATAGAGCAGCGGCACATGAGGTAAGATAGATGTTCCCCATTTCCCCCCCTGCATTCACTCATTCACCCAGAATCAGTCCCCATGGGCTGTGGATCTAATCCAGTGTTTCCCAAACTCGGTCCCTGGACCCTAAGAGGTGCACGTTTAGTTTTTCCCCCTAACACTACACAGCTTGATGATTAGTTGACTTATTTAAATCAGTTGTGTAGTGCTCGGGTAAAAACTAAAACATGCACCCCTTGGAGTCCAAGGACCGAGTTTGGGAAACCCTGATCTAGTCGGCATGTACCTCCATGTGTTGGTAGGCTTAGTGGTTAGTGGCCAGGCCCATACCATTTCAGAAGTGCACGGATGGTCTTGTCAAAATAAGTTATTTTGAGGTATTCCATCCGTGCCTGGCGAACAGACAGACAGGCAGGCCCACTCTGCTTTCCACTGTGTCTTGGTAGCCGTTGTGGCCTCTGAAGCGCCCAGGGAGTGAGGCAGGTTACATGCTCACCTTCCCCCAGGCTGCGATGGTATCCTGCTGGACTGAAATCACACACACACGCACAACCTTTACAGCCTCTGCCACACACTGCAAGCCTATACCACAGACCACTGTAAATCATCTACAGAGACACCTACACTCCTCTGTTCAGCATCACCCTGATTCATACCCAGTGTCCATGCGCCTCTCTCCCGGCTGCACCCTGCACTAATGAAGAACCCTGTTAATGATGCTTTCTATTCTCATCTCATAAGCTTGATTGGGTATAATTGGCCTCACCTCAGCGGGAATAGCATTAACACCCCAGATCCGGCAATAAAACGAAAGGTAAAATATGACGATAGTAAAAACTGTAAGGGATAAATATTCCGGAGTTTGATATCACAGGCACAATGTGGGGAAGGGACGTAGGAGCAGTGATCCAAATAGGGGACTCTCTCCAAGTCGTTAATGGACCCTTAATATTCAAGTCCATATCTGTATTACAAACGCATGAAGCCTGGACTAGAAATCGTTCCCTCCTGTCTGTGTTTTTCTAATGAGTAATTTTCTTCCCCTGGAGTATCTCTGAATAGAAAATWGTTTCAATACATGTTTTAAAGAGCTTATTATTGTTTGTAGGCTGTGGCTTTTATCTAGTGGGTTTAAATAATTGATCACCTTCACACAGTACAGTGTCATTGTGGCCTCCTGGGAACTGCTGTATGCTGACCCCTGGAGCGTCAGAGAATATAGCTAGGATGTTATGAGTGCGGATGTCTGGATCGGCTGGGTGGTGGGTGTTGTGTACCATAGGGCAAAACCCATTACAGTCTTGGTTAGATTAACGCGATTGATGCGAAAACAGCTCCTCATATGATGATGTTCGCAATCACACCTCATGTTTGATGTTATGTATGGAATGAATGCATCTCCGTGAGTGAGCCTCACAGTCAGTTCCAGAGACTTTTGGAACCCACTGCGGAAACAGGTCCCAACTCTTGTAATTCTGCTGTAATCAGCGCCCTGAGTGCCAATTCGCTCTTCTTTCCCTGCTTATCGAATGGATAATCCACTTGTTTATTTGGGGAAAACAAATAATGCCCTGGGAGCTCTTCTGGTACAAACACTCTTTTTTCCCCCTCCCTGACTCTCTGATTGAACAAGCAGCGACAGACGAGCCATGCTTCCGATGCTTCTGACAGCCAGCATTCCCAAAGGAAAACCAACCGTAACACCAAGTACCAAACGCGTATGATACACCGCTCACACAAACTCGGTCTCCTTCCGAGCCCATCAAGAAGCCTCCATGTGGATACCAAGCGCCTCACATCCCTAATTTGGGGGTGGGGYGACGTGGCCGTGTGCATTGTTCAGGTGGAAGTCGTCGATGCACAATGAAATGTAATTATGCCGTGTAATTACACAGCCCGCAGTTCTGTATGATCTGATGAAGCAGTGTGTAACTGCGACGAGCGCTAATGAGAGCCGGATTGAGATCGAGGGAATCAAGCCGTAAGGAATCAAAAGGAACATTCAAAGGCTCATAAACTGGAACACACGGCACTGCGTGTAGCACTAATTACTCTACTGTACTGTGGAGGAGGGGGATGAGGAGATTCACTCTATTACAGGAGAGTTCTCTAGCTGCACAGATGTCTTGTTATGGTGGCTACATCATAAGGGTTCCACGCACTCGCGCTCATTTGTAGGGGTTGGGGGAAGGGTAAAAGGGAGGGTTTATATGGAAGTGGAAACCTAATTTCACCTCAACAGCTTGAGGATACTTAGCAATGTTCACTCTGGTTTCTCAACTTCTTTGTTGGCTAACCTTTTTCTGCCTCCAAAATAGTCTCCACACAGACACCATTCACTGTGATCCCGGCAAATGCCACGGAGCTTCATTTACTGGTGCCTCTTACTGATACGAGTTTAATGATGTGACTCACACAGTGGCGGTCAGTGCCGTTTATGATGAGGGAGGACGATTATTTTATGAGCATGGCCTTATTCTATCACAGCATGTTGGATGACTGTCATTCATATTCCATTCACCCAGCTAAATGTAGGTTTAGGCTACTACATGATACTCAAATTTTCCATATACCTATCATGAGGTTGCTGCAACCTAGCTTATGAATGAAAGTTTACAGCGTAGGTGCACACAGGTCGAGAGAAAAATGTGAGATGACAGACAGTGACACATGGAGAGACAGTGACACATTCAATCCTGCCTTGCACACACTTGCCTGCATCTAGCTTATCTGGGGTGTAATCATTTTTACAACAGTTGCAAACGAGAGTTTCTATTGGAAAAATGCAGGTCTTTTTTTTATCCCTGTTTCGTTTGCTTCCGCTTAAGAAATGTTTTTCAACATAATCGGTGGAATGAATTCACCCACGATCACGCATAGACACAGTTCAATTTCATATCAGCCACATTGTATTCCTTCTCACCTCTATGCACTCTCCTCCTCTCACCTTTTCCCTTCGTTTGTGGACTTCAATGAACAACACATCAGCTGTATGTGACCAGGCGMAAAAACCTTTCCAAGCCAAACCAGGTCATAACCGCTACACACAGCCAACATCGTTGTCCCCATATCAGCTAAAGGAAGCCAGCTGTCCACCGGCTACACCATGGTGCTACCCTACAAAGTGCTGTTGAGGCTACTRTAGACCTGCATTGCAAAACAGTGTGTTTTAATCAATTCTTTGGTGACATTTGAATATATTTGTTATAGTTTTATCAGTGTTTTATAATGTTTTACAAAAAAAAATAATAATGAAATTCACTTAGGGGGACGGTCCTCCCCGTCCTCCTCTGAGGAGCCTCCACTGGACTGACAATGTACTAGATGGTGGTCGACATAAAACTTCCCCTAAAGACCTAGATTCTGAAAATATTTCCATCCCCATTTGCCGAAACCGGAAATAATTCAGCTTCACACAAAACGAATCTTGTTTAAAGCCTCTCAGGCCGTGAAGTAAACTCAAGTGCTTCTTATTCCTGGCTGCTAGAAACACTTCAATACACTTCAATCAGTGGTTCACAAGGTTCTGTAAAGTTTAAAATTGGAAAATGTCTTCAATGTCGACACACTCCAGTCTGACAGTAGTGCTGGACAGGCAGGGGAACTCTGGGATTTAATAAAAATTCCACCCCACCCACTAATCGCCAGGTGACAGGCTCAGCACGATTCCCTTTGGAGAGGAGTGCTGAAATTGTCCTTGGGTGGTTGAATATGTCATATTATGCCTCTTGATTTTCAACCCATCTCTATACTGCAAAACTGTAGGCGTAAGGGAGAGGTTATATTTTTGGGGACTCGTCGTGGGGTTGCGTCGTTCTTGCATTACACAAGCAGTGTAACAAATTAGGATGTATTGCCTACTGTAGGCTTCTTTCAATCAWTGTAGGTCTTGGAGGTGTGGTAAAAATACATGGAGGTTGGTGAGGCATGTCACCTATTCCMTTTGAAACGCTGTAGCAGATACAGTGCCTTCATAAAGTATTCATACAGTACCTCTTGACTTATTCCACATTTTGTTGTGTTACAGCCTGAATTCAAAACTGATTAAATCGTTTTTTTTCTTCACCCATCTACACACAATACCCCATAATTACAAAGTGAAAACATGTTTTTAGAAATGTTTGCACATTTATTGGAAATTAAATATAGAAATATCTMATTTACATAGGTATTCAATWGTTTTTTTCCCTCTTCAATCTACACACAATACCCCATAATGAGAAAGCAAAAACAGGTTTAGACACTTTTGATAAAAAAACATAACAAAAAAATGGAAATATCATATTTACATAAGTATTCAGACCCTTTACTCAGTACTTTGTTGAAGGACCTTTGGCAGCGATTACAGCCTCAAGTCTTCTTCAAATCAAATGTTATTCKTTACATCCACATGGTTAGCAGATGTTAATGCGAATGTAGCGAAATGCTTGTGCTTCTAGTTCCAACAGTGCAGTAATATCTAACAAGTAATCTAACAATTCCACAACTACCTTATACACTGGAATAAGAATATGTACATATAAATATGGATGAGCGATGGCCGAGCGGCATAGGCAAGATGCAATAGATGGTATATACATATGAGATTCTTAATGTAAGATATGTATGCATTATTTAAAGTGACTAGTGATCCATTTATTAAAGTGGCYAATGATTTGAGTCTGTATGTAGGCAGCAGCCTCTCTGTGTTAGTGATAGCTGTTTAACAGTCTTATGGCCTTGAGATAGAAGCTGTTTTTCAGTCTCTCGGTCCCAGCTTTGATGCACCTGACCTCGCCTTCTGGATGGTAGCGGAGGGAACAGGCAGTGGCTCGGGTGGTTGTTGTCCTTGATGATATTTTTGGCCTTCCTGTGATGTTGGGTGCTGTAGGTGTCCTGGAGGGCAGGTAGTTCGCCCCCTGGTGATGCGTTGTGTAGTCCGCACCACCCTCTGGAGAGCCTAGCAGTTGTTGGTGGTGAAGTTGTGCATCTGTATCACCAGGTGGTGATACAGCCCGACAAGATGCTCTCAATTGTGMATCTGTAAAAGTTTGTCAGGGTTTTAGGTGACAAGCCAAATTTCTTCAGCCTCCCGAGGTTGAAGTGGCGCTGTTGTGCCTTCACCACACTTTTACACSTTCTCCACTGCTGTCCCGTCGATGTGGATAAGGGGGGGGGGGTTCTCCTTCTGCTGTTTCCTGAAGTCCAAGATCATCTCCTTTGTTTTGTTGATGTTGAGTGAGAGCTTGTTTTCCTGACACCACACTCCGAGTGCCCTCACCACCTCCCTGTAGGCTGTCTCTTCGTTGTTGGTAATCAAGCCCACTACTGTTGTGTCGTCTGCAAACTTGATTATTGAGTTGGCCACGCAGTCATGGGTGAACAGGGAGTACAGGAGGGGGCTGAGCACGCACCCTTGTTGGACCCCAGTGTTGAAGATCAGATAAGTGGAGCTGTTGTTTCCTACTTTCACCACCTGGGGGCGGCCTGTCAGAATGTCCAGGACCCAATTGCACAGGAAGGGGTTGAGACCCAGGGCCCAAGCTTAATGATGAGCTTGGAGGGTACTATGATKKTGAATGCTGAGCTGTAGTCAATGAACTGTATTCTTACATAGGTATTCCTCTTGTCCATATGGGATAGGGCAGAGTGATAGCGATTGCATCGTCTATAAACCTGTTGGGGCGGTATGCAAACTTCCGACTTCAACTGTATATACACCTTTCATAATAATTCMCCTAATGTTATTAGCATACCTCTTTCTCTCTCTATTGTTGTTCATTCCTTTCTCGCTTTCAACAGTTAAGGACAACAAAACATATTTCATTTATCTTAATCATTCTAATGACATCCTTGAATAATGTAGGACTAGAATTAGATGCAGAAGGCTTTCACTTCTCTTCACGAAGATTGAAAGGTCACAGGTCTGAATAACTGCTATAGCCTACTGCCATCAAGTGTTCACTCTTCTTTCAAACTACCTGTAMGTTCTATTGACTGTTGTATTTGTGGGTCTAGGGTGGCAGGTAAGTTGGAGGTGATATGATGCTTGACTAGTCTCCCAAAGCACTTCATGATGACAGAAGTGAGTGCTACAGGGCAATAGTCATTTAGTTCAGTTATCTTTGCCTTCTTGKGTACAGGAACAATGGTGGCCATCTTTGAGCATGTGGGGACAGCAGACTGGGATAGGGAGCGATTGAATATGTCCGTAAACACACCAGCCAGCTGGTCTGCGCATGCTATGAGGATGCGACAGGGGATGCAGTCTGAGCCAGCAGCTTTGTGAGGGTTTTATTTAACCTTTATTTAACCTTTATTTAACTAGGCAAGTCCGTCTGGGCCAGCAGCCTTGCGAGGGTTAACACGTTTAAATGTCTTACTCACGTTGGCCACGGAGAAGGAGGGGGGGTCCCACAGTCCTTGGCAGTGGGCCGTGTCGGTGGCACAGTATTATCCTCAAAGCGGGCAAAGAAKGTGTTTAGTTTGTCTRGAGGCAAGATGTCGGTGTCCGTGACGTGCCTGGTTTTCTTTTCGTAGTCCGTAATTGACTGTAGACCCTGCCATATGTCTCGTGTCTAAGCCGTTSAATTGCGACTCCACTTTGTTCCTATGCCAACATTTCGCTTGTTTGATTGCCTTGCGGAGGGAATAACTATACTGTTCATATTCAGCCATATTCCCAGACATCTTTCCATGGTTGAATGCGGTGTTTTGCGCGAATGCCGCAATCTATCCACGGTTCCTGGTTAGGGTAGGTTTTAATAGTCGCAGTGGGTACAACATCTCCAATGCACTTCTTTATAAACTCACTCACCGAATCAGCGTATAAATCAATGTTATTCTTTGAGGCTTCCCGGAACATTTCCCAGTCCGCGTGACCAAAACAATCTTGAAGTGTGGATTTCGATTGGTCAGACCAGCATTGAATGGTTCAGGTCACGGGTACATCCTGTTTGAGTTTCTGCCTATAGGATGGTAGGAGCAAAAGGAGTCGTGGTCGTATTTGCCGAAGGGAGGGCAGGCGAGGGCATGGCTCACTCGGGATACGTTATCAGAGTCGGTACAGCCACCCGGTTTCTTCACGCACTGCGCCGACAGAAACAAACATCTCTCTGGTAAGAAGAAGGGCGGGGGTGTATGCCTTATGATTAACGAGTCGTGGTGTGATTATAACAACATACAGGAACTCAAGTCCTTGTGTTAACCTGACCTAGAATTCCTTACAATCAATTGCCGACCACATTATCTACCAAGAGAATTCTCTTCGATTATAATCACAGCCGTGTATATCCCCCCCCAAGCAGACACCTCAACAGCCCTGAAAGAACTTAATTGGACTCTATGTAAACTGGAAACCACATATCCTGAGGCTGCATTTATTGGAGCTGGGGATTTTAACAAAGCTAATCTGAAAACGAGGATCCCTAAATTTGATCAGCATATCAAATGYGCGACCCAGGCTGGCAGCATTCTGGATCACTGCTACTCTAACTTCCGCAACGCATACAAAGCCCTCCCTCGCCCTCCTTTCGGCAAATCTGACMACAACTCCATTTAGTTGCTCCTAGACTATAGACAGAAACTAAAACAGGAAACGCCCGTGCTCAGGTCTGTTCAACGCTGGTCCGACTAATCTGATTCCACGCTTCAAGATTGCTTTGATCACGTGGACTGGGATATGTTCCGGATCGCCTCAGACAACAACATTGTTGTATACGCTGATTCAGTGAGCGAGTTTATTAGCAAGTGCATCGGTGATGTTGTACCCACGGTGACTATTAAAACATTCCCCAACCAGAAACCGTGGATTGATGACAGCATTCACGCAAAACTGAAAGTGCGAAATACTGCTTTTAATCATGGCAAAGCGACCGGAAACATGACCGAATACWAACAGTGTAGCTATTCCCTCCGCAAGGCAATCAAACAAGCTAAGCGTCAGTATAGAGACAAAGTAGAGTCGCAATACAACGGCTCAGACACGAGACGTATGTGGCAGGGTCTACAGTCAATCACGGATTACAAAAAGAAAACCAGCCCCATCGCGGACACGGACGTCTTGCTCCCAGACAAACTTAACAACTTCTTTGCTCGCTTTGAGGACAATACAGTGCCACTGACACTGCCCGCTACCAAAACCTGCGGGCTCTCCATCACCGCAGCCAACGTGAGTAAAACATTTAAACGTGTTAACCCTCGCAAGGCTGCCGGCCCAGACAGCATCCCTAGACGCGTCCTCAGAGCATGCGCAGACCAGCTGGCTGGTGTGTTTACGGACATATTCAATCAATCCCTGTTCACACATGCTTCAAGAGGGCCACCATTGTTCCTGTTCCCAAGAAAGCTAAGGTAACTGAGCTAAATGACTATGAAGTGCTTTGAGAGACTAGTCAAGGATCATATCACCTCCACCCTACCTGACACCCTAGACCCACTCCAATTTGCTTACCGCCCCAATAGGTCCACAGATGAGCAATCACACTGCACACTGCCCTAACCCATCTGGATAAGAGGAATACCTATGTAAGAAAGCTGTTCATCGATTACAGCTCAGCGTTTAACACCATAGTACCCTTCAAACTCCTCATTAGCTTGAGACCCTGGGTCTCGACCCAGCCCTGTGCAACTGGGTCCTGACTTTGACGGGCCGCCCCAGGTGGTGAGGGTAGGAAACAACATCTCCCCCCCGCTGATCCTCAAAACTGGGGCCCCACAAGGGTGCGTTATCAGCCCTCTCCTGTACTCCCTGTTCACCCATGACTCCCTGTTCACCCATCTCCAACTCAATCATCAAGTTTGCAGACGACACTACAATGGTGGGCTTGATTACCAGTCATGACAAGACGGCCTACAGGGAGGAGGTGAGGGACCTCGGAGTGTGGTGTCAGGTAAATAACCTCACACTCAATGTCAACAAAACAAAGGAGATGATCATGGACTTCAGGAAACAGCAGAGGGAGCACCCCCCTATCCACATCGACAGGACAGAAGTGTAGAAGGTGGAAAGTTTTAAGTTCCTCGGCGTACACAGCACGGACTGAAATGGTCCACCCACACAGACAGCGTGGTGAAGAAGGTGCAACAGCGCCTCTTCAACCTCAGGAGGCTGAAGAAATTTGGCTTGTCACCGAAAACACTCAAACTTTTACAGATCCACAATCGAGAGCAACCTGTCGGGCTGTATCATGGCCTGGTACGGGAACTGCTCCGCCCACAACCGTAAGACTTTCCAGAGGGTAGTGAGGTCTGCACAACGCATCACCAGGGGTAAACTACCTGCCCTCCAGGACACCTACACCACCTGATGTCACAGGAAGGCCAAAAGATCATCAAGGACAACCACCACCCGAGCCACTGCCTGTTCACCCCGCWATCATCTAGAAGGCGAGGTCAGTACAGGTGCATCAAAGCTGGGACCGAGAGACAGAAAAACAGCTTCTATCTCAAGGCCATCAGACTGTTAAACAGTCATCACTAACATTGTGGCTGCTGTGTGTGTGTGGCTGCTGCCAACATACTGGCTCAAATCTCTAGCCACTTTAATAATAAAAAATTGGATGYAATAAATGTATCACTAGTCACTTTAAACAATGCCACTTTATATAATGTTATCATACCCTACATTACTCATCTCATATGTATATACTGTACTCTGTACCATCTACTGCATCTTGCCTATGCCGCACGGCCATCGCTCATCCATATATTTATATGTACATATTCTTATTCATTCCTTTACACTTGTGTGTATAAGGTAGTTGTTGTGAAATTGTTAGATATTACTGCACTGTCGGAACTAGAAGCACAAGCATTTCGCTACACTCACATTAACATCTGCTAGCCATGTGTATGTGACCAATAACATTTGATTTGATGCATCGCGGAAGTTAGAGTAGCAGTGGTTCAGTTTATTGCCCGCGCGAATGCTACAGTCAATGTGCTAATAGAATATAGGTAGCCTTGTTCTCAAATTAGCTTTGTTAAAATCCTTAGCTACAATAAATGCAGCTTCAGGATATATGGTTTCCAGTTTACACAGAGTCCAGTGAAGTTCCTTGAGCCTTCGAAGTCTGACCAGGAGGCCGCTCCGTCTACCTCTCCTGCGGTGACGTTGTTTTGGGTCGGCCTCTGGGATTAGATCCAATGTCCTGGGTGGTGGTCTGAACAAAGTATCCGCTTTGGGAAAGTCGTATTYCTGGTCGTAATGTTGGTAAGTTGACGTCGCTCTTATATCCAATAGTTCTTMCAGTCTGTATGTAATAACRCTTAAGATTTTCTGGGCTAACAATGTAAGATATAATACATAAAATAAATAAAAAATACTGCATAGGTTCCAAAGGACTCGAAGCGAGGGGACCATCTCTGTCGGCGCCATCTTGCTAGTCACCATTGTTCTCATGGTGAAATCCCTGAGCTGTTTCCTTCCTCTCAGGCAACTGAGTTAAGAAGGACGCCGGTATCTTTGTAGTGACTGGGTGTATTGATACATTATCCAAAGTGTAATTACCACGCTCAAAGGGATATTCAATGTCTGCTTTTTTATTTTTTACCCATCTACCAATAAGTGCTCTTCTTTGCGAGGCATTGGAAAACCTTCCTGGTCTTTGTGATTGTAACGGCGTTCCTCCTCCTCTTCATCCGAAGAGGAGGAGCAGGGATTGAACCAAAATGCAGCGTCTTGATATGACATTATTTATTAAAGAAAACACGAAAACACTTCACTTGAAACTAACAAAACAACAAACGGAGTAGACAGACCTGGACGACGAACTTACATGAAACACGAAGAACTCACGAACAGGAAAATGACTACACAAAAYGACGAACGAACGAAACAGTCCCGTATGGTGCAACATAGACACAGACACAGGAGACAACCACCCACGACAAACAATGTGACAACACCTACCTTAATATGATTCTCAATCAGAGGAGATGAAAACCACCTGCCTCTAATTGAGAACCATATTAGGTACCCATTAACCAACATAGAAACAGAAAACATAGACTGCCCACCCAAACTCACRTCCTGACMAACTAACACATACAAAAACTAACAGAAAACAGGTCAGGAACGTGACAGTGATAGAATCTGTGTTTGAAATTCACTGCTCGACTAACGGACCTTACAGAACCTCCTGAACTTATTTAGTCTTGCCATAACAAAGGAGTTGAATACTTATTTTTAAATAATTTGTAAATATTTTGAGAAACATAATTCCACTTTGACATTATGGGGTATTGTGTGTAGGCCGGTGACAACACTCAATTTAATCCATTTTGATTTCAGGCTGCAACACAACAACATGTGGAAAAAGTCATGTGGTGTGAATAGTTTCTGAAGTCACTGTACATGTTCAGGCCAAGAGAATCACTTGTTGTAGTCTGCTATGAACAGGAGCTGACATCAAAAGCCAAACCTGTCCCACACATTTCAGCGTTGCCCGCCTTCCTTCCTTCCTTCCTTCCTTCCTTCCTTCCTTCCTTCCTTCCTTCCTTCCTCTCCATTTGCATGATTATAAAAGGAGAAATCAAAACGGTATGAAATGTATCGCTGAATTCCAAAGTGATTTCCTTATGAGGATGTCAGGATTCATCACACAAATTGTCAAGGAAGTGGGACAGAATGGGATTAATCACGGGAGTGGATGGTTAGAAAGGGGGCACTTCATAAAAGAAAAAAAGCAATGTATCAGATGTTTACCTGTATGAGCTGCATGGTGATGGTAATAAGACCAACTGCACTACATTCATTGTTGTATATTCAGAGGAAGATTGTGCAGACTGTAAATACCTGTAYAAACAAACTGTCCACTTATTTACCCATGTAACTCATTATCATACTGTAGCCAACTGTACTGACATACTGCAGCTAACCTTAACTTTACCCTGCATTATGGTAGCCTTTTTTTTACAATGACAGTCACATGTCAAAGGTTATAAGGTAGAAATAATATGTAAATGAGTATCTGGTGGTTATACATTTTTATAACAGAGTGTATTTATTTGGGCTGAAGAAAACTCAGGTTTGCTGTTAAATAGCAGAGCCCTCAAAGCTTTTACAATCCAAGCTGCTCACTGCCTGTGCATGAAATGGGGCGTTCACTGTCCCAAATTTACGGAGGAGTGTTGCCTGCTGCACCTTTATCTGAAATTCTAATCAAGTTATGCCACACTTCAGTTCAGCTAAATAAAAGGATCCGGAGATAAGAGAGGAACAATGCTCCAGAAAATCAAAGCCATGACCGAGATGAGAAACCATTTGAAAATGGTTAGGCTATTTATTGTGAAAAAAACTGAATTTTACAATTGTGGGAGACTCTTTATATCATTATATTTAGGTAGCAATAATATTCCCCAAACCAGAACATGATTTCATGGTTATATTCCACTTAGATATGCCTTTTTATGTCTACAGACTATATAGTAGTCTATGAAGTTCACTGTAATATTYTGTATCACTTTCCAACTCACAAAATTATGTGTTCCCCATATTATCACCCATGGATAGAATTCAATAGAAAATATGTAGTCTATAAATATTTAATATAAGGTAATATATTTAAAACCTGTATATATATTAAACTCCTCAGCTGTCTGTGTTTCTCTTGGGCACTATCTATTGGTCTTTTATAGGGAAGAGGCTAGCAGATTATTTGATTGGCTTGTCTGAAAAGAAAGATATGGCTTGGATCTGTATGTTTGTCCCTAGAATTTGTCCAAAAACAATGACAAAAACAAAACTCTGGCTTGTAATTTGAGGACATATCACCACTGTGTGGCTCTATTATCTTCAAATGCCGTATTTTACCCCCATAAAGAAGACAGACTGAAGAACTACTCAGTACTTCTGAGAACCATAAAAGAGAGGCCCAAACCTCCTCAGAGCGCTGTCGTAAAAAGAGCCCAGAGGATCACAGAGGGGACTAGTCATCAGTTTTTGTCGGCTCCAAGTTAAACGAGAAAGAGAGACCAGTGATCAAAAGGGCATGGAGTTTGTTTGATCTATGTTTGATTTAGTATATTACTTCATTAATATAGCAGAAAAACCTGAAAAATAAAAATAACACTTCACTGGAGTGCTAGATTAAGAGTATAGAGTGTATAAATTCCTTTTGGCTTGTTTACAAAAACTTACATTGTCAGGGTCTCTTTTCTTTGGTTAAACCTTAAACCACAGCACAGTGCATGCAGAGCATGCATATGGATCCATCTGCAGAGACGTTACAGTAAGTGCTACCTTCAAAGGAGGTTTCATCTGCTACGACACCACAGCCAGTCCTTTTAATCTTTCATCCCCCTGGCTCAGTTCGCTAAATCCCTAAATCCAAAATGCTGGATCCCTAAATCCAAAGTTGTGTTGCTACCATGCGGTCATGTGTTGTTGCCATGCTATGTTGTCGTCTTAGGTCTCCCTTTATGTTTTCATTTAACTAGGCAAGTCAGTTAAGAACTAATTCTTATTTACAATGACGGCCTACCCTGGACCAATTGTGCGCCGCCCTATGGGACTCCCAATCACGATGCAGCCTGGATTCAAACAAGGTATTGCAGTGACACCTCTTGCACGGAGATGCAGTGTCTTAAACCACTGCGCCACTCTGGAGCCCTAATGTAGTGTTGTGTTGTCTCTCTTGTCGTGATGTGTGTTTTGTCCTATATTTTTAATCTCAGCTCCCGTCCCCGCGAGAGACATTTTGCCTTTTGGTAAGCCGTCATTGTAAATAAGAATGTGTTCTTAACTGACTTGCCTAGTTAAATAAAAAGGTTAAATAAAATAAATAAAATGTTAAGATAAAGCATTGGCATTTATTGCACCCTGTGGTTTATTAGGTACACCACCCTGTTYACGAAAATGATTTGCTCCTACACGTGGCTGTGTCTTGCTACATAAAGTACACAGACAGGCATCGAAGCATTTAGCTACTGTTTGATTGAACGCTAGAATGGTCAAAACGAGTGACCACGAGTGAATATAGCTTATATTGTTAGCTAGCTGTTCATGTTTTATTTTTACATTTAATACACAGGCCTCTTCTATCATTTGCTTGTACAATTAGCACTGTATAAATAGAGTGAATGAGATGTACTGTTGTTGTCCATACAATGCATGGGTGCCATACAGTAACTACATACACATCTAGTGAGACAAGGCTTTGTTTACACTGGAGAAAAAGAGTGAAACTCACAAAGGTATGTTTAATGCCCTTTTTACATACGATAGCAAGGCGATTCA
The DNA here is from genome assembly GCF_002910315.2 of Salvelinus sp. IW2-2015. Lineage (NCBI taxonomy): Eukaryota > Metazoa > Chordata > Actinopteri > Salmoniformes > Salmonidae > Salvelinus > Salvelinus sp. IW2-2015. The sequence continues at coordinate 32,524,806 of NC_036848.1, read as the reverse complement.
CTGGTTTCCTGGCCACCAAAACAACATCAAATTAACATTTTGCTTATATCCATGGCAGGTTCTTGTGCCACCTATTACGAGATTGTGAAGTGGGCGTTTCTCTCAGGTTTACCTGAGCACAAAGGGGACACAATCTTGGAGGAACATGCAAAGAAGGGTCACCAGAGGAGAAAGCGGATAAGCCTTTTTGTACAAGTAGCTTCTGTGTAACACTAGGTTCATTACTCCTATATTACTCCGGGTCTTTGGAATACAAAGTGCAAACATGGCCCTATTCAATGTTTCAAGTTATATATTTGAGTCTAGAAGAGTAGAATGAAAAGATGTTGAATTCCACCCACCTGGTCTAGAGTGGCTGCTATAGCCCCCGTAGTTCCATTATTAATCACCAAATTGCTGTACTTTGTTTGAACACAAATTGTCTCTGTATCAGATCTGCATTGACTGTTTAACTGAAAATAAAATGTTATATTTTAATAATTTAGYAGATTTACAGTTAGTGCATTCATCTTAAGATAGCTAGGTGGGACAACCACATATCACAGGCGTAGTAAGTACACTTTTCCTCAGTAAAGTAGCTCTCAGCAAAGAGGTGAGCAGGGGGATTACGCAAGGAGCCAAAAGGCCTGTGAAGCCCCTTTCAATCAGGTCGATGKTATTCAAATATTGTATTTACTGTATTATTGTGTTTAGTCCAATAATCTCACTAATTTTACAAAATATCAAAAATTGTTTTGGGGAACTACCATCAAGGTCAGAATGCTATATGTCAAAGGTTGGAATTCCCCTTTAATATCTCTCAATCTGGGGTTAGTGGGACTTTAAAGTAAAGTTCAGACTTTAATTATATTAATATGCATGACTTGAGACAGATTTTCTATTGTTTTCTTAGAGAGTGCTTGCGGAAGATGTTGACCTGATGAGTGACGAGGAGTTTGGCAAAATGGCAAACCAGTGCGGTTTGTCAAGCCCCCYTACTTCCGGAGTGGGGTGCTCAATTCCCTTAGTCAAGAACTACAGTGCCGCTTGGAGAGGGACCAGAGCTACTCGGCGAGCCACACCACACGGATCATGTCTGAGGAGTTTTCGTCAAAGCAACCTAGATCCCATGGACCCCTCAAACCTCAACACTATAGCACTAAAGTAACCCCAAATGGAGCCTCGCCCTGGGCCAAGCTGGATGACTCCTGTCAGTACTGTGCTTGATTCTTTTGAAAACCTTTTCAAATTTTGAATACGCTCCTTCACACCCATGTAAGCAGGTAAGCACCTTCAAAATTCAAAGATTAATTAACATTGTTTCAAAAGAAAATCAAGCAGAGTACTGRCAGGAGTCATCCAGCTTGGCCCAGGGCGAGCCTCCATGGGGGTTACTTTAGTTTCAGGCCCTGCTTAGCCTAAATACAGATAGTATTACTCACTTTCTCCTGCTCTACTGAAATGAATTATAATCCTTCAATAAGTGATTAAGTGGATTTGTGTGCTTTATTCAAGGAACTAAGAGATGTTTAGCGATAGTATAGTACAGTATAGTATACTATAGCAATGTCGTGAGGTGATGGGAAAATCTTGATAGGTGAGGGATTTTTTTTTTCGGAAACGGTGTAGGAAATCTAATGTGTGATATTATTAATAATAGAAAAGTATTCAATAATGAATTAATCAATTCATAATTCACTGTAGTTCAATCATTCAGTAATTAATTGTGTTTGTAATATGCCAGTGACAGCCACTAAGGTAAGCTAGCAATCACTAGCATTCAGTGAGGTGAATAAGTATGAGCAGCCTTGAGCAAGTGCATGGTCATTTACTGACATTTATGGAAGAGACGTGGACGGAGATGTGATGTAACTGATGTCGAACGTGCAATGGAATATCAATTTGTGTCCTGGTACGTAGGTGGACTTGTGTGGTCATTTATGGGGATTCACTGAACCGTTTCCAGACATACWCTACAGTTCAAAAGTTTGGGGTCACTTAGAAATGTCCATGTTTTCCATGAAAACATACATGAAATGAGTTGCAAAAAAGAATAGGAAATATAGTCAAGACGTTGACAAGGTTATAAATAATGATTTTTAATTCAAATAATAATTGTGTCCTTCAAACTTCGCTTTCGTCAAAGAATCCTCCATTTGTAGCAATTACAGCCTTGCAGACCTTTGGCATTCTAGTTGTCCATTTGTTGAGGTAATCTGAAGACATTTCACCCCATGCTTCCTGAAGYACCTCCCACAAATTGGATTGGCTTGATGGGCACTTCTTACGTACCACACTGACAAGCTTCTCCCACAACAGCGCAATAGGGTTGAGATCCAGTGACTGTGCTGGCCACTCCATTATAGAAAGAATACCAGCTGACTGCTTCTTCCCTAAATAGTTATTGCATAGTTTGGAGCTGTGCTTTGGGTCATTGTCCTGTTGTAGGAGGAAATTGGCTACAATTAAGCGTCGTCCACAGGGTATGGCATGGCGTTGCAAAATGGAGTGATAGCCTTCATTCTTCAAGACCTCTTTTACCCTGTACAAATCTCCMACTTTACTGCCACCAGAGCACCCCCAGACCATCACATTGCCTCCAACATGCTTGACAGATGGCGTCAAGCACTCCTCCAGCATCTTTTCATTTTTTTTGCATCTCACGAATGTTCTTCTTTGTGATCCTCAAACTTCGATTTGTCTGTCCATAACACTTTTTTCCAATATTCCTCTGTCCAGTGTCTGTTTTTTTTGCCCATCTTAATCTTTTATTTTTATTGGCCAGTCTGAGATATGGCTTTTTCTTTGCAACTCTGCATAGAAGGCCTGCATCCCGGAGTCGCCTCTTCCCTGTTGATGTTGAGACTAGTGTTTTGCTGGTATTGTTTAATGAAGCTGCCAGTTGAGGACTTGTGAGGCATCTGCTTCTCAAACTAGACCCTCTAATGTACTTGTCCTCTTGCTCAGTTGTGCACCGGGGCATCCCACTCTTTCTATTCTGGTTAGGGCCAGTTTGCGCTGKTCTRTGAAGGGAGTAGTACACAGCGTTGTACGAGATCTTCAGTTTCTTGGCAATTTCTCACATGGAATTGCCTTCATTTCTCAGAACAAGAATAGACTGATGAGTTTCAGWAGAAAGGTCTTTGTTTCTGCCCATTTTGAGCCTGTAATCGAACCCACAAATGCTGATGCTCCAGATACTCAACTRGTCTAAAGAAGAACAGTTTTATTGCTTCTTTAATCAGAACAACAGTTTTCAGCTGTGCTAACATAATTGCAAAAGGGTTTTCTAATGATCAAWTAGCCTTTTAAAATGATAAAYTTGGATTAGCTAACACAACGTGCCATTGGAACACAGGAGTGATGGTTGCTGATAATGKRCCTCTGTACGCCTATGTAGATATTCCATTAAAAAAATCTGCCGTTTCCAGCTACAATAGTAATTTACAACATTAACAATGTCTACACTGTATTTCTGATCAATTTGATGTTATTTTAATGCACCAAAAATGTCTGACCCCAAACTTTTGAACGTTAGCGTATACACGCCGTGCACGTTCATGCGCAACAGTGGTCCRTTATTGGAGATATACGGGACGTGCGTAGGCCCGAACACAGCTGGACACTTGACCGCAAATTCCCAGAAACGATATGTTTTTGGAATTGTGCACTGGAGTGTTCGACCCGTAAATTTGCCTTTTCATGCAGTGGGACGGACTAGTTCTGACCAACATTTTTGTGTAAAGAATGCTCGGTGAACAACATCAATTGCTGTGCACTCCGTGAACGCTCTGGTTGTCCCGCTTCACGTCGCTCTCCACTCATCGGAGATGCAGTTTGTGAAATCAGACACCATATTTGCACAGAGAGCGCCAAGTCTCATGTTCTGGCCTATCCAGACAAAAGGATACATTTGTGAACCTCCCAGCTCCGCTTACAATACGACATATGAAACAGGAGACCCTAGCGATTGCAGAAAAGCAGTTTAATCTCGCAGTGATGTTCTCAGCKGGATTTAGAGTTGTCAACATGAAACAATATAAAATCATTTCGTAGAAACCAGAACATTTCCTGTTGTTCAGAGGGACGAAATCACGTTGTGCTTAAAGCGGAAGTTGTAAGCCGTCAGCAGGCTTATAATCGTTTATAAYTTGATTGTTACTATATTTAGAAAGCATTTAAATCATTTCAAGCCCTATTCCCCCACCTTTATTCAATATCATATTTGTACTGTGTTCTTGAGCTTGTGTCCTCGAAAGTGACAACACTTTTTTCCAGAAAGCTGAGATTATAATATTTCTAGCAGTATAAGAATTACTAGGTATTGTTTACGGTCGTCTCATCATAAATCACTACTTTTGGGTATGTCTTTTGGCAGAAATCTACATTTTGACATTTACATTTAACAGTAGTTAAGGTGTGCAATTTTACTTTCTGTAACAAAACCTTACACATCACTTCACCTGGCTTTCCTACTTATTCATCATCTCATTACCGGAACCAAGCAGCACATAACAGGAAGATTACTCCCCCAGTTATTAGCCAGTTAACACTGGTGACAGGACAAGAGACTCGTAAAAACACAAGCCTCCACAGGTTCTTCATTCTCCCGCCACAGTTAATCGTTTGGGCGGCAGCTGGCCCAGTTATCAGAGACCACAGGTTACTGTTGCTCTGCCCAACTTCCAGCATCCTCCACCTGCCCAACGTAATTCAGAAGTCCAGGTATGTAATGTACCTACCCAGCTAGGTTGGTTGGCTCGCTCATGGCTTTACATCCTGACTGGCTTGCTCTCTGCCTTTCAAACATACATCTGCTCCGCCACCTTGGGTGTCTAGGTTCACAGAGCGTGATAATAATGACTGGCCAGCTCCCAAATGTCTTCACCCTCCTCTTCTCAATCAAGTGAGTCAACATCCCCTCTCCCTTTCTGTGCTTATAATGATTATAATGTGATAAAGTCACACAGAGGGCTAGAGATAATTACAGAAACCTGTAGTAATCTGAAGTACCCAAAAAGGCCCCTAGGTGTCATCTGAAAATTCCATATATTCCTTGAAAGTTAACAAAATTTGGGTAGTTTACTGGTAAACATTTCCAGTAATACAGTGCATTCTGAAAGTTTTCAGACCCCTTAACTTTCCCACATTTTGTTAAAATTGATTAAATCGTTTTTTCCCCCTTCATCAATCTACACACAATACCCCATAATGACAAAGCAAAAACAGTTTTTTAGAAATGTTTGCTAATTTAAGAACAGAAATATTACATTTACATAAGTATTCAGACCCTTTACTCAGTACTTTGTTGAAGCACCTTTGGCTGCGATTACAGCATCGAGTCTTCGGTATGACACTACAAGCTTGGCAAACCAGTATTTGAGGAGTTTCTCCCATTCTTCTTTGTATATCCTCTCAAGCTCTGTCAGGTTGGATGGGGAGCGTTGCTGCACAGCTATTGTCAGGTCTTTCCAGAGATGTTCGAACAGGTTCAAGTCCAGGCTCTGGCTGGGCCACTCAAGGACATTCAGAGACTTGTCCCAAAGCCACTCCTGCATTGTCTTGGCTGTGTGCTTAGGGTCGTTGTCCTGTTGGAAGGTAAACCTTCGCCCCAATCTGAGGTCCTGAGTGCTCAGGAGCAGGTTTTCATCAAGGATCTCTCTGTACTTTGTGCTGTTCATTTTGCCTTGATCCTGACTAGTCTCCCAGTCCCTGCCGGGGAAAAACATCCCCACAGCATGATGCTGCCACTACCATCCTTCACCGTAAGGATGCTTGGCATTTAGGCTAAAGAGTTCAATCTTGGTTTCATCAGACCAGAGAATCTTGTTTCTCATGGTCTGAGAGTCTTTAGGTGCCTTTTGGCAAACTCCAAGTGTGCTGCCATGTGCCTTTTACTGAGGAGTGGCTTCTGTCAGGCCACTCTACCATAAAGGCTGGGGCCACTCTACCATAAAAGTTGATTGGTGGAGTGCTGCAGAGATGGTTGTCCATCTGGAAGGTTCTCCCATCTCCACAGAGGAGCTCTTGGTCACCTCCCTGACTAAGGCCTTTCTCCTCCGATTGCTCAGTTTGTCCAGGCTCTAGGAAGAGTATTGGTGGTTTCCAACTTCTTCCATTGAAGAATGATGGAGGCCACTGTGTTCTTGGGGACCATCAATGCTGCATACATTTTTTGGTACACTTCCCCAGATCTGTGCCTCGACACAATTAATTTGACCTCTTGGCTTGGTTTTTGMTCTGACATGTACTGTCAACTGTGGGACAGTGTGTGCCTTTCCAAATCATGTCCAATCAGTCGAATTTACCACAGGTGCACTCCAAGTTGTARMAACATCTCGAGGGACAATCAATGGAAACAGGATGCACCTGAGCTCAATTTCGAGTCTCATAGCAAACGGTCTGGATACTTATGTAAATAAGTTGTTTTCTGTTTTTTATTTTTAATACATTTKTAAAAGTGTCTAAACTGTTTTTGTTTTGTCATTATGGGGCATTGTGTGTAGTTTGCCGAGGAAAACATTTTATTTAATCAATTTTAGAATAAGGCTGTAACGTAACAAAATGTGGAAAAAATAAAGGGTCTGAATACTTTCCAAAGGCACTGTATGACCTCCCTTTGCAACCCCACYCTTGTGTCTTTTGGAAGGAGCTCAGCTTAACATTTCATATTGCTCCCTCTCACCCTGATCATCCATCATGCACAGTATGTCACATCTCAAACACCATTCTATGCTTAATTATGTGTTTATGTGTAGTCTACTGCTTTTCAATTGCCAATCCTATGACTGSAAACAGTAATTATATATGGATTGCTTTCTTGAGTGTAAAGAGGTTTGACAATACATCATTTATTTCCTTTGATAGGCCTTATTGCATTAATTACCCCATGAAACTTTAACAAAAATGTGTTACAGTTGAACTGACAATCTCTCTATTCAACAWTCCTAAATGAAATGACATATGGCTGATTTGTAGAAGACACTGCAATTGGATGWCGGTGTATCCTGCAATCTAATCCTTAAGCAATGTGTCAAGAAATGTGAATTATTCGAAGTAGCTCGGCCCACAATTGAATGTTTTTCCACAGTTGAAGATTTTTGTTGAAGATAACTAGAGAGGAACCTTGTCATTATTTCTAGCAGCATAAACAGTGAATCACTGAGGTGTCMACCATTTCCTTCAACAAGCCTGTGAGTCACCGGGGAGATGTAGCAACATGCAAATGTACAGATTTCAGCCCTCCTGTGACATTGTCTGGAACCACTAAAGTGTCCCCCAGTCTGAGTTTTCAATGGAGACCCTGCCATCTGYGTGATTGTCAGGGAGGAGGACAGATGTCTGTTCCAGTTGTAGAATGTTGCTCTTCCAAAGCCTGACAATCCTGGACATGATGACCAGGGAGGGTTCTATCTAGAATGTCAGCCTTTGCCCTACTGATGTGCTCTCCACTCCTGTCTGTTTCTGTAATGATGTGTCTGTTCGGGTTAGAGCTAGATGTTTCAGCTGCCAGCTGTGCAGCTTGGGACTGGGTCTCTATCACATTGGCACCATAGTTACAGCTCCCATAACAATGCATTAAATCTTASACATTCAAATGTAGCCTACCTTGTAAAAGAACAATAACAGAGATTGTCAATATAAAAACAGATGTATCGTTATTTGAATTTAAATGACATTGAATGTGAGAAATGTTGAACTGTACATTTACGGTTGGCACACAGAAAGCACATCATTCCTAAGCTAAAATGTAAAGGAAGTGCATGGTGGACATTCAAATTCAAACTTTTGTGAACAATGTTGATGAATAAACAAAGTMATTTTTTAAAKTCAAACTGCAATTCAAAAYTCAAAAGGCACTCGCACATCTGAGCTATCTTTTTTGCAGGTGCATGGTAACAGTTTGACTAAAATKAGAAAGAAGAAGGAACCAGCTCTTGATAATAAAGTCAAACTGCAAAATATTGTGAAACAGACATAGGCAATTCTTAGTTTTTGTTAACTACACCCTACAAATGTCACAAAATAATACAATTAGCGCAATTTAGCGAAATCACATATCGCTAACTGGCAAATAATGGAACATTGGCAGCTCATTTAGATTTTGGCGCCAKAGATTGGTCAACTGAGGAACCAGAAGTAGAAACCTGTTTGTGAAGGTGATTTAAGTCGGGATTCAATYAGCTAGTGCTTTTGTTGACAATGCTCCTGCGTTCATTGAGACTACGTTCACGGTAAACGCTGCATACATTGGCTCAATCRGAAATTACCTTTAAAATGGCACATAGCTGACAAAGTGCGATCGGACTGAATCCCGGCCATACTCACTTAAGAATAAATGATTTAACACATTTGACCTGACTTGGTTACACACAAYGTTTTTAGCTAGATATTTAGATGACTAAACTAACCTAAGCTGGCTAGCAAGTGTTCTCACCAGTTGGCTAGTTAGCCACCACTAATGTATAATGCTAGCTAGCTAAAATGTTCTCATATCTCAGGAGGGCTCAGAAATTAGAGACAATGCTAATCAGTTATTAATTTGCGTGAGTAAAAATACTATTTGCCAGTATCAGTATTCTAAGCAGGAGTGTGTCACAGACATCCCATCAGTGCCTCCTTTCCCTCCTTACTATTTGGAATGTCATGTCCTTGCTCTGTGCTTTAAAGACAAATAATTGTATGTAGTGTGACAGAAGAACTGTGTGGCTTGATCATCCTGGTGTGTGGGGTTGGGAAGCATGAGGGACAATCAACAACAGGTGATTATACGACTGTCCGGCAGAATAACTGTCTCTGCGTCCTCCATAGCAATGAGGTAGGTACAGCTGACGGACACAGACAGACAGACAGGTCTTAAATACAGTGACAGTGCCACTCAGTACTCAGCGATCCATAGGAGGCTTCAAAGATACGGGAGAGCATTATGACTTTGAGCCTCTTAATGCTGACGTGGTCCTGTCAGGAAATCACACGTTCAGTATGTACACATATTCAAATTGCAACTTGGCCTGCATGTGACTTTCTTGGGATTTTGTCATAAGGATGGGCTGTACAGTACAACAGGGATGGGATGTACAACCAGTATTTGAACTGCCCTTTCAGTAGCAATACATTAGCAAACAGTATCACATTACTGCAATATCAATTCATTGTGCATTAGCACAAGGTTGTTTTARAGCCAATACACTCCGAAGACCAGGGTTAGTGGTAGTGTCAGTGGGGTGATGTTCCAAGTCCCCACCGTGGTCACTGATTGGATAGGAGCTCTGTGGAGCCAACGGTGGGTTAGTGAGATTCAAGTTTAACTCTCTAACTCGATCTCCGAGGCTCATGGCACACAAACCGCTATTTTCCCCCAGTGCTGTGTGCTGTTGCCAGGCAACCCCTGTGGCTAACGTCTGAGGGCTGGTCTGCCAAGGGAAGCAAAGTGGAAATGTAAGACTTTAGAGATATCTAAATTAGGCGTTTGCGATGTGGAGACTTATCCACCCCCACATGACCTTCTGCTGGAGCTGTCAAACGTATGTAACAATGCTGGAGAAAAGGCTGGTTCTGTAAAGATTTGTAAATACAATCCAACACTTGAGTAGTGCAAAAATATGTGCAGAATGAATGGGCATTATGGGATAAATCCTAACTTGAGGGGATATTCTCTCCTAACTTGAGAGTCCATCCTCTCCTCTCTTCCGGAAACCGATAGGTGGTCTAAATGGGACCAAACTTACGGTTAAAAAAACAACAACATTGGTCTAAAATAGCTAGCTGCTAGCTTTTCTCATAGGCCAACCTGACMAAATTAGCCAGGATGCCAAGGATGAGCAGTTAAGCATATACTTATATTTGTTAACAAATTCCATCTCAGCTTATTAAAATAGTCCACATAGTTGGATGTGATCCAACACTTTTTTAAAGCATCCTTACTCTGACAATTAAATTAAATGCATTACATGCAAAAATGTGTCTGGAAAATTAGCTCAGAGTATACAATGCCTAGTTCATGACACTTCACCACTTTGCAACATAACTTTGAATCCCGGTAGGGTCATCGTTTCATTGTGGCATTGTGTTGAGAGGGAAAGAGCAGTCATCACCTTTAAAAATGAAGATTAAGAAAGCATTTCCTAAGGAGATAGGCCTATGACTTTCTTAACCCTTCTTCACAAATAAACTGCTAGGTCCTAATAATATCTTGGATGTGTGCTTGCCTAGATATAGTTTACGCCTACAGAGTTTCATATAATCATTGTCTAGCCTACCTTGTCACGTGTGTAACAACGTTTAAATTGACTGGTCAGGCTAGGTTCACCAACTGTCCAATAGAGGGTGCAGCTACTCCAGGAATCCACTGAGGTGAAGCCTAGCCTCCTCCTGGCTTCACAAGTTATTAAGCCGATGCAGTAAAATACACTAAATCTAACTGTTTCCTGACGATTTTGTAACACATGCTTTTGACTGACTGGCCTAACCAATAAACATTCAGATCAACAATAGAGCCATCTTCATTGTGTTGGATGTGTTATTAGCCGGGCTAGCGTATATCAACACCATTTTTGGACACAATAGCCTAACATTGGTTTAAAAAGTTGAGCTATGCACATCTTTCACTGACATGCTACATCACATTACACATTAGATTGATGTATTTATCTAGCTACAGTATCATTCCCCTTTCATCTGTGGTATCATAGCTAGCCTGGCCTGCTAGGATGATCAAATAATGTTCTATAACAAAAAGTAGCTTCTTGCTAGCTAGTACCAGCTATCTACTTAGCTAACRTACTCACCAACAACAGTGGTTTGACGGGTGTTGGATGTAATCTATTACTGGCCAACTGGCAATATTGTTGAAACGCAATGGGAGTTTGCACCAACTTCATGGAAGCCCATTTTCACTCCTATTTGCTGAGCGAAATGTGCATGCTTTGGTTGCATCCATATGCAGACTTGAAAACAAATGTCCACATGGAAGCGTACCACAACGTGTGTCTCTGGGCAATTGGGAATCATTGGCAAAAGTAAGTAATCCATACCCAACCCTCCATTAAGTCATGGCAAGCTGTGTTTTGGACGAGACAGACTTTWTCCTAGATATACTTTGTTGTCAATTTTAACATTGGAATACATGTTTTTTGACTCATATCGATGCCACACAGGCCGTTTAAAACCAGAGAAGTTGGTTCTAAAGGGATAGTTGACCTTTAAGGTCTGATTGTCATGGTTCACCAGAGGGCTGCACAGACTGTCCTCGAGACATTAACGACACTCAGGTGTGTCCTATTTACCTGTTATAATTTTCCCTGTGTTTTCTGTTGTCCTTTGCAGAAGCTTGAATTGTTTATGGCGCACRCGGKTGKTTKYKKRWTKRRKTTTYSRRRMYTWRKKGKTKKTTTTYYWRKKKWMYKKKRWYCYKSSGSYWMCSGKTYYYMRTAAAGTATTTATGTTTATCCTTAACCACTGATTCCTCTTCTGGTCTCTTCTCTGCACCTGGGTCCAACCTCACCACGTCATACTGATAGGTTGATTTGTTGCCAGATATGATTATCTGTTCAGCTGGTTGTCCTCAGGCCAACCTGGCCAAATTAGCCACAATGCTATGAGCAATAAACCACGGTTTAAACAAAAGTTCACAAGTATGACCCCCCATATGTCAGAGAGTGTCGATTTGTTTATAGGCGAATGAAAGATGCTCAGGTGTATCCTACCATGGAAGAGTTTTGAAATCTSCCACACCCCCTTTGAAACAGCTGTTGTATTTTGGGATAAGAAAAGCATGTACACATTTATATAACAATATGCTACTTATCCATAACTTTTCTAACACAACTAGCTACATTTATTTTGACCAATTTACAGATGTATTTTGGGTTTCCACATCTGTAAAAGTCATTTTCCTGATGAGCGCTAGTCATTTCATACAAGCACATTTGTTTCCACATTTCTTCTAAACAAATGCACGGTGGACAGAGAAGAAGACGTGAGGAATCAAGGAAATCCAATTGAGTTTCTCCTGACATTCGCCTGCATAACTCCACRTAAATCAGCTTGTGATTTAACACAAATCTCCAATTGACATCAATACAAAGTTTTTGCATCTCAAATTTGGTTGACATAACAAGCTAATCACAGAAGACTTTCAGTCATCTCTGTGTGAAGCTAGCCATAACTCTACCYCATGTTAGCTTTGTCGCTAATCCCCAGATTTTCTGTCCAACTCTGCTTAGCTTCTCCTTAGCCTCCCTGAGCAACCTGGTATGTTAAAGAGGAAGGGAAACACTAGGCTTTATTTAGAAAGCCAGCTAACTGTAACTAAATCACCATATTGCTATTGTCGCGTCATTGGTATGAGAGAGTATTGTAATTCCCAGCAGTAGCTCTGAAAATGTATTAATAGTTAGGAAATAGTTAAGGAGCCAATAAACCTGAAACCTTTCTTGTTTGAGCTGATCATTTCCCCTTTTTGAAGAGTTTGTGTTTGTGGCTAGAATAGAAACATAGATCTGCCTGTAACAGCTCAGATAATGACCAGGGAGGATGAATGTGTGTTTTGTGAGAGGCTTTCAAAATAAAAGTCCCTTGTTTTTGTGARAAATCTTCAAAAAAAGAACAGGAATTTCGCATTAAAATGAAAAGTGTATACTAAAATCTGAAAATACTACATATGGTTTCTGAAAAATCGATATCTATCTTACCTCTATATTGTTTTATGTCCTGCGGATTCGAGAACAAAGATGAGTTCAACGGGAAAGTGAGCCTTTCAGGTTATTTATTCTGGCACAGCATCAAGCATATCTAACCCAATGGTGTGCAATTTTTCTTATTTTTGACACACTCTTTGATAGAAACTCCTGGCTCGCACTGCGATGATTATGATTCTGAGCTGCTTCTCGCAGACTCATACTGTGAGTCCTGGTCCTTACTCTCGCTCTCAGTCAGCTCCTCAATGATCTGTGGTGGAAAGGGGCCGGACTTGGTCGTTTACAGATGGACGTGAGCTCAGTCTAGCTAGGCCTTCAGCTCTTTAGTGATGGTCCTGGTGGTCCTCTTCTCAACTAAAGCACAAGGACACTGGCACACAGGGGTCAGTTTGGCAGGCAGTATTAACCCTTTTTTCCTCCTGATAGAAAACAAATGAAGGCAGTAGTACTAAGCTCACGATGAGGCATCTATATATTAGGCTATAGCTATTTTCTTCAACAATCACTGCATATATAGTGTACATTTTATATTCAAAATGGCCTCAGGAATGACAGATTGGGGCTTGAAATGAAATATAGCCTCACACTTACATGGGGTTTACGTGTACCACCTTCGGCTCCTACAGCACATTCTCCATGGTCTCCTCTAGGATGAAAATCTTTTCAGTGATAACGGTGTTATCCTGAAAACAAGTTTTGTTACGTTAACCCAAATATATCAGTTGGCGTTGACTTGGTTGCAAATGTGTTACGCGCACACCTCACAGCAGAGCAAACACAGGGAGCGACATTTATCCTTCAGCAAACATTGTTACCCTCAGTCTAGCTATCTGAGGTGGAGCTAACAAAGCCAGGTAGCTAGCTAGCTAGCAAAACTTCTTGACAGCTAACGGCAGCTAGCTAGCTGCAGCAGGCCAAAACAAACCTSTGTCAGCATAATTAGCTAGTTGACTAGTTAGCTAGCTATCTGARGTGGAATCAAGCTAGCTTATAACAGGTTAACACAGAGCAACTTTGTTGCAATTTTAGATGCTGTTGATTTGCTTGCTAACATTAGTTGCTGTGGGTGTTAGTTACACAAAGSACTTGAGACGCAATTTAGTTTCCTTCAACTGAGTTGCAAGAAAGTCACCCTGTGTAACGCTAGCGGTAGGCCTGATCACCGACAATGATGAGACAGCCTATAGGGAGTAGGTCAGAGACCTGTCAGTGTGGTGCCAGTACAACAACCTCTCTTGAGCAAGACAAAGGAGATGATCGTAGACTACAGGAAAAGGCGGGCCGAACAGGCCCACATTAACATCGATGGGGCTGTAGGGGAGCGGGTCGAGAGTTTCAAGTTCCTTGGTGTCCACATCGCCAAAGAACTATCATGGTCCAAACACACCARGACAGTCGTGAAGAGGACACGACAACACCTTTCCCCCTGCAGGAGACTGAAAAGATTTGGCATGTGTCCCCAGATCCTCAAAAAGCTCTACAGCTGCACCATCGAGAGCATCCTGACCGGTTGCATCACCGCCTGGTATGGCAACTGCTCGGCATCCTGACCGGTTGCATCACCGCCTGGTATGGCAACTGCTCGGCATCCGTAAGGCGCTACAGAGGGTAGTTGTGTGTGGCCAGTAATCCCTGGGGCCAAGCTTCCTTCCATCCAGGACTATTATATAATAGGCGGTGTCAGAGATTCCAGTCACTCAAGTTATAACCATTTTCTCTGCTACCACACGGCAAGCGGTACCGGAGCGCAAGTCTAGGACAAAGTATTTTTTTTTTAATAACGTGCCCAACGTAAACGGATATTTTCTCTGGCCCAGATCGTAGAATATGCAATTATCATTAGGTTTTAGGATAGTTTAGGATAGAAAACACTCCAAAGTTTCCAAAACTGTCAAAATATTGTCTGTGAGAAAATAATACTTATTCTGCAAGCAAAACTGAGAAAAAGTAACCTGGAAGTGATATATATATTTTTTTATCTGTGTTTCCTGGCCGTCTAACCTCATTTAAAAGGTATCAACCAGATTCCTTTCCCAATGGCTTTCTCAGGCTGTGACAGGCATAGTTTCAGGCTTTTATTTTGAAAAAATGAGCGAGATTTTTCAAAAGAGGTCAGGTGTCCTCTGAATATTTCCTGCGCGCGAGAGAGGGGCACCCCATTTCTTTTGTCTCTTAATGAATAGGTTATGCTCCGGTTTAAATATTATCGATTATGTTTGTTAAAGATAACCTGAGGATTGATTATAAAAAACATTTGAAATGTTTCTACGACATTTGGATACTTTTTGGGATTTGTCGAACGGAACACGGCTTTTGTTTTCTCAAATAATGCGCAACCAAATGATAAAAGTAATATTTATCGAACAAAAAGAAGATTTGTTGTGTAACTGGGAGTCTCGTGAGTGGAAACACCCAAAGATTATCAAAGGTAAGCGATTAATTTTATTGCTTTTCTTACTTTCGTGACAAGCTAACCAAGCTATATAAGGCTAAGCTGTTATAGCATTAGAGCTACACTCACAAAGCTTGGATTTCTTTCGCTGAAAAATATATTTTCAAAATCTGACACGATAGGTGGATTAACAACAAGCTAAGCTGTGTTTTGGTATATTTCACTTGTGATTGCATGATTATAAATATTTTTAGTAATATTTTTGAATCTGATACTTTTGGGAATTTTCTTCTGCTTTCAGGACGCGAACGAGGCTGTAGTTTTCTCAACATAACGCGCAACCAAATGGCGTTTTTTTGTTATAAAAGTAATATTTATTGAAACAAAAATAACATTTATTGTGTAACTGGGAGTCTCGTGAGTAAAACATCCGAAGATTATCTAAGGTAAGCGATTAATTTTATTGCTTTTCTGACTTTCGTGACCATGCTAATCTGGGGCTAGCTGTTGTAGCATTGAAAGCTACACTCACAAAAGCTTGGATTTCTTTCGCTGTAAAATATATTTTCAAAATCTGACACGATAGGTGGATTAACAAACAAGCTAAACGTGTGTTTTGGTATATTTCACTTGTGATTGGCATGATTATAAATATTTTTAGTAATATTTTTGCATTTGCGCCCTGCAATTCTAGCGGTTGTTTAGGAAAGTGATCGTAAAAGGGATCCGTAGCTCAGAGAAGTTTTAACAGCTTCTACCTCATGCAATGAGTCTGCTGAACAATGAATCAAATGGCCACCGGACTATTTACATTGACACCCTCCATCTGTTTTGTACACTGCAACTACTCGCTGTTTATTATCTATGCATAGTCACTTCACCCCTACTGTACCTACATGTACAAATTACCTCCACTAACCTGTACCCGCACATTGACTGTTACCGGTACCCCCTGTATATAGCCTCGTTATTGTGATTTTATTGTTACTTTTCATATTTTTTGTTTATTTGGTAAACATTTTCTTAACTCTTCTTGAACTACACTGTTGGTTAAGGGCTTGTAAGTAAGCATTCACAGTAAGGTCTATCACTTGTTGCAATCGGTGCATGTGACAAATACATTTGATTTGAATAGCCTAGACAATATTACCTTCACTTACTCGCACTGCCTCCTTCGTTCATTCCTTGACTCTGAATTCATCAATGTTGTTTATAATGGTCGGTCAGTAACCCCTACACACTAACCCTAGATATTGAAGATAGGAGGGGCAAGCAGAGGGGTTCAATGTTTGACTTCTTTCCAATTGGGAACTCCTGCATGCGACCCTTCATCAATCAAATTGATTTTAAAGCCCTTCTTACATCAGCTGATGTCACAAAGTGCTGTTCAGAAACAGCAGCTAAAACCCCAAACATCAAGCAATGCAGGTGTAGAAGCACGGTGGCTAGGAAAAACTCCTAGAAAGGCCAGAACCTAGAAAGAAACCTAGAGAGGAACCAGGCTATGAGGGTTGGCCAGTCCTCTTCTGGCTGTGCCGGGTGGAGATTATAACAGAACTGGCCAAGATGTTCAAATGTTCTAATGACCAGATGGTCAAATAATAATATCACAGTAGTTGTCGAGGGTGCAACAAGTCAGCCCCTCAGGAGCAAATGTCAGGTGGCTTTTCATAGCTGATCATTGAGAGTATCTCTACGCTCCTGCTGTCTCTAGAGAGTTGAAAACAGCAGGTCTGGGACAGGTAGCATGTCCGGTGAACAGGTCAGGGTTCCATAGCAGCAGGCAGAACAGTTGAAACTGGAGCAACAGCACGACCAGGTGGACTGGGACAGCAAGGAGTCATCAGGCCAGGTAGTTCTGAGGCATAGTCCTAGGGCTAGGTCCTCCGAGAGAGAGAAAGAGAGAGAGAATTAGAGAGAGCATACTTAAATTCACAAAGGACACCGGATAAGACAGGAGAAGTACTCCAGATATAACAGACTGACCCTAGCCCCCCGACACAAAACTACTGCAGCATAAATACTGGAGGCTGAAACAGGAGGGTCGGGAGACACTGTGGCCCCATCTGAACAATACCCGGACAGGGCCAAACAGGCAGATATAACCCACCCACTTTGCCCAGCACACACCATAGAGGGATATCTTCAACCAACTTACCATCTGAGACAAGGCCGAGTATAGCCCACAAAATCTCTGCCACGGCACAACCCGGGGGGGGGGGGGGGCGCAACCCGGACAGGAAGATCACGTCAGTGACTCAACCACCTCAAGTGATGCACCCTCCTAGGGACGGCATGGAAGAGCACCAGTAAGCCAGTGACTCAGCCCCTGTAATAGGGTCTCTCCACTGGAGAGAGGGGAACCGGCCAGCAGAGACAGCAAGGACAGTTCGTTGCTCCAGTGCCTTTCCATTCACCTTCACAATCCTGGGCAGACACACTCAATCATAGGACCTACTGAAGAGATGAGTCTTCAATAAAGACTTAAAGGTTGAGACCGAGTCTGCGTCTCTCACATRGGTAGACAGACCATTCCATAAAAATGGAGCTCTATAGGAGAAAGCCCTGCCTCCAGCTGAATGCTTAGAAATTCTAGGGACAGTAAGGAGGCCTGCGTCTTGTGACCGTAGCGTATGTGTAGGTATGTACGGCAGGACCAAATTGGAAAGATAGGTAGGAGCAAGCCCATGTAATGCTTTGTAGGTTAGCAGTAAAACCTTGAAATCAGCCCTTGCCTTAACAGGAAGCCATTGTAGAGAGGCTAGCACTGGAGTAATATGATYCATTTTTTTGGTGGTCCTAAAACGGAACCTTGAGGAACACCAAAATGTACAGTTGATTTGTCAGAGGACAAACCATCCACAGAGACAAACATATCTTTCCGACAGATAAGATCTAAACCAGGCCAGAACTTGTCCGTGTAGACCAATTTGGGTTTCCAATCTCTCCAAAAGAATGTGGTGATCGATGGTATCAAAAGCAGCACTAAGGTCTAGGAGCACGAGGACAGATGCAGAGCCTCGGTCTGACGCCATTAAAAGGTAATTTACCACCTTCACAAGTGCAGTCTCAGTGCTATGATGGGGTCTAAAACCAGACTGAAGCGTTTCGTATACATTGTTTGTCTTCAGGAAGGCAGTGATTTGCTGCGCAACAGCTCTTTCAAACATTTTTGAGCGGAATGGGAGATTCGATATAGGCAGATAGTTTTTTTAATTTTCTGGGTCAAGGTTTGGCTTTTTCAAGCGAGGCTTTATTACTGCCACTTTTAGTGAGTTTGGTACACATCCGGTGGATAGAGAGCCGTTTATTATGTTCAACATAGGAGGGCCAAGCACATGAAGCAGCTCTTTAAGYAGTTTAGTTGGAATAGGGTCCAGTATGCAACTTGAAGATTTAGAGGCCATGATTATTTTCATCATTGTGTCAAGAGATATAATGACCACTGACTCATTCACCTCTCATCCGGCTCCACATCACAGTAGAAGCTTCATTCAAGGTTCTACAGACTGTTGGCATCTAGTAAAAGCCGTAGGAAGTGCAARCAGATCCATATCCCACTGTGAATTCAATAGGCGATGAGTTGAAAATTGACCCACTTCCTGGTTGGATTTTTCTCAGGTTTTCGCCTGCCATATGAGTTCTGTTATACTCACAGACATCATTCAAACAGTTTTAGAAACTTCAGAGTGTTTTATATCAAACAGTAATAATACTATGCATATATTAGCATCTGGGACAGAGTAGGAGGCAGTTCACTTTGGGCACGCTATTCATCCAAAGTGAAAATGCTGCCCCCTATCCCTAAAAAGTTAAAACCGACGACTCATGACTGAGTTGCCATGGAAACCACCAGGTGAACTGAACACCAGGCTCAGYTCGGCCTATTGAGCCAGTGAGCTAATTACAAAGTCAATGACATTTGCTAACATTACAAGTGGGAAAGCTTGGCTCTGAGACAGGAGCCTGTACTGAAGTGGTGATGCTGCTGCTTTGGCCTACCAACACCAGGGGGGGACAGTGAGTTGTGATTCCCGCTTTGGGAGTGTGTGCAGTATTTTTGACATTCACTACACCACATTTTCACAAGCAGCTACCATAGCAACCATGCCATTATAGAAAAGGTGTACATGTCTGAATTTCTTTCATTATTATGAGGTTGTACAGAATGATATGTTTTCACTTTAACCTTGGATTTATTGAACAATTAACTTCAGTAGAAGCAAGTGAACATGCTCATTTTTATAGCAGAGAATAACAGACAGATGTGCATCAACAAGAGAGGAGCAGAAGAGACAGAAGTATCACACAAAGCAGACCGGATGAATTAATTTAGCGCTTCAAAAGCAAGACCAAGAGCCTACCATCCATATAAAAATAAGCTTTAATTTCAGCAATGTGGCTGAGTAGAACATACGTTATTATTCTCCAGTCATGAAACATTGATTACAACAATAACCTTCCTACCTAATTAACAAGTTCTCTAATGTCTTTTGAGGGCTGCCTGGTAGACGATTTAATCTTTTTCCCAACGTGGTATTGTTCAATAGAGGACGTCTCAACAGGCCAATGTTAAAAAAGTGTTGCAACACAACATTGCGAAATTGAGAGAGCGCAGACAGACGGTAACTAAATATTCTTTATGAGATAACAAAGACTTTGTTTCGCATTGGGAGAGGTTTTAATTAGTTCTGTTCTAAGCGATCAGCTATCCGTTTTAATATTATTTTAAGCCCCGTCACYGAGTCTACAACTACGGCACTGTAGTAAAACTAGATAAAGCACAACACAGAAATCAATATCAATTCAGTCCGCATGCTAAGGCATTTGAGTTGATAGCACACTCGGCAAATGTGTATTCAGGAGGTGGGCTAAGGTGATTATTTTTCGCCACACAAAATGTACTTTTTTGGTGACTGAATAGCACAGGAAGACAGGATTTAATTTTGTTGCAATTATAATATAAATGTGATGTTTGACCTAACAGACTGCCTGGTGCCTGCGTTGGTTTCTAATTGACTCTGTCTGCAGGAGGCTGATTTTAGAGGACCAATGAGCCCTCCGGAGACTCAGACTGGCATTTTAGTAAGGGCCTTCATCACCCTCCTTTAGGGGCCCTTTCACAGACACAGTTCCCATTGTTATCAAGCTGTTGCTCTGTCTTTCTGAAGATAGGGTTGTCATTAACCAGGTTTCCATCCTTTTTATGAAAGTAAAGTACGTTGGATAAAAAATGTCACGATAGGCCTGATGGAAACAGCAAATGTGCCAGTAAACTTTCCAAATGTCGACAAACAAAATACTCTAGACAAGGTGATCTTTTCGTGTCGATTAAAATTAATTAGGCGAGAAAGTGGTGGAAACGCTTTTATGCATAGATATTGATATATTATACAATGGGTGGGTCTAATCCTGAATGCTGATTGGTTAAAATCACATTCTAGCCGGTGTCTATTCCACAAGTTACCACCGGCTAAATCTATGACGTTAAAATGCCTATTTACTCTGTTCCATCTGACTGCGCAATCCACTGTCTCATCAGTCCAGCCAGGCACTTCATAAATCTGATCTCCACTATAAAAAGCATCTAGACATTATCTCACATTTCTTGTTTAAACCTTGTTGTCTGTCTCACTGACATTTGCAACATTGTTTCAATATTCAACTGTCCCAAAGTAATGAACGTGTCGGGAGTTGGGACGAGACAGACAGGCAGGCAGAGTTTATCAGCCAGTCGAAATCATGAATCAGCTAGCATAGTTTTTATGGATATATACAAAGAAATGTAAATTGAAAAAGAAACAAAGTGCAGCTAGTTTGCAGTCTTTCCAGCTTCAATTTGAAGGGATTGTGTTGTTGGCTAGGTCCTCTGAACAACAGTGTCCTGACGAGTGAGCACATTTTCTATACCAGGCGGAATCACGCCTCATTAGCTCATTGTTATGGATGTATCCAAGTAAATATCACTAGAAAACAGCTTAAACAAATGCAAATGTGGCTACTTTGCTGTTATTCTGGTTATATTGACGTGACTGTAAGTCAACTGTAGTTGGCTAGCTAGCAAGCAAGGGATAAGAATGTTGCCAGCCAGTATGGCAATGGAACCAACGACCAGCTGGCTTGGGTAGCAACCCTAGATTTGTGTCGGGACTATATATTTTGTAAGGATGAAATAGTATGAATAAATGTATCAAAATAAAATAGTGAAAATAGGTCAATTGTTATTTGAATATGTTGGTAACCCGTTGTATAAAAGTGATAATGCCCTCGAAGCCGGAATTTGGAGGATATATTGGCACCGTTTGCCAGCCCTCAACTTCGTCTCGGGCCTAACACCCGTGCCAATATATCCTCCAAACACCCGCCTCTTGCATTACCGCAGGGGTTGTTGCTGGGACCTGTTCTCTTTACTATTTACATAAATAATATTGGTCTGTCTGTTAAAACTGTAATATTCATCTGTATGCAGWTGACACTTACTGTATGTATGCCATTGCCCCAACCGTTGACCAGGCTATGTTAGAGCTGCAATCTGACCTTGTTACCTTACAGAAAGCCCTGGTTCGTTTAAAATGTGTACATTAATGCGAGCAAGACTGAATATATATTGTTCTCTAGTTCTCGCAAGAATGTTTCAGATAGACATTTATTCATCGGATGGTTCTCCCATTGATCGGGTTCCCGCTTCWTTTTTTAGAAATAGCTCTTGCCTCTCTCAAAATAGGAGGAAGCAGATTGTACAGGAAGCAGCAGTTCTTGATTGCAGCGACACTATTTACCAGATTGCAGCAGCCACTGCTCTTAAACCTTTGGATGCCGTCTACCACAGTGCCGTTCGTTTTGTCACTGCTGACCGTTTTAATACTCACCATTGCATCCTGTATCAAAACGTTGGCTGGTCCTCAGTAAAGTCCCGTAGATCAATGAATTACTCCCTTTTTTGTTTACAAAACCCTACTACACAAGCTTCCAAATTACCTAACTTCGTTGCTAACGTATAAAAGAATGAGACACCAGACATGTTCACAGGCTTTTTTAACTCTTCAGATTCCTTGGGTCTCCACGGAATTAGATAAATCCGCGTTTCGTTTTCACGCTCCACATTTTTTGAATAATTTACAAAATTCATTACATTTGGATTCGCTGGTGCCATTAGGGCATTTAAAAATTTCAGATGATAAATGAGTTCACCGAGGTGTGCAATTGTTTTGATTTGATTGATTTAATAACTTGTTTATTATGGCTGTGATGTTAGTGATGTTCTAATGTAATGTACTCGTTCGTTTACTTCATTGTCCCACGGCACTATTGGAAATGAGATCCTGGTCTCAATTGGCCTCCCCCGATTAAATAAAAGTGAATAAAATAAATATGTTGTGTGGTCCTCCCACTACGACTCGGTAAAGCATGCCGTTTTTTAGGCTCCAGATGAAATAAGTAATGATGAACTTCACACGGTGATTAGCTTGATGCTCCTTTCCAATAAATATTGAGGGTCTTATTCTGGTGATTATCCTGCTATTATTCTGGTATTCTGGTGATGATCGATGCTTGGTTGTCGTTTGACAAATAAGAATAATCTCCTTTATCCATAATAGCCTAATCTCATCATGTAGACTATATCAAATTCAAATAAAATTAGTTTTGTCACATGCGCTGAATACAACAGGTGTAGACCTTACCGTGAAATACTTACTTACAAACCCTTAACTCTATTTCTTGAACTGCATTGTTAGTTAAGAAAATATTTACTAAATAAACTAAAGTAAAAAATAAAAAGTAACACAAAGTTACTTAACAATAACGAGGCTATATACAGGGGGTACCGGTACAGAGTCAGTGCGGGGCTACAGGTTAGTCGAGGTAAGTTGTACATGTAGGTTGGGGTAAAGTAACTATGCATAGATAATAAACAGTGARTAGCAGCAGTGTAAAAACAAGGGGGAGGGGAGGTTCAATGTAAATAGTGGCCATTTTATTAATTGTTCAGCAGTGTTATAGCTTCGGTGTAGAAGCTGTTAAGGAGCTCTGGTACCGCTTGCCGTGCGGTACCAGAGAGAACAGTCTGTGACTTGGGTGACTGGAGTCTGGAGCCTTCCTCTGACACCGCCTAGTATATAGGTTCTGGATGGCAGGAAGCTTGGCCCCAGTGATGTATTGGGCCGTACGCACTACCCTCTGTAGCGCCTTATGGTCGGATGCCGAGCAGTTGCCATACCAGGCGGTGATGCAACCGGTCAGGATGCTCTCGATGGTGCAGCTGTAGAACTTTTTGAGGATCTGGGGATCCAATAGAAATCTTTTCAGTCTTCTGAGGGGGAAAAGGTGTTGTCGTGCCCTCTTCACGACTGTCTTTGTGTGTTTGGACCCTGATAGTTTGTTGATGTGGACACCAAGGAACTTGAAACTCTCRACACGCTCCACTAAAGCCCAGTCGATGTTAATGGGGGCATGTTCGGCCGGCCTTTTCCTGTAGTCCACGATCATCTCCTTTGTCTTGCTCACATTGAGAGAGATGTTRTCCTGGCACCACACTGCCAGGTCTCTGACCTCCTCCCTAAAGGCTGTGTCATTGTTGTCGGTGATCAGGCCTACGACTGTTGTGTCGTCAGCAAACGTAATGATGGTGTTGGAGTCGTGCTTGGCCACGCAGTCGTGGGTGAACAGGGAGTACAGGAGGGGACTAAGCACGCACTCCTGAGTGGCCCCTCTGTGTTGAGGATCAGCGTGGCGGATGTGTTGTTGCCTACCTTACCACTTGGGGGCGGCCCGTCAGGAAGTCCAGGATCCAGTTGCAGAAGGAGGTGTTTAGTCCCAGGGTCCTTAGCTTAGTGATGAGCTTTGTGGGCACTATGGTGTTGAACGCTGAGCTGTAGTCAATGAACAGCATTCTCACATAAGTGTTCCTTTTGTCCAGGTGGGAAAGGGTTGTGTGGAGTGCGATTGAGATTGTGTTATCTGTGGATCTGTTGGGGCAGTATGCGAATTGGAGTGGGTCTAGGTTTTCCAGGATGATAGTTTTGATGTGAGCTATGAACATTCTTTCAAAGCACTTCATGGCTACTGACGTGAGTGCTACGGGGCGGTAGTCATTTAGGCAGGTTAACATTGCATTCTTGGGCACAGGGACTATGGTGGTCTGCTTGAAACATGTGGGTATTACAGCCTGCGTCTGGGAGATATCAGTGAAGTACACACCCTGGTAATCTGTCTGGCCCCGCGGCCTTGTGAATGTGACCCGTTTAAATGTCTTGCTCACATTAGATACGGAGAGCGTGATCACACAGTCGTCTGGAACAGCTGGTGCTCTCATGCATGCTTCAGTGTTGTGTWKTGTCTGGACTATCATTTAAATGTGAAGACTTATTTATATCAAATCAGTTCTCTAGGTTTAATATTACATGATTAAACTAATAATGTAAACATGAATTAACTAGGAAGTCGGGGCACCACGGAAAATGTTAAAATTAAAGTTATAATTTTCCGAATATAACTCTTCAGATATTTTACGTTGAAAACACTTGATCGTCCTGTAGAGTTCATCAGAGTCTCTGGTTAACTTTCCCAGAAGTCACAATGTCTTTCGTGGTTGTAGGTGGTTAGAATGGACACTTCAGAGTACCATTCGGAAATGTTCTCATAGAACAGATGCTTCGGCGGTTGTCGGTATTCTCGTTCTAGACTTACGTAATCTCAAGCTGCAGACTAGTAATTATACGTCTAAGATTTGTTCTTATTCTGTAGTGATCGATAGTCTCAGAGTTGAACCATTTCCAGCCATGTAGCCAAACTACAGCTGTATGGTCTCCGATGGCCTATAGAATTGTAGCCATTCCAACGTGGGGACGACGTCCCGGCGCTCCCTGACTCCTTACCCATTCCTGACGTCCGGCTTACCATGGGTCTCTTTGGCATGAAATGTACATTTCATCTCGCGTGATTTAATACTCTGGAGTAAAACAAGGGCGGTTCCATGACGCCGACGTAATGTCTATGCTCACGTGGGCGTGGCCATTGATTTTTTTTATATGAAAACCCATACTCTTATTTAGAAGTTTAACATCACATTACATCTTTTCACAAGTTTCATGTTTAATCACATACGTTTCAGAATATTTAGATGTAAACCTGACAGCTGGGAAAAGTACGCTTTAAGAGATACAGTTATGTGTGTTTCCTGCCCTTCATGAGATCACCAAATGAAACACACTCAACATGACTGTCTCTTAAGTGTCCACGGACCATTCCCACATTCTCAAAAGTAGAAATATTGTTTAGTTCTCCCATTTTGGGTATAAGGAGTTTTGAACAAAATTAGATCTTTGTTCTGGTAGACTCTCAATACTGCATGGCAGAGAGAGAGAGAGAGGAGGGGCTATGATCCTCCCCTCAGGGCACGTCATGACAGTTGCTTGCCTCGAAGTGATCATAAAAGCTTGTCTGGTAGGCTCGCATCACTATGCCAACCATACCTACACTGTATCTGCGAGCTGTTGGCAAGAGTGCATCAGTAGAGTTCAAATTCACACTTTTGGCCCAGTCCCAGCTAACACACCTGCATCCAATAATCAACTAATCATGATCGTCAATTTAGAACACAATTAGTTTAATCAGCTGTGTTTTCTAGGGATGGGGGAAAGGTGTGACACCACTCCGGCACGAGGACAGGAGTTGCCCAACCATGATTTAGGACATGGTTTAGTAGTTTGCGTCTTTGTAGGTGTAGTTTTGAACTAGATCGGTTTGATGAGGTGTAAAACAGATGCTTTTACTAATGTAACATGCACGGATGAGAATTATATTGTCCCGTCAGGAGCCCAGGCTTTTTGCCGTAGATAGTAGAGTTCTCGTCTCTGGACCACAAAATCTCAAGAATGCATTCCGCTAAGGCACTTCTCTCTCTACATAAGTAGGTTACATTGGTGACTAGGGTGGGATCCTTTCAATACACATATAGGGCCTGTGCACACAAATCCTCCTAGAGAGTGAGGGGGGGGGGGGTGCTGAGGCATGTGTTGATGACCATTCTGTCTCCATCAGAGGCTCAGGCTTTTGACAGATGGTAAAAGCTCTAATTTCTGGACTGCAACATTGTAAGATTGTGTCCCGTATGTCAATTCTCTCTATATGAGCCTTTCTAGAATCTAGGGTACCAGTGAGGATTTCCAACACTGGCTAACTTGTTACAGCTGTTGATAAGTCATTGATAATAATCTGCCAATTTTTTCCATTTAATTAAGATATAAGGGGATCATAGCTATATTCAATCAAATTCACGAGTTGATTTAAAACCTGTTATCATGCATGGTTGGTGTCTTGACGGATTTGTCCAATCATATGACAAAACATTACTTTTCTGTCCTTGCATTTATATCAAAAAAGCATTAATCAGTTAAATTAGACCAGAAATGCAGTGTAACTACATAACATGTGTTATGAAACCAGTTTTTATGGGCACACAATTCCAAAACAATAAATGTATTTGGAAAATCGAATGCTTTTAACCCGAAAGAGTCACCTTACCTTGATTCTTAAAACCTAMATTAACGTGGTTCTTCAATAATTCTTGTTGGATGTTAATTTGGTGCTGAGTGGTTTAATATTACTCGTGATATTTTCATACATCTGATCCAAGAAGGAATTCTCCAAATGACCACGAATTGACGAACAGCTGTTGCGATCGCACATGCAATGCAACAGCCCAAGTGCTGGGGAAAAAGGTGTTCGCGAGGAATGTCCAGAATATTTTGGATTCTCAGTAGTTATGCCGGTGAAGACAATTGTGCCTGGGTCCACGTTAAGTATAATATCCCTAGCAAATTGAGGTTGATCTGTTGTTTGCTTGATTTACAGGGGTCTCGTTAGATTTAACAGAGAAAGGTAATGAGTTCATGTTTTTGTGCCTTGGATTGGACACCGAGTTTACTGTGAGCAATTGTGTAGGATAGAATATAGCGCAACACCTAAAGGTCTGCCAATTAATTATTCTAGAAATAATGACAAATGACATTGCCTAGTGGGTTTATTCACAATTCGAGCTTCTACTTTTAAAAATCCACCTTTCCAGAAACAAGTCTCTCACCGTTGCCGCTTGCTAAAGACCACCCTCTGCCYCCAGCTGTGCCTTGGACACCATATGTGAATTGCTTGCCCCCCCATCTATCTTCAGAGCTCGTGCTGCTAGGTGACCTAAACTGGGACATGCTTAACACCCCGGCCATCCTACAATATAAGCTTGATGCCCTCAATCTCACACAAATTATCCATGAACCTACCAGGTACAACCCCAAATCCGTAAACACGGGCACCCTCATAGATATCATCCTAACCAACCTGCCCTCCAAATACACCTCTGCTGTTTTCAACCAAGATCTCAGCGATCACTGCCTCATTGCCTGCATCCGTAATGGGTCTGCGGTCAAACGACCACCCCTCATCACTGTCAAACGCTCCCTAAAACACTTCAGCGAGCAGGCCTTTCTAATCGACCTGGCCGGGGTATCCTGGAATGATATTGACCTAATCCCGTCAGTAGAGGATGTCTGGTTATTCTTTAAAAGTGCCTTCCTCACCATCTTAAATAAGCACCCTACATTCAAAAAATATAGAACCAGGAACAGATATAGCCCTTGCTTCACTCCAGACCTGACTGCCCTTGACCAGCACAAAAACATCCTGTGGTGTACTGCATTAGCATCGAATAGCCCTTGTGATATGCAACTTTTCAGGGAAGTTAGGAACCGATATACACAGGCAGTTAGGAAAGCTAAGGCTAGCTTTTTCAAACAGAAATTTGCATTCTGTAGCACAAACTCAAWGTTCTGGGACACTAAAGTCCATGGAAAATAAGAGCACCTCCTCACAGCTGCCCACTGCACTGAGGCTAGGAAACACTGTCACCACCAATAAATCCACTATAATTTCAATAAACATTTCTCTACGGCTGGCCATGCTTTCCACCTAGCTACCCCTACCCCGGTCAACTGCCGGGCACCCTCCACAGCAACCCGCCAATGCCCCCACCATTTCTCCTTCACCCAAATCCAGATAGCTGATGTTCTGAAAGAGCTGCACAATCTGGACCCCTACAAATCAGCCGGGGTAGACAATCTGGACCCTCTCTTTCGAAAATTATCTGCCGAAATTGTTGCAACCCCTATTAATAGCCTGTTCAACCTCTCTTTCGTATCGTCTGAGATTCCCAAAGATTGGAAAGCTGCCGCGATCATCCCCCTCTTCAAAGGGGGAGACACTCTAAACCCAAACTGCTACAGACCTACTGTATATTTATACTACCATGCCTTTCTAAGGTCTTCGAAAGCCAAGTTAACAAACAGATCACTGACCATTTCGAATCCCACCATACCTTCTCCGCTATGCAATCTGGTTTCAGAGCTGGTCATGGGTGCACCTCAGCCACGCTCAAGGTCCTAAACGATATCATAACCGCCATCGATAAGAGACATTACTGTGCAGCCGTATTCATCGACCTGGCCAAGGCTTTCGACTCTGTCAATCACCACATTCTTATTGGCAGACTAAACAGCCTTGATTTCTCAAATGACTGCCTCGCCTGGTTCACCAACTACTTCTCTGATAGAGTTCAGTGTGTCAAATTGGAGGGCCTGTTGTCTGGACCTCTGGCAGTCTCTATGGGGGTGCCACAGGGTTTAATTCTCGGGCCGACTCTCTTCTCTGTATACATCAATGATGTCGCTCTTGCTGCTGGTGATTCTCTGATCCACCTCTACGCAGACAACACCATTCTGTATACTTCTGGCCATTCTTTGGACACTGTGTTAACTAACCTCCAGACGAGCTTCAATGCCATACAACTCTCCTTCCGTTGCCTCCAACTGCTCTTAAATGGAAGTAAAACTAAATACCTGCTCTTCAACCGATCGCTGCCCGCACTTGCCCGCCCGTCCAGCATCACTACTCTGGACGGTTCTGACTTAGAACTACAAATACCTAGGTGTCTGGTTAGATTGTAAACTCTCCTTTCAGACTCACATTAAGCATCTCCAATCCAAAATTAAATCTAGAATCGGCTTCCTATTTCGCAACAAAGCATCCTTCACTCATGCTGCCAAACATACCCTCGTAAAACTGACCATCCTACCGATCCTCGACTTTGGCGATGTCATTTACAAAATAGCCTCCAACACTCTACTCAACAAATTGGATGCAGTCTATCACAGTGCCATCCGTTTTGTCACCAAAGCCCCATATACTACCCACCAYTGCGACYTGTACGCTCTCATTGGCTGGCCCTCGCTTCATACTCGTCGCCAAACCCACTGGCTCCAGGTCATCTACAAGTCTCTGCTAGGTAAAGCCCCACCTTATCTCAGCTCACTGGTCACCATAGCAGCACCCACCCGTAGCACGCGGTCCAGCAGGTATATCTCACTAGTCACCCCCAAAGCCAATTCTTTCTTTGGCTGCCTTTCCTTCCAATTCTCTGCTGCCAATGACTGGAACGAACTGCAAAACAAAATCACTGAAGTACGCCATTTCGATGGAGTACTGTCATACTTCCCCGGAAGGGACTGTCGGGCATCGCTGACCTGGGCGGACGGCTGGATAGGCTGGGGGACTGGCTCACTGTGACGACCCGTGGTAGGAGGTCCTCTGATAGGGGCATGGAGAGCCTTGCTGGGTGTGTCGCGGTGATGGAGAATGCGCAGGACCTCCATGGCCATAACCAGTTGTGCCAGCTGGTCGTGGAGTTGGTGGAGTAGTTGACCCTGTTCTTTGACCGTCTGGAAGATGGTTTTATCCTCTGCTGCATCCATATTGCAAGGTAGTATTGTGTAACCTAATACTCCGGGAGTCAGGAAGCAGAAGGTGAGTTTAATAATGAAATGATGCAGATGACCAGGACATGAGCAGAGTACAGAACGTAAGAGAAAACAATACTACCTAGTGACTTCTGTCTACTGATGGCTAAATAAAGGGGGAGTAATCAAGGAGGTAATGATGACCAGGTATGCATAATGATGGGGAGCAGGTGTGCGTAATGATTGTTGCTGGCAGTGTGGTTCCAGGGCAAGAACCTCTCCCTCAATCCCTCAAAGGAGCTGATCGTGGACTACAGGAAAAGGCGGGCCGAACTTGCCCCGAACAGGCCCTCGTCAGGGCTGTAGTGGAGCGGGTCGAGAGTTTCAAGTTCCTTGTTGTCCACATCACCAACAACTATCATGGTCCAAACATACCAAGACAGTCGTGAAGAGGGCATGACAAAACCTTTTCCCCCTCAGGAGACTAAAAAGATTTGGCATGGGTCCCCAGATCCTCAAAAAGTTCTACAGCTGCACCATAGAGAGCATCCTGACCGGTTGCAACTGCTCGGCATCTGACCGTAAGGCGCTACAGAGGGTAGTGCGAATGGCCCAGGACATCACTGGGGCCAAGCTTCCTGCCATCCAGGACCAATATACTAGGCGGTGTCAGAGGAAAGCCCATAAAATTGTCCGAGACTCCAGTCACCCAAGTTATAGACTGTTTTCTCTGCTACTGCACGGCAAGCGGTACCGGAGTGCCAAGTCTAGGACGAAAAGGCTCCTCAACTGTTTCTACCTCCAAGCCATTAGACTGCTGAACAATTCATAAAGATCGCAACCGGACAATTTACATTGAACCCCCCCCCCCTTGTACACYGCTGCTACTCRCTGTTTGTTTGTKACCTATGCATAGTCACTTCGCCCCCACCTACATGTACAGATTACCTCAACTAGCCTTTACCCCTGCACACTGACTCGGTACCGGTGCCCCCTGTATATAGCCTCGTTATTCTTATTGTGTTACTTTTTATTAAATATTTTTTTATTTTAGCCTACTTGGTAAATATTTTCTTCTTCTTGAACTGCAATGTTGGTTAAGGGCTTGTAAATACGCATTTCATGGTAAAGTCTACACTTGTTGTATTCGGCGCATGTAGCAAATAAAGTTTGATTTGATTTGCCAGGGTCGGTGGTTAGTAGTCCGGCGACGTCGAGCACTGGAGAGCGGGAGCAGGAGTAGGCGTGACAGTGTGCCTGCGTCGGCCACATAAACTACAGAAAAGTCACCATGCACGCATCCAATCTATTTAGTCAGGGAATGTCCACAGTATTCTAGAATGTAAAAAATAGTTTTTATATAAAGGCCTAAAATATWAATTATTCTTAATGTGGTAATGGCCTACTTTTTCTTTTACACTTTTTGCTTGCTTTTTTGTGGGAATTCAATATTAGGTTCCGCTACCGACCTACCTCGACAACATCCGGTGAAATTGCAGAGCGCCAAATTCAAAATACAGAAATAGTCATAATAAACATTCATAAAAAATACAAGTGTTATACATCGGCTTAAAGATGACCTTCTTGTTAATCCAGCCGCTTTGTCATATTTCAAAAAGGCTTTACGGCGAAAGCATACCATGCAATTATCTCAGGACAGCGCCCTGCTTACAAAAGCATGAAAAACATTTTCCAACCAAACAGGTGCATCACGAAAGTCAGAAATAGCGATAAAATCAATCGCTTACTTTTGAAGATCTTCATCTTTTTGCAATCCCAAAGGTCTCAGTTACACAATGAATGGTCRTTTTGTTCAATAAAGTCCTTCTTTAGATCCCAAAAATGTCAGTTTATTTGGCGCGTTTGATTCAGAAATACACCGGTTCCAACTCGTCCAACATGCCTACAAAGGATCTAATAAGTTACCTGTAAACTTGGTCCAAACATTTCAAACAATGTTTCTAATCCAACCTCAGGTACCCTAAAATGTAAATTAATCAATCAAATTTAAGACGGAATAAACAGTAAACTGTTTCTAATACCGGAGAAAAACAACACGGAGCTCGCTCTCATTCACACGCAACAAAAGACTAGAGTCCACCTGAGTGAATACGACTACTTCTTAATAAAAAAATAAAAACATTGAACAATTTCTAAAGACTGTTGACATCTAGTGGAAGCCATAGGAACTGCAATCTGGGTCCTAATAATTCGGCTTCCCCATAGAAAAGCATTGGAAAATGCTTCACGGTGGGAACCACACATGCAGAGATCATCCGTTCACCTACTCTGCATCTTACAAAGACACGGCGGTTGGAACCAAAAATTCTCAAATTTGGACTCAGACCAAAGGACAGATTTCCACCTGTATAATGTCCATTGCTCATGTTTCTTGGCCCAAGCAATTCTCTTCTTATTATTGGTTTCCTTTTAATAGTGGTTTCTTTGCAGCAATTCGACCATGAAGGCCTGATTCACGCAGTCCCCTCTGAACAGTGGTTGTTGAGATGTGTCTGTTACTTGAACTCTGTAAATAATTTATTTGGGCTGCAATCTGAGGTGCAGTTAACTCTAATGAACGTATCCTTTGCAGCAGAGGTAACTCTGGGTCTTCCTTTCCTGTGGCTGTCCTCATGAGAGCCAGTTTCATCATAGCGCTTGATGGTTTTTGCGACTGCACTTGAAGAAACATTCAAATGTATTGACATTTTCCGCATTGACAACTATGTCTTACAGTAATGTGAGAATGTCGTTTCTCTTTGCTTATTTGAGATGTTCTTGCCATAATATGGACTTGGTATTTTACCAAATAGGGCTATCTTCTGTATACCACCCCTACCTTGTTACAACACAACTTATTGGCTCAAACACATTAAGGAAAGAAATTCCACAAATTAACATTTAAAAAGGCACCCCTGTTAATTGAAATGCATTCCAGGTGACTATCTCATGAAGCTGGTTGAGAGAATGCCAAGAGTGTGCAAAGCTGTCATCAAGACAAAGGGTGGCTACTTTGAAGAATCTCAAATATATAATATATTTAACACTTTTTTGTTACTACATGATTCCATAAGTGTTTTTTCATAGTTTTGATGTCTTCCCTATTATTCTACAATGTAGAAAATATTAAAAAATAAATTAAACCCTGGAATGTCCAAACTTTTGACTTGTACTGTATATGCATGAAACGTACATAATGGAAAACCTTTCATGTTCTTCCTTCATCTAGTGTAGGCTGCGTCATCTAGCCTATTCCATTGACTCAAAACATGCTGTACATCCCCATGTTATTCCAGCTCACATTGTAAAAAAGACGACCAAAGAAATAAGTGAAGCACGGTGCTCCAAGTTCCCTTTTCCTTTAAACCAATATGTCATCGGGTGCACAGCCTCAGAAGGGTTCATCAGCACCTCTGATCATGGCACCCGCTCCACTCTCCCCACAGACACTGCGAAGTCTGGGGGATTAGGGGGGCTAGTGAGTGAGTTTGTCAAAAGGCGATAAGTGCGGCCGCTTGGGCCTCTGTAGTTCCATCATCCTGACAGTGTCTCTGAGTCTCCCATTGATCTCAGCTCTAACTGGGAGACAGGAGGCCCTCTGGCGGAGCTGCATCGCTGAGAGAGCTAGGGATGCAGCTCAAGGGGCATGGTCAGAAAAATGGCCACCGTTTGTTCACGCACAGGGAGCGTGCTCTTATGAAGAGATTCCTAGGATGGTGTGTGTGTGTCTGTGCATGCATTCTTGTGTGTGTGTTTGCCTTTGCACAATAATGTTTTCTTTGTTTCAGCATGCCTAAGATCAAGATTGAATCATCACATTGTACAATGTATTAGCATACATAGTGTAAGGACATACTTAACATTGTTTTCTTTCTAATGAATGACACTATTTAGCCAGGCTTTCATACCATGATGCATTGTCATGCCCTACGTGACACACTGTCACTGTAGATGTACAGAACCACAGGGGACCGAGTCATGGTGTGCAAGACTTAAAACGCAACAGACTGGTAGAATCGGTTTAATATTCAGAGGCGCTACCCATTGGCATGAGTATTCCGAGGAGGGGGACGAAAACAGTGGACACTCCACAGGGTTGTTAATTTAGATGCCAAAACAAAAGTAATCAAGCGTGATAGTAGATTAAAGACATCTGTATCGATTGTGCCCAGTCCCAGCCAAGGAGACAGGGCTTCTACACACACCCCCCGGGTGCCGCGGCAGGCAGACAGGGAGAGAAAATACAACCAGATTCTCCTGTCACAACAGGCTTTGTGGAGAGCTGTGAGGTGGCTAGTTACAGTATATCTACAGCRTAGCCGTGGCCCCAGCCGAGCAGTGTAGCAGCAGCCGCAGGCGAGCGTATTAGAATGCAGAGGGTGGAAATGGAGAGACACTCGAGAGTGTTGGATGACATGATGAGGCCTTTCAAAGGAGAGGGGGTGGGGATGGGGATCTCAGCCTAGGCAGTAGAGAAGGGGCATGGGTGGGACGCAGAACGGAAGGGGAATCTCAATCCGCTGCACTGCTGTCATCACTGTCATCATAAAATTTGTGGTGGCAATAAAGGGGGCTGACACTTTTAAGAGATTTGCAGTGACAATTTTACAGCCTTTTGTCTTGGATTCCTCTGCAGGCGCTCCAGTCTGCAGCTGTGTAGGGGCCGCTGTCGCATGAGGAGCTTCGCTCAATCGGTCTCTGAATTGGAAGATTATATTTGTTTCCTGTTCAAAAGTTTCCCTGGAATAACCAACGTCAATTATGAATCCTCTGTTCCAGTTTACTGGCTGGCCTTATATTCATTCCTCCTCTCATGGAGGAAGACATTAAGACATGAGAAGTCAGTATGACGACAGCTGTTCCTAGAATTGTCTTTGTCATGACTGTGGAGGAAAGGACCCATCAGCTAGGTGAATGGTTTGAAGATAGCCAGACCCCCTCTCTCCCACAGAAGACACCTTAACACTGGATCGTATATTTAAGCAGGAGGGAACTTTCCCTCTCTGCCTTTCAGTATCCACCAAAGGAATGCCTTTGTCTAGAGCGAGTGTGGCCCACCTAAAAACTCTAACGTCAAAAGAGCAGACATTGGAACATTATTTGGAATGGTTGGTGGGGTTCTAAAGAATAATCGTGTCATTTTTTATTATTTTGTGATGTCATTAAGGATGGTACAACAAAGTAACTGTAACTCTGAAAGTGTACGTATTCTATGTATCAGGTTCACATCTAAATGTTGTGTAAAATATATGATTAAATAAACTCAGCAAAAAAAGAAACGTCCCTTTTTCAGGACCCTGTCTTTCAAAGATAATTTGTAAAAATCCAAATAACTTCACAGATGTTCATTGTAAAGGTTTTTAACACTGTTTCCCATGCTTGTTCAATGAACCATAAACAATTAATGAACATTCACCTGTGGAACGGTCTTTAAGACACTAACAGCTTACATGCAATTAAGGTCACAGTTATGAAAACATAGGACACGAAAGAGGCCTTTCTACTGACTCTGAAAAACAYCAAAAGCAAGATGCCCATCTGCGTGAATGTGCCTTAGGCATGCTGCAAGGAGACATGAGGACTGCAGATGTGGCCAGGGCAATATATTGCAATGTCTGTATTGTGAGACCTCTAAGAGAGCACTACAGGTTAGACAGGACGGACAGATGATCATCCTCACAGTGGCAGACCACGTGTAACAACACCTGCACAGGATTAGTACATCCGAACATCACACCTGCGGGACAGGTACAGGATGGCAACAACAACTGCCCGAGTTACACCAGGAATGCACAATCCCTCCATCAGTGCTCAGACTGTCCGCAATAGGCTGAGAGAGGATGGACTGAGGGCTTGTAGGCCTGTTGTAAGTTTGCTGAAAATAAACGCAGTTAACAGTGAGAGAACTTTTTATGAGACATAGTTGTCAGTTTATGAGAATATTTTTGTGAAGATAGCAACGGGATTTTAGCCTTCTAAATGAGATAACTGTGCCCAAGTAATCGTGCCCAAGTGAGCACATACATTGTGTCGGTGTGATGGAACGCCCTCTTTTTACCCGAGGATAAAWGTCTTGGTAACGAAATGTACATTASACCAAGCAGACGTACGGTATGAGCCGGACTTTACGAATGGTTAACCTCTCTGGGATATGTGGGACGGTAGCGTCCCACCTGGCCAACATCCAGTGAAAATGCAGAGCGCCAAATTCAAATAAATTACTATAAAAATGTAACTTTCATGAAATCACACATTCAATATACCAAATTAAAGCTACACTTGTTGTGAATCCAGCCAACATGTCAGATTTCAAAAAAAAAATGTGATTTTCTGGATTTTTGTTTTAGATTCCGTCTCTCACAGTTGAAGTGTACCTATGATACAAATGACAGACCTCTACATGCTTTGTAAGTAGGAAAACCTGCAAAATTGGCAGTGTATCAAATACTTGTTCTCCCCACTGTATATATCTTTCGAGTTTACTTCGGGAGATGTTAAACTCGTTAAACAACTTTTCCCGTGGTGCCACAAATTCCTAATGAGTTAATCGTTACATGATTAATTTAAATTGAGTAACAATTAAACATAGTTAGTTGATAGAATTAAATAATAGTCATCAGATTCCAACTGTACAATTCCATAGGAAATCCTGTAATATTAAAGTGAAAAATGGTATTACCCCACGAGTGATTTAAACACCAGGGCCTCTCCTTAATCAGCAGCATCGTTTACTTTGTGACGGAAAAGGCTAATCTGCTGTCATGCATAAGGCTAATCTGCTKTTTTCTCTCTCTCTGTTAACCTATAATGGGATTTCTGTATTAAATCCATTGACTCTGAACTTTCTGAGAAAGAAACACAGCAGACACAGTCAGTGTTAAGCATAATTTGTGTGGTAATAAATAAGCTGTAGCCCCTTCTCTGTAGCCCTAAAGCTGGGCTCTCCCTCCACTCCCTCTACTAATCCTATGCCGGTTGATGAGTGCAGAAGTGATTCACAGCTGTTGATCTCCCACTAATTATATTTTAGTGTCATGTTGGAACCCAGCTTATGATCAAAAGGAAGAGAAGGAAGAATCAGGGTGGAAAGCTAATAGGAAGACAAGTTGTCCTGGCGGCAGAGGTATGTTCTACTGTTTGTTCCGAACCGCAGGTCGTAATGGTAAAGAATATGAGTCATAGAATGTCATTGATATGACATAGGATGTGTGTGTCAAATAATTGCCAGTTTCAGAGAAAGGGAATCAGATGGGGAAATGGCAGCAGTTGCTACTGAATAACCTTTTTCATCAGCCATTTTTTGACAGTGAAGTATACATTTCATAGATTTGTTTATCATCAGGTTGTTTCCAGCCAGTCTATTCCATTTACTACAATGGCCCACTGTCAAATGTGCTGCCCATACACCCCCCCCCCCC